>NW_028278348.1:0-335597 GCF_059751315.1 Micrasema longulum
CTTTTCTCTTAGACAAAATCCAGACTTGTACACTCTTTCTGAAAATGGCTTTCGTTTTGGAGAACTTAAAATGCCTATCCAGGAGATTGAACACTCTTAGTGCCACAAAAGAGAAAATTTTCTGAGGAAACATTGAACGTGTTTTTGGAATTTAATAATTCAAGTTACAAGGAAACCTCGTACGAGCATTCTGCTGGGATCTACTCTTGTAGCCGCAACACCAGAAATGAGTCAATGTCGAATATAATGCGGCACTATTTTTGTGAAAATCACTAAAAGGGCAATTTACTTAGTAAAGAATCACTATAACATAAACATAATAAAGAACGTATTTGTTTTTATTAAATATTTTTTTTCCTTTTTTCTCCGATTAAATTTCAAAAATTCAGTTATAAAACGTTTATTTCGTTTTTTCCAACGATCGGCTTTTAAGTAAATATCGGTTGGAACCACTCATTGATGTATCATAAGCATTCCGATTCATAGAACTGTGTGCTTTCAGTATCGAATACCACCATATTACATCGAGCTATTGGTAAATCAAATAACTTTTTTCAGCGGCGTTAAAAAACAAACACTTCTATTCAAAAATCACCCGTTCAGACTATGACCGCTAGAAAGCAAAAGTATATTTGAAAAAAAAAGTTGTCTTTACGAGTCATTTCCGTTATAATTTAATGAATGATTTTTATAAAATATTTGTATATTTTAAGTGACATCACAAAGAAGCTCGATAGCAGAAAATAGTACTTTCATAAATCGGGAATAATGTAGAAAATATGTTAAATATACATTTCGAATTTTGACGGTTCTCATGATAAAACTATGCAGTGTATAATAAACAAATTTTCGTTTGTAATTTTAGAGTTTAAATTCGAGCACATACAAACGGCGCGCGTTTGGCGTCACGTCACTTTGACGTAACACTTCATGCCCGCCGAGCGCGCTTCTAACAAAGACTTCATACAAGTATGGCGCGGTAACGAAATATCTGCCATTTCTCAAATAAGGCGCGAAATGTCTCGTTTTTGAGGTATTCAAAATGTGCGTATTTCAAACTATTGTAGAAAATTTATAAATATTTTCTATATTCGTAATATTAAAACAAATCATCGGAAACATTCTACGATTCCCCATTTAAGCTCATAAACGTTTAACAAGAATTTAATTACTCTTGATATATTTAACACTCCTTATTAAAGGTACAGAAGAGAACTTATAGGCTTGGTTAAGAATAACAGAGAATAGACGTTTTGTCTCTTTTCTTGCACTACTACTTTCCTTCAACCAACCTTCACCCCTTCTAATCAATTTCTTAATTTTTTTGTGAAAAGAGTGAATAGACAAATCTACAATACACTCGTTTTTTTCATATTTTACCAGTTTATATGATTTCAAAAGTCAGGCTAACCACAAAACCTACTGTGCATTTTGCAGATGACAGTCAGCCCTAGTAAAACTTTGATGTATGTTGTGTCATTACGTGTTTAACATATTATCAATTATTTATATTAGGGTAATTTATTGTAAAGAATCAGTTTAATTATTTATAATATGTGTTAAAGTAATTTTGGTAATTTTTAAGTCTGGCTGATCACATAACCCAAAAGATTGCTTAGTAAGCTAGACATACCTTCACTTAATCCTCTTATTGTCAATGGTACCAATATTCAGTACAGGAAATCCGTAAAATAATCTAGGAGTACTAATGGATGAACATCTCTGCTGGCGAGCTCATACTAATGAATTAAGCCGAAAAATATTTTTCAGTCTACACTCACTTAGAAGGTTGCAAAAATTCTTACCCATTAGTACTAAATGCACTCTTGTACAAGCATTACTACTACCCATTCTAGATTACGCTGATGTTTCCATGACTGATTTAAGCTGTGAGCAACTCGATAAACTTGAACGACTTCAGAATACATGCATAAGGTACATTTTTGGTCTTAGGAAATATGACCACATTTCTGATTATCGTAGGCAACTGAAATGGCTCAAAATTAGACAGCGGAGAGACTATCACTCCCTCTCACTTCTGTTCAATGTACTTCATAGTCCTAACGCTCCTATATACCTGTGTGAAAAATTTCAACGCTTATCAGTTCATGGTTTACCTCTTCGTTCTCATTCTCAAGGACCTCTCTTAATACCCATACACAATTCCTCTTTCTTCTCTAACTCATATAGTGTCCATGCGGCTTGACTGTGGAATCATCTCCCACCCACCATCAAAGATGTTACTACATTATCTCTGTTTAAATCACGTCTGAAGAAACATCTCCTTTCTCTTCCTTAATCTCTCCTCCTTTCCTTTTTCCTCTTTCCGCTTTTTTCCTTTTTCCCATTGAGTAATAGTTTTGATTTAAGGTAATTTATAAACAAATACGTTTATTTCTATTTTTATATATTTTTCACTTTTTAATCTTTTTTTTTTTTTTCTATTGAATATGTTCTGTAACTTGAATTATAAAAATAAAACTTTTATTTTATTGGTTGGTTGGAAGAAATTGCCATTTGGCAATAAGCCCGCCAATGTACAAATAACATTATGTACAAAAAGTTAAATAAATAAATAAATAAAAATATGTATTTTGCAGAAAACAGACTATTGAATGATACCTCTTTCAAATTTTGAATTTATAAAGTGACATTCAGGATGTAAATTTATTTTTTATTACGGATATTTTTAAATTGATGATTTCATAATTGAATTTAGTTATGCAGAAAGCAGCCGGTCCATAATGTTGAAAAAATGAGATTATAGTGTTATCGGATGCGGTAAGGTCTATTCTACGCTCTGTTAAAAACTGATACGTCGCTTTCATACAAAAAAACTGTAATAATCACCTTTTGAAAATAGTGTCGATCACAAAATCGGCACTTCTCAATTAGCAGAAAACACCCACAGCACTAGAATAATCTTATTGTATTTTTAAAATCATAAAAACTGGTCAAATATGTAATTAGATTCTTGTTGGTAACATTAAAAAAAACTAATGTAATCATTGTTTATCATTTGTCACTAGTCGAAAACATTCCAACTGTTGTGTAAATTTGTTTATTCACCTTTTTCATAAAAGTGCTTTTATCTCAGTTTGACTTTTCTATGGCTGGCTGCTTGCTATGTAACTACGTTCAATGTTAAATTTGAATGCATCTATTTACTTTAATTAATTTAAAAAAACTGGATTTCTGGAGGCATTAACCTTCCCACCAGCATACCTTAAATTTTTTTTAGTGCTTTGGGTGTTTTCAGCAAAATGACAAGTACCGTTTTTGTGATCAACATAACTTTCACAAGGCGATTATTATAGTTTTTTTGTATAAAAACGGCTTAGTTGTTTTTTGCAAATCAAAAAATTGACCATACTGCACTTAATAGGCGCACTATATCTGAATAATAAAGTAGACTCTTTTAACCTACTTTCCAAAATAAATCTTAATGTCCCCTTTCGCGTGATAAGAAATAAGTATTTATTACATCTGCCAGCCTGTAGCACTAACTATGCGCAATACTCTTTTCTCTTTTGTTCTTGTTTAAACTTTAATGTTTTTTTTCTCATCTTTTGATATATTTAACCTGCCTCACTAATTTATTTAAAAATAAATAAAGACTAATTCTTTCTGGTTGCGATACGCTCCCACTTGGTATTTGATGATGCTCACGCTTACACACACCTGTATACTTACTCTCATACAAAAACACACAAACACACTCTCTTGTTGTACCATATTTTAATATGTTTAATTTTTATTTAGAAACTTTGCTGGTTATGATATTATTGTCTCTGTTTGTTTCTGTAAAATAAATAAGTAATAAGATCAATTTTATTTTTTTCTACAAAATTTCGGACAAGCTGTTTTTCGCATAACTACGGTCAAATAGTGGAAAACATTTTTTAACTATCGAATGACATATAAATGTCCATAATCATTTCTCAAAAAATTCAAAAAGGTTCGTTTTTTTTATTTTTCACTCGAACCATTTTACTGACCCCACTGCATTCGTTGTGAGGGGCATAAAAGCGGGAACATTTCTTAAAAACACTTAAATTCAATTATCAACCGTATATAATGCACAGGAGCAATTTATGGGCCATTTGTCTAAGAATCCTGTATAATTTACAATGACGCATGTAACTCATTAAATGCTGGGCATTCCACCCTTGACTTGTTCTAATTGTGCCGTTCGCGTGAATGAGAATGGGGTAAAGCCACCCTTGTGATTTTAAACCAAATATTTTTGGCACCCTCCACTTTTTCCATCTCATATATCGCTCCAAAGAACAAATTGGCTTTCGTTCGGAAGGAGGAAGTCTCCCTTAAAACTATTATCGTATTCTTTAGTACTTGAAATAAAATGTTTTACACCTATTGTGAAATGAAATTCATTTCTTGACACGAGTAACGTTTTTCGATATACTCAATGATCACGATTCAAATATATTTTCTCATGAAAATGGTAACATCTCAAATAATGTTTGAGAAAAACGTAAGACAGTTTTATTAAATGAAGATATTTTGAGATATTTTAAGATATTTTATTGATATACTTTTATGCACAAATTAAATTTTACATTGAAATCACGGTCAGCGGGGTGGGGTCCTAAATAAGCATATATAAATGCCCGTTCTAGGGACCTCCAACAAAATTTTATAACCCTTGTATTCAGAGTTTCAATGCCAAATTCGGCATTAATTAGCAAGGAAATAGTTTACAATAAAAACAATTATTCAAATACATAAAAATAAGTGCCTCATACATAAAATTGCAAGAGGAAATATTCCTAACAGCTTCACTGGCTACAAAAGTACCTGTTCTAAAGCTACACACACATTTGTGTATTTTATTATAATATGAATATATAATACTTGTAAAAAAAATAAAATACACTAAAAAAAATAACGAAATTTTTTTATCATCAAAAACAAAAATAACAATTTCGATCAGTAAAATAAGCCAGTTTTAAGCAGAGTTTTAATCAAAGCCTTATTTCTGTTAAAAATTAAACCGTTTTAGCGTTGTGTGGTTTAACACACTAGATAGGTTACACAACATTTTTTTTTAAATTTCAATCAAGTTTTGTACTGACCAACTTTTGAAGGTTTATGTGCGTGCGCAATATTTAATATTTGAATATGATATTATTCGAATAAAAAGATACTGAAAATAAAAGAGCCGGTCTAATTCGGCATAACTGTTATCAAATTAATAATGGGGGACCAAATAATATTTTGAAAATGGTGCATTGAAGATTTCTCTAGAAAATATTTTTTTTTTCTTCTGGTATTTACAAAGTAACGTTGTTTTCTTTAAGAAAATGATAACATTAATCAAACAATTTTCTCAGATTGCATGAGAAACGCATGAAAACATTTTTACACCAAAATTTTGTAGTTGTATTTGTCTGTTTTTTAAAGATTTCAATTAAATCGGTTTGAATCAAAATCGCTTACATAATATTTCCTTTATCAATGGGAGTTATCCAGAAATTCCTTTTAAAGACCGAGCAAGCGCGTAAATATTCTGCTTTTGACAGACGTAATTTTTGTTTTTATTTGATAAACGAAATAATTTTCTTCGTTCAAATAAAAAGGGCATTGAAATTTTTATATTGCTAATTTAGAGCTCTAGAAAGTGTGTTCCTTCTATAAAGTTTTATACTGTGATGAAAAGAAAAATGATTACGGCCATTCTTTGTATTGTGCGAAGTTCGCATTGTAAAGCTCGGCTCGTTAATATTTTTATGATATAATTTTAACCATGTTGGTCAAAGTGTTATGAGTGCTTTCATTACATTTTTGTTGTAAATTTTACTTTATTTGACAACGTTTATGGTGTTGCTACAACACTTATTTGATGAAAATTACTCGATTACTTGACCCGAAACATAACCAACGGCTAGGTAAGACCATTTTATCACTTAGTGGTAACACCACATTTTCTATGAAGGTATGTGTGTTATAATTAAAATTTACCCACTGAACTCTGATCAAATTGTAGCCTCACCCTGGGTAACATTACATGTTTCTGCGGCAAACTGGCACTAACATCCCGTGATGATGCTCAAACGCATGCACACGCGGAGACTGAAGATGCATATATGTCATCTTGCACGAAGTCGTGCCGATTCTCTAGCTTTATAAAATAAATAAGTAAATTCATTATCATGTTGACAAATCGTCAATTCTTCAAGGACTCTGGTATCCAAAGTTAATTTACGAAAAAATACCTAGTGTTCGGGAACAGATATTTAGAGAAATTTTAAATAAATAAATAAAGTAAATATAAAGTTTTTATAGAATAAAAGATTCATTTAAATATCGACAATGAACGTAAATAAATTTTAAAAGCATAAAATCATTCCTTTTTTGCAAGTAAAAATCCAATATTTCGGTAATCCATCAAAAACATCAACATTATCACGTCCGAAAATTTATTTTAAAATATATATTATTTCGTGAGGATGCTTTCAATTCAACCCTACGCAGCTCCAAGATAGGGAAGGGGGTTTGAGTGATGACTCCAATATGAGGGTGTAAATTGATTTCGATTCACTTACATTCTCTAAGATCTTCAGCTAAACTCACTTTAGCTGTACGTGATTTTATTCAAAAGCGACTTATGACATTTGAACTCGTAGCAGTTCCTAATAAACTTTTTGAGATAAATATACAAATGTGTGTAGAGATGTATAAAATATGAAATGTGAAATTCATTTTGATGAAACCTTACGCACTAATCTATCATACGTGCAAATTACTTATATTACTATATTTTATATATTATACGTATAATATAAATATCCTTATAAAAAAAGAGAAAATGTTTTAAATTGACAAGGACGGTTATTAATTATTGTTTTTTATTAATGAGCAAACATAGTAATTCTCAATACAACAGGGAATACCTCTAAAAATCGGAAGCACAAACATTTATGAATTTATTAATCAGCGAGGCAAGGGTCGCACAGTTTGGTTATTTTAAGCTAAAAACATAAATTTGGCTGCCCCCGTGGTTGGTTAAGTGAAATGCTCGCCTCGCGCACCAAGGGCATATAATATAAGAGTTCGACTCTCGGTTAGATCATAATATTTCAACGTTTTTTTTTAAGCCTGGGTGTTTTGTATTACTACTGTTTTATTGCTATCCAATACCTACTGTAATTGGGCCTCTTGACTTTTTGTGGTTCAAATATATGTCACTCGTAAGGTTTGCAACAATTTACTATTTTAATTTTATCCATACTAATGTCTGTCCCGTTGGTCACGTACGTCATGTAGTATTCAGTGCGTTCACCTATCAGGCAAGGGATCCAGGGTTCGATTCCCGACATGGTGAAAATGAAATATTTATTTGAATATGTGTTTTTACGCTAGAATATTTCATAGTCCCTGAACTGGCACCTGAAGCGTAAGACTGATTATCTTACCTTCATGTTACAAAAATGATCACGTTACACTGCGATTGATGTACTGGTTCAGTGCTCTTTGCACCATTAGATGCGTAAAGGGAATGATGTATTTTAGAGGATAAATCACCTATGTCCACTTTCGTCATATAAATGCTTTTGTCAGTTGAAATGAAAATCTGAAGTCCACTTTGTTTTAATGCAAAAACATTACTGTTCTTGATACGCTATTTAATTGTGTAATTTTTATTTTTTTTTAAATATTATTTTACATTGAAAGTTCTTTACAGATTGAAATTATCTGATTTGGTCAAACAGTTATAATGTATTAGAAATCACAATCACAAAATCTTGTTTCTTGAACATTTTCTTCAATATGACTCCCGTGGTTTATCCTTTAAGATACATATTTTATAAATGCAAATGTATGTTTGTCTATTTGTTTGCGTTTCTTTCACATTAAAACTGAGAAACCAATCCATATGAATTTTTGCTTAGGGATAACCAAAGAGCTTACAATCATGGCTTATTTTTCTTTCCGAAAAAATATTTCACTCCCTCGGGAAAAAAATAGTGGAAAAAATAATTGATATGAAAACAGGATAGAGATGCTACGTCGCCATAGACTATATTTTTTGTATGGCAATAGTTGGGAGTATTAGATACTTGGTTTGATCGATTTATGGTTTGAATATTTAAGAACAGGCTTATTAACCCGTCTCAGTCGAAGCACTTGTAATTTATGTTTATGATATGATAGGATATGTGAAAATATCATTAATAAAATTTAATCCAGGACCGGAAAAATTTAAGCGTATATACACCTAGAGCCTGATAATCCTTGGAGACTACGACGCTCAGCATTAAGCGAGACCATAAAAATAAGAAGATTTGGTTATTATAAACCGTCTTTGCAATCACTAATTGTACTAAAATTCATTTGAATTTTGTAGAAATGTATTAATTTGTTTCTCGAAAGTACCCAAATTGAACTATCTGAAACACTACCCCCCATAATAAATTACAACAGCGCTACTAAAATTAAACCAGTGTTTATGATAAATAAATAAAATGCTAAATATCTACTTTCCAACCACATACAAAATGATCCATTAATCCTTATACTACTCTCACACACGCATTTGTCTAATATTAACGTAAAAAGGAATATTGAGCAGGAATGTTGCGTACCTATCGTAAAACGAAACGATTCAAACTTAAATGGACACCAAGTCAATGGAACAATACGCACCATCCCTCGGTAACGGCACATATGTGCATCTGCTATCTTCCAGGAATCAGCGAGCAGCCTGTAAGGCACATGTCTGGCAGTAACTATGATTGTAGATTGATACCTACAATTTACAAATACTTCTCTTTGGATATCTTTCTTGTTTTTTTTGTTAATAATAATGTTGTTACGGTGCTTTATTTTTTTAAATTTTTTTTTTATTGTTTATTTTTTACCCATCACACTTGACAAATTATATACTCTGTTCAATGTTTATTTTTTGTAAATTTAATGAATAAATTGAAAGTTAATTGAAGTTGCTAGAATTCCACACGTCCATGCGTTTTGTAGCTGCAAGACGACTGATAATCTTGCTTCAGTACGTAAATATTATCAACTATAACATACTTAAATTTTGTATATGTGGTCTAGAATTTCAACAGCCCATGCGCTCAGAAGCTGCAAGACTTGTTATAATCTAACTTCTATTTGAAAAACTTTTTTTTTCAAATTTATTTTAATATCATTTAAACACTAAACTTTACTGTCAACTTTGCTTACCACCCATGTGCTCTGTAGCTGCAAGACGTGCTAAAACCTCGCTCCAAGCTATTATAATTAAAATATATCATAATTGGAATCAAGGAACTAGAATCCCAATAGTTTATGCGCTCTGTAGGTGCAAGACGTGCTTGGATATTTATTTATTGTACAGTGTCCTTGAGGTATACAAATTATCCAAACATAATAATAATGCTACTGAAACACCCTGTTTAATATTTTAAATTATTTGTTTCCATAAACGCCCAGTAATTTAGGTTTTTTTTTTTAGAAAACGAGTTGATGAGGAAAAGTTCAACATTTTTCGACGCTTTTCGTGATTGATTATACAAGTTTTATTATTCACACAAGAAAATCATTAACTTTATACATAAGGTTCGATTAGAGAATTTAATAGCATTTTTGTATAGGGGAATTAGTGTAAATTATGGAAAGGTTTTGAAATATTTTTGGCGAAAGGTCAGGAAATAAATAGCGGTTTGTGTCATCATAAGTTTTTTAGATGAAGAAAATAGACTAGAAGCTTATTATGTGGAGAAAATAAATTGGACACCAAGGGAATAAATTTTAAAGTTTAAAATATAGCGATGAAAGGGGGGACCTTTATTTAAAATATGAAATGAAACTTAACATTTAAAAAATATTTTGAGAATAGATTCTCAACAGTAATGGATAACTCTAAATACTTTTATTTATAGGGCTTATGATAGATAGTTATCTGAATTGATACTTAGTTTACTCAATTATTTTAAAGCAAAGTATAAATCAAACTTCTAAGTTTATTGATTGATTAGGTGTTTATTTTGTAGAACTCCATATTTAAACTTATAATTTTAAAAATCAAACACTGATTTGTGTCTACTTAACACTTTATTTTATTTTTACAAATATAAAAAATTCAATTAAAATTCCATAACATGTTGAAAGCAAAGGACGGAAACTTAATATACTCGAACAATTAGAAATTATTAAATATCTAAATAATCCTAATTTTTAAATAATAAATGAACAAACCAACCTAATATCTTCACCACTATTCAACATATTTAAATAGACTGTTATTCTTTACTTTGTTCCTTTTTGTACACGTTTATATGACGCGTAATTAATAGGTGAATCATGTTACAATTGCATTTATATATTTTGATATGAAATTCCTAAAAATAAAAATATTGACTAATAATGCATTTGTGTTTACATAAATTTCCTCATAATATTTCAATCATGTTTTAAAATTAAAATGAACAGCAACCTATTATTATAAAATTATTGATATTTTTTCGATAGCAACTATCTATAGTTACAAAACTACAAAGCTTCATTAATTATTTCACAATACATACTAGACTTGTATGTCAATAAATACTTACTTTGTTTGTAAATATAAATACCTGAATTCCCTATTACCTACTAAACACCTAGCCTCGCCCTTAACTATTGGTTTTTCCCTCAATTATGATTAATGTACATGCTATAATTTATAATATTATTTTTATTTTCTACTTAGGTACCTTGAATTATATAACTATGTAAGGACATTCAATCCATTTAATCTTTACATTCGTTTAAATATGCCCTAACAAGGCGAAACAATTGTCACGAAGTTTTTGTTTTAATATTTTTTATATTTGTAAAAATAGAATAAACTGTTCAGTAGACTCAAATCATTGTTTGATTTCAAATATTATAAGTTTCCATGTATATTTTGACTCATATCCTCAGTGACCAACGAATGCTTTCGTTTAAGTATTCTTAGCCTTCTATTCTGCTTACTTTTGATCATCATTTTTTTTTCAATTGATTATATTTTTAAGAATCATCATTTCCTTTTCCGCACCCAATGATGCAAAGGGTTGTAATGAGGTACTGTATTTGTAAACCAAATGAAAGGTTTTTCAATCATCCGTTACAGATTTAAGGGAGTTTTTTCAGAAACAACAAACTATAATACATTCACCAATTTGTTACACCAATTTGTTACAATGTTTAAATATTTGGAGGGAAAAGTATAAAACAATCCACTGGATGTACTATACCTTGACTTTGAAAAAGCATTTGATCGTGTTCCAATTAAAAGACTGGTCAAGAAGTTTGAGCACTTGAGTATCCGTGGTAAGCTACAAATATCGATTGAAGCTTTTTTGAACAATCGTATCTTTCAAATAAATAAAGGCAACACATTTTTACATAACCTAACGTACTTAGCGGCATTCTGCAAGGTTCAGTCTTTGGCCCAATCCTTTTCATCTAGTACATTTAGTATTTTAAAACAGTCATAAAATCTCAATCGAATATCTTTGCAGAAGACACCTAACTGTTTGCAAACCTCTTCTATACTCTGGACAACAACTTCAGGATTTGGATCACATCAATGAATGCACCAAAAACTGGCTAAACGCTGAAAAAACAAACATATGGATACTTATATTTTGGGTAGTGTCCAACTCAAACCCGCAAAGCATCAAAAAGATATCGGCATAATCATATCAATGGATTTCAAATGGAAAGCTCACATCACATATATTGCAAAGAAAGCCAAGTCAACAGTTTGCTTGATTAAAAAGGCATTCCAAAATATTACTCCAGGGATGTTTTTTAAAATATACAAGATGTATGTAAGATTTTTATTGGCGCATTGAGTCCATGCTTTACATAATACATCAAGTAACTATAAAAAGTGCTATAAAAATCCCCAATTCAATCAAAAGGAGATTACAAAAAGAGATACCACGGTAGATTAAAAGCACTAGGACTTGATTAATTGGAAAAATGATGGAAAAAAGGGAATATGATAGAAACTTATAAGATACTCAATAATTACTATGACTGCATCCTCATGTGATGTATCAATTAAATCCCCATACAAATTTACAAAGTCAAAACTGAAAGCTCTATGATTTCTAATTTCACCTCGATCCCAAGAAAAACTTCCTTTGCAGCAGGGTAGTTTCAGACTGGAATAAAATGCCAAGCCTAGTGGTGCATTTCCATTTCAGTCAACCAGTTCAAAAACTGTTTGGATGCTTTTTTGGAGGGAGAAGAATGCAGAAAAAAGCAGAAAACAAAATATAGGCCCATCAGCAAAGGCTGCCTGCCTATAACAAATAATTACAATAATAATATTAATGAAGGTAAGGTGATCCGTCATACGCCTCAGGTGCCAGTTCAGTTAGAGTAGAATATCTATTTAACCCCTTAAATCAATGTTTTACGTCCACATTGCCAGAAATCAACCCTAAAATCTCAAAAATAGTGGAAAACAAACCAACCACCACACAATTAGGCAGACCTATCTCCACTTGATTTCTATCTTCGGGATTTTTACCTGAAAGCATTGATTTGAAAACACTAATCCAAGGTTTTGGTTCTATTTTATATATGGGGCTTTATTTTTCATCCGCTTGGACACAGAGATTTTTATCAAAATCCTTCAAAGGGTTAAATACACTAGGTAAGTCTATAAATAGTATTGCGTACTAAAAATATTGTTAAGTAATAATATTTATATTTTTGAAGTACAGAATGAGAAACTGCGAAGATAGATGTATATTGATTTAATCAACTTAAAATATTGTATCAATATTTCATTTTGTTTGAGTTAAAATTAAGAGGTTGATGATGTAACTTAATCGAGGAAATAATCTTGAAAACATTTTGAATTAACCGTTTTGTTTAACCATAAAACGATACATTTTTGGATTTTTATGATTTACCCAAATATTTTCAGTTTGCGGCAATTCACTTAACGTTCTTAATAACCTTGTAAGAAAAATATATAAAAGTTGTGGTACGACGGGATTTGAACCTCAAACTTTCTGTTTCAGAGTCCGCGACACTACCTATGGGACCACAACCCATGTCATAATTATAACGTTATTAATTAATTGTAAAGTTACTAATGAATATTTTGTTACATATTATTTTATTTATTTCGTTTTATTAAAAACATAAATAAATGGCTTAGTGAATGGCAATAAGTCCGCCATTCAACAGTCTATTGATTTGTTTAATTTAAGAATAAATACATTTTTTTCCCATCTTAACACAGGTCTTTTAGTCCCATGGAGTTGGGACTTATGTCTCAAATAATGTACGATAAACTCATGTACGAGAAATAAATAAAGAAAAAAATATCACATTGTTTACTCGTACATTATGGTGAACAAAGATTTATTATTATAATTATCGAAAAACATAGCAATATCATCATTTAAGCGCAGGTTGTTAGGGTGTATTATTAATTGCCAATAAACCATTTTTTTTTTTAATTTTCGTTTTATTTTTTTGTTTTGTTTTGTTCTGTCATGGTTCCACTTCGATGTTTCTATTTATTCATTAAATTTCTCCTGAGACAAGATGAGACCTTCAATATGGAGATAGGTTAATTAAAATTTTTAATTACCTATCAAGAAAAGTTTCCTGGAAGCGATAGTGTGATTATATTTTCCTATTTTCTTGAGATAGAGGGATGCGCACACCACCCTCTAGTCTAGACTCGCTTCCCCTGGGCAATACTGTCGATAACTATGTATACGTTCCTTAGAAATAATATTTAATGATAGTTTTACGTAAAATAGAACAGTGTTTTCTCCTTTTGATTAAAAAATGAAGAAAAAATAAATTTGATTGCACTTTTTTGCACCACAAAACAAAAGCGTTGAATTAAAGCAAACTTTACCGTTTTCTGGCTGAATAAGTTCGTTGCAATAGTAACAACGGGTTTTAAAAATATCATGATATTTTGTACTGAGAATAATCACTTCAAATGTTAGACTCAAGAAAAGTTTTTTCAACATATATTGGACATTATGCATACTTACGAAACCAGTATAGTTCCTTTAAATTGTTCAAATGGATGAGATTTCCAAAAAAAATATTTGCTAAATTGAATAAATGGTTTTTAAAATAAATAAATAATGGGTTACATTTAAAATTAAATCTCTGAGTATTTAAAAGACCTTATTAGTTGACTTCACTTGAAAAATGACGTATAACTGCATTTTTGACGTGTTTTTTTAACAATTTTTGACATTTTTAAGATTTTATCAGTATACCAATGATATTACGTCAAAGATTGCTTAGTAAGTGAAACGTATCCACTCTTAATGCTCTGAATATCAATGGTACCCATATCCAATACAGAAAATCTATGAAAAATCTAGGATTACTAATGGATGAATATCAATGCGAGCTCATGCTAATGTATGATGCAAAAGTTCTTACCCATTAACACCAAATGCTTACTCGTACAAGCATTACTTCTACCCATTCTGGTTACGCTGATTTTTATATCACTGATTTAAGCTTCGAGCAACTCGATTAACTTGAACGACTAAAGATCCCTTCAGAATACATATATAAGGAATATTTTTGATCTTAGAAAATATGATCGGATTTCTGATTATCGTAGGCAACTAAAATGGCTCAAAATTTGACAGCGTAGAGACTATAACTCCCTCTCACTTCTGTTCTCTATACTTCGTAGTTCTAAAACACCTGTATACCTCCGTGAAAAACGCTCACCCATTTATGGTTTTTACCTCTTCGTCCTCATTCTCAAAACATTTTCTTAATATCCATATATAATTTCTATTTTTTCTCTAACTCATAAAATGTCCATGCGGTTGGACTGTGGAATCATCTTCTTTCTACTATCAAATATGTTACCACAATATATTTATTTAAATCACATCTGAAGAAACATCTCCTTTTTCTTCCTTAATCTCTCTTTTCTTCTTTTATCATTAAATTTAGTTACGTATAGTATTGATTTAAGGTAATTTATTTTTAAATAGAGTTTTTTCGATTTTTGCATATCTCTAACTTTTTATTTTATTTCCTATTTATTCTTTTTTGAAACTTGAAATCTATAAATAAACATTCTATTTTTTTGATTGGTTGAAAAAAATTGTTATAAACCCGCTAATGTAAAATATAAATATTATTTTAAAAAAGTTAATAAAATAAAAATTACGAGAATTCAGCCATTTTAGAGAGTATTAATTTTTGTGTTCCTGATGGTTGTCTCCGACAGCGTCAGCACACAGACTGTTTTACCTCCCGGCTTCTAGAACCAACCTGCCTCTGGTTATGCCGATTGGGAAAGCAGTTAGGCAGCTAAACATTATCACTTTGGAGATCGACATCTTTCAGATCAGTGAAACTTTGTATAAGAGGCAAATACTTTTGCTATTTGAGAGTATTATACCCAAATAATGTCAAACCATCGCTCAAGGATTCCAAGTTTGATATGTTGTGCCAATATAACGGCTTGAATACTTTGGTATTAATAATGTCATTTTGGTACAATAAATTCATTCGAATTTGAATTATCTAGGTATTACTTTAAAATGTTTTTCTTATTTAGGTGTTGATATTAATATTCAAAAGTTTATAATTGCATTTCCTGCTTAACAATTTTAAAAATGTTTTTCTCTAACTCCATTTCAAATAAATAATGATATTTTTTAATGAACCACTATTTTACCCTTCGGGGTCTTGAAATGAACTTGATTATTTTATTTATTGTCTTGTTTTTTATATTCACGGTAAGAGGCAATTAAAACCCTTAGGTGCCTACACGAAGAAACATAATATTGCCTACAAGAAACTGAACAAAACAAAAAATAAATATAAATATCAAAGGCAAACAATGACAATAAAATAATTGTTTACAGTATTTTCAAAAAACACAATATACATTAAAGGCTTTGAGCTAAGCCATGCCAATCCTTTTTCATTCTACACTGTGTTAATGATCGAGATATCAACGAAAAGCGATTGAATTGTTTGTACCATGTTTTGGTCGTAGTTTTCGAAAATTTATTTCCGTAATTCTTTAGCCGGTGTTCCCATCACCTTGATTGCATAAAAACGTGTTATTAAAAAAAAAAGCCTAGTTCATAAATAATTAAGCCTAGGGGGTTCTAATTGTCAGTAGGGTCGCAGTGAGTCACATCTTGCTGGAGAATGTGGTTCTACAAAATTCTGGGAACGCCCAGTTGCATTCCACCGGCAACGCTACTGACTAGTCCATCTCGTTACCGTCCACGTCGCAAACCCCGGGCAATGGGATCACACTCATAACGGTGTGATTGCAGCAGATAACGAGAGGGTGAAAGGCGAGTTTTTGGCGCCTCAAAACCAAAACCAACCAGCTAAGAGAAGGTAACCCCGACAGAAAATCTACCAGAGAAGGCATCGAGAAACCACTCTGGTCATCTTTTCCCAGGAATCACTACGGCGAGTACATCAATAAGCAGTCGTCCTGGCTGCGAAATGTAAAATTGGCGCAGGACAGATACATGTGCTTTCGTTGTAGTGATCGCCAACGTCGGGGGGACCCGGCAAGGCACTAGAAGAAAAAGAAGACATTCATAAATGCGTTTCACAAAAACATTGTTTAATATCAAGAAACATTCAACTGCTATTGCCGAAATCAAATTTATTTAATGGCCTCTTTCTGAAGAAAAACTCCAGCCATGTGGCTAATGTTTCTCATATAAATATGTCAACACAGAAATGAAATAAACAAAGCTAAATGCTTTGGAAGTATGAGTGACATAGATATAATGCATATGTATTGTTTCAGCAAACATGGTATCAAACCTTGGTTTTCTTTGTAGATTTTGTAAAGAAGTTAATATTTTTTAGCATAAACATCACGCGATCACTAATTTGCTAAAGGTTTCATAAAAATAATTTATTCAAAGTACTTACCTGTTTTAATGCTCGTTTAATACAACAGCAAAAAACGAAAAGGCATTTTGTTAACGTTCTCTCTATCCAGTTTGATAGTTAGCTACGTCAAAAAGATTTAAAGTTTTCTTTAAATCACAGTCTAATAGGAAATTAAATTAATGCATGTTTGTAGGTCGTTTCCTCAGAACAGTCAGTTTTACTTTTTACTTACTCTCAAATTTAAAGCAATAAGGTATTTGGTTTAAAAACAATGGTATTAATGGGCTTCTCATATTTATACGGGTGTATAAATATAAGAAGTCAACGCGCTGAAAAAATGTGAATAAGGGCCAATTGCTCTGAAAAAGATTGAGTTAAGAAATTTTTAATAGTAATTGTTACGTTTTTGTCAAAATTGAAAAATGGGTTGCATGAAAAAAATAAAAAAACTCTTTTTCTTTTTTTAATGTAAATGCAACAATTATTTGACAGCTAATGTTTAAAAAAAAATTTGTGCAAATGACCCTACAGTGACAAAAATTTAATGAAATTAAAAAAATGAGCTGAGACAAATATTTTTAATTTTTGAAAATTATATTTTTACTTGAAAATGGCATTGAAAGGTTATTTTTTTCCTTATTAGAAACCACCTACTAATTTTTTTAGAAAAGTTTTACTTAGGAAAGGAAAATTATTTAACCTAACCAGACTGAAGAGGGAATTCGAATCCCCTATAGACCGATTTCAATTCGATAACTCGAGTATTATTTAAGCTTTTTGCCCTATTTTTTTGTCATTGGGATGCTTAATGAAGAAAAGTTAAGATTTTTATAATAAAATACAATCATATCGGGTCACTGAATAAATTATAAAATGAAATTTGTGCTGATTTCCTATCAATTTTTTTTTTGTATTTTAAACAGTAACTCCTATGTAAATAACTATATGTTTTAATAAATATTAACTCGCTGTGAAACAAATAGTCTGAATATTGCTAATTAATGAAAAAAATAAAACAAAGTTTCCAAAACTGCCTCGAACAAATTTTAGATCGAAGCACAAAACGGTTATTCAAGAAGTTAAACATTGATTAGAACTTAATTAATGGTTGAAGGCGTGACCAAGAATTATGGCCTTAAATTGCCTAAAACAACAATCGATCGGGCGTCGCAGGAAAGAGCGAATAACAATGTCGAAATGCTTGTCAAAATTAATGATAAATTCATAAAAGAGGTGACAGCACAAAAGTCAGACGTAACAAGAAACGTTTATTGTTCGGCAGAGTGATTTATTACTCCCAGCCGATACAAGTTGAGTCTAGGAAAAATTTTTTTTTTAGATCACATTTAAATGTAGTTTAATTTTTTTTTAATTCCCCATAATTAGCAAATTGTAGTCTATGATTGTGAGAAATCATTCAAAATATAAACAATTGTCCCGTTTTATATTTGTACTTATATAATGTATCCCGTGAGCCTACTTATAATAATAATGACGTTACACGATTCCTTATTTTAAATTCTATGAAGCTTGTAATTGTTCAAATATCATGCTTTTTATGTAAAGGGTGCCATGGGGTAAAAAGCGCGTTTGCCTACGATGCGAGAGGTCTCGGGTTCGATTTCCAAAATGGTTGACATGAAATATATATTTTTTTAAATTGTTTTTTCATACGGATATTTCATAGTGCCTGGTCTGGTACCTAAAGCATAAGACTGATCTTACCTTTATGAAACAAAAATGATCAAAAGACACTTCAATTGGTGCTACAATGCAGTGCCATATGCACCATTAGGTGCGGAAAGGGAATGATAAGTTATGATGAGTAAACTTCAAACATTTGACATAATATTAATAAATACGTAATAGGGATATATCGCTTTTTTTTTCAAATAAATTTTAAGTAATGAGGGCATTTGAAATACTGTTGATCAAAAAAATATTTTTTTACAGCTCATTGGTAGCATAACATTTTTTTTGAAACCATTAAAACGGTCATTGCATTGGCCACGCCCCTAATACGTCACAAATCATATTAATTATGAATTTTGCAAACATTTTTTTTTTTATAGAACATCGTCATGATAATGTCAATGATAATAAGCGTCACAATTATCAATGCCAATGTCACGTTTTTCTAGAGACATTTTTTTATTTTTTTAAACTTATGTATGGAAACATTTTTTAACAATATACATATTGATTTTGAATATACAATTTATTTTTCTTAATCCAATTGATATTTTTTTATCGGTATTTGTAGTATGTGATGTTTTCCTTTTTTAGTTAAGCCAAAAAAATAAACTTACTAATAAATAAATAGTGTCGTAAAACACTTAAAAACGAGTAACTCTTATCAAATTTATATGTTAATCACTCTTAGGGCTCGGGTATTTTAAGCTTCGAATATTTGACGTCATGTCTATTTTACCCCCTGCCTTATTTTAGACATTATTCACCCTTTCTTGTATTAATAAAACTCATTTCATTTTGAATTTTAGCCACCTTGATTAAAAAACTCTTTAGGCAGGTGTGTCTCCAATTTTTGGCCTCTCTGCCTCTCTTGCCTGGGGTCGGAGGATCTGTTGGTTTAGTCGTCAGAAAGTCAGCGGAACCCCCTTTGATTTATTCGGTATTGCCTCGGGGGAAAGGACAAATGATTGGATCGCTTTCACTCGAATTAAAATGCCCAAACTTACTCTCTCGAAGTACTTTGTCATCGATAATCGAGGAAGACTTTCTAATTAGAAATTGTGTTACGTCAAGATATTTTTTAACAAGTTTAATATCTTTAACGCAGTGTTGGATTGTAATTTTCCTTTGCTTTTAGTCATTCAATTAATTTTCTGACATTAAAAATAATATAATAGCTTCATAAGTCTTGTAAATATTTCATCTTGCTTGTTATATTTTATTTGTATGTAAATAGTATTTAAAATATATGAATCACAGTTTTACTTCGCCAAAAGCATATTTGCGTTAAGTTCTAGAAAATTCATGGTTTTATATAAAATATTAAGTTGTTGCATAAATATGAATAAGCATTTACTCTTTAATTACAGCGAATCGAATTGCATACCTTGGAAATATTCAGTTATATATGAGAATAAAAATACGTAATAATAAGCAAACACTTTAGTATATTTTCACCTTCACAGAAGTAATAATAATAATAAATAATTATGGATAACTTATGAAGCGCCATTTTCGTAATATAATACCTCAAGGGCGCTTTACAAAGTGATTATATAAAGATATAACTTTAATTTTAACTTTTTAATTTAAGAAAAATAATGTACTTTTTCATATTACTTTTCCACCACATGCTAAGAATTTATTCAAATGATTTAGAGAACAAGTGGGTTTTACTCTTCACTCTCACAGTTTCAGATTTCTGCTGGGAGAGCATTCCATGCCGTCGGGCCTGCGACCGCAAATGCACGTTCGCCGAATTTAGTGCGCTGTTTGCATAGAGGTATAATAACTTTTTCTTTCGACGTAGATGTAGTTGATCTAAGCGTAAGACGTCTGTCAGCTAGTTCATCTGGAATGCAGAGTTCTCTTAGATATTCTGGAGGAGAGTTGTGCAGTGACTTATACATAAGCCAACAGAGTTTGTATTCCACCCTCTGTGGAAAACGTTGTCAGTGCAATATGTGCATAGTAAATAATTTTCAATATGGTTTAATTTTTTATTTAAAAATTAACCAATCATGCGACTTTTAACCTCCTAGCCCCTCCCCTTTCCAAAAAACTTACCCTCATCCATTCACCAACATACCACTGATTATTTCTAATCTAATTTTTAGTGCATGTTCGGACGCGGTGCGGTGGTGATTGCATTCCCCTATAACTAAAATTCAAACGAAATATCCATATTACTTCAATATCATCTGCTTACACAAATTTAAAATAAACATTCAATTGTGATATTTATAACCCACGAAACTTAACATATTTTCAAATATTTAAATTTCGCTCAACGCAGTTCTGCAAAAAGTCTCTGAAAAATATAAGCCGTCCCAATTTAATAAACTGCCCGATGAACTATGTAAAAAACGTAAATTTGAGTAGAAAACTTAAAAGGTAAAAATTTCACTTGAATAATTATGATGGTTATTTTTTAAAAATATAAGTAGTGTATAACAATGTGTTTTATGTTTAAAATATGTTTTCTTACTATATTAGATTGTATGACTTCAATTATTTATCGTCACAAAAATGATTTCTTATTTTTATATATCTTCTGGAAGTTTAATATATATATAGTTGGATAATTTATATAGCGCCATTTTTGTGAAAATCACCTCAAGGGCGCGGTACAATTAATAAATATCCCAGTACGTCTTGCAGCTACAGAGCGCATGGACGGTTGGGATTCTAGTTCCTCGTTTTCAATTAAGATCAATAAAAAATTATAACAGATAGGAGCTAGATTACAGGACGTCTTGCAGCTACAGAGCGCATAGACAGTTAGAAATTTAGCCCCCATTTACACATTTTAAAAATTGACAAATAAATTTAGTGTATTAATGATACTAAAAAAAAATTAAAATAATATGAATAATTAAAAGGAGTAAGATTACAACACGTCTTGCAGCTACTAAGCGCATAGACGATTGGAATTCTAGACCCCATTTATAAAATTAAGGTATTTTAAAGTTGGTATATGAAAGCTAGATAACCAATCATCGTGCAGCTACAAAGCGCATGGACGAGTGGAATTCTAGCAAAGTTAGAATGATGTCAATAAATTTATAAAAAATAGAGCATAGTTAATATGTTATTCGTTTATTTTAATCTTTTTTATTAATATTAAAAAAAATATTGAAAAATTGTGTCTGAAAGAGCAGAGCATTACCTACATTTTTGTTCTTAAATATTTTCAAGAATTTATTAATAAAACATGTGTGCTTTTGTTAAATAACGTATTTCTGTATGTGTATTCTATATTGGCATGCCAGGATCAAACCCTTATTCAAATGTGGCCTAAGACCTCTCTCCACATTCGCAGGGTCACCGCACGCGCGCTGGGCACAATCCTTTACCCGGCCGATAACGTTTATCCACACAAAACAGTGTATTCTACAGATTCTCATAAATATCTCGTCTTATCTCCCTTCCCGCATTCAGTCGTCGTGCGCGGCGATGAAAGACCCGTTGAATATGTAGGCAAATGGCGGCAATCCATTGCGGGCGACAAAAAAGGCCAGCCAAGAAAGATTGACAAATGACCGTCCATCAGGCATCTGTACGCACTGTCCCGGGGCAATGAGATGAAACAAAACACAACCCTTCTGTACGTAGGTACCTCAGTTACCACTTTCTAATTGATTAAGATAGACTACACATTCTTCGTGATTTTTTCGAACGCAGATATATTTTTTTTACAAAAGTACTTGCTGACCAATACATATAAGTTTTATATGGTCAACGATGTTTTAAAAATGGCCAATTGTTGGCAGACAGTCTGGATTTCTTCACTAAAGGGTGAAGAAATCCAGACAGAGAGGGTAAAACGTTTTTGTAAAGTGAATATGGAGGTCTAGCCATTTATTTATTTATTTATGCATCAACGGTTTAAAGAACCTTTGACAAAAAAATAATAATTTACAGAAAGATTCACAGCAGTGGAGAGTAATAGTGGAGTGTCAATGCAATCACAGCAGTGCACAATTATCATGTTGTACATAATATGAAATAATAGAATAATTAAAACTAAACAATTAAGTTAACATATGATACAAAAATTTAAAAAGAAAAAACATTTCTAAATAAAGATAGCAATAACCATGAGAAAATCTTATGTACTAAATATAAATATAACACAGTAAAGTTGAGAATAACTAGATAACAATAATTAAAAAATGAATGCAACATTAGTACTTTAAAGATAAACATTTTTTGAGCAATGAAACAAAAATAAAAAAAAGTTAAATTACTAAATAATACCTCTATTTAGTTAAATTATCGTCATCAGTTGGTTGGAAGAAGTTGCCATTTGGCAATAAATCCACCAATGTACAATTTAAAATTATGTATAACATGTTAAATAAAGAAATAAAAAATCACGTTTTCCAGGAAACAAAGTTAAATTTAATTGAATATATTTTAAAATAAATCCATTATTTTTCTAAAAAATAACGAGTGAGAATTCGTTTTGATTCATGAACAGAATTTGTATTAAAGATATCGAATATTTGTTCTAATCCATTTCCATACCTGTGTATCCTGAATATAGAAAAGTGCATTTTAAAGTTGGGCCGTGAATTGTTGCAAAAAAATAATTCCTTACTTCTAGTGCACCTACCAGGTATTCGAATTTAAATTAGTTAAAGCAGAGCAGGGCCGTCAATTATCGATTTCATTATTTTAAATAAGAATAATAAATCAGCTCTAGCTCTACGTTATATTTACAGGGCTTATGGGGGCCATTTTACACACTGTGTAATATTCACCACTCTATCCATGTTTAAACTTCTACATTTCCTCAACTCTTCCATTTATTGACTTTTGTGACGTAAGGGAGCTGACACCTTTATCATGTGGGTGAGATTCATTTAGCTTGACCAATTCTGGTAACGCCTGAAAACCACTTTTCAATTTTTATACTTCTTTTACCATTTAGTGTGTCCAAATGTTTGTAGACAGGCTTCAAATAAACACGAATTTTAAGATTTCTTTAATCTCGTACCTACCGAAATTCAATGCAACAAAGAAATGCAATATATTTAGGATATATATCATCGTCATATTTTCCTCATCTGCATCCAGTGATGATAGAGTACTGTGTTCGCATTCAAATTCCAGTATATAAAGATAATTTTTGTTATTTTGTTAATTCGCCTAAAACAAAACTACGAGGCCGACGTATCACCACGCGATTTCCATTTTTTCCGAGAGTAGCGTGGTGCCGGATTCGATTCTTGGCAGAGTCGACGCAAAATAATTATTCTTATGGTTTGACAAGGCAATTTTTTTCTGTCCCTGGGTTCCGATTAGTATGGAAAGTTAACAGAATTATCTTCGATTCAATATATGAACAAAAATGTATATATTTGTATGAAAATTTAAAGTTTCTTTGTCGGTAACCTATAACTAAACATGTTTAAAAAATATTTTTTTTAATTTTATTTTTATTTTTTTAAATTTATTTAACTTTTTGTAAATAATGTTATTTGTACATTGGCGGGCTTATTGACAAATGGAAATTCCTTTTAACCAACCGATAAAATAAAAGTTTTTTTTATAGTTTAAGTTACATAACATATTCAATAAAAAAAAAGATTAAAAAGCTTAAGATATATAAAAATAGAAACAAACGTGTTTGTGAACAAATTACCTTAAATCAAAACTATTACTCAATGGGAAAAAAGAAAAAATAGGGAAAAAGGAAAGGAGGAGAGATTAAGGAAGAGAAAAGAGATGTTTTTTCAGACGTGATTTAAACAGAGATAATGTAGTAACCTCTTTGATGGTGGATGGGAGATGATTCCACAGTCGATCCGCATGGACACTATATGAGTTAGAGAAGAGAGAGGAATTGTGGATGGGTATTAAGAGAGTGCCTTGAGAATTAGAACGAAAAGGTAAACCATAAACTGATAAGCGTTAATTTTTTTCACGCAGGTATATAAGAGCGTTAGGACTATGAAGTACATTGAACAGAAGTGAAATATATATATGCACAATTTATATTTCCTACATAAAGCTTTATTTTACTTTGTAGATAAAATTGAAGATAAGTTCCATTGTAAATGGACCCACTACTGGTACCTGATACGTAAAACTGATCACCTCTCTTTTCATATAACAAAAAGTGGTATAGATACACCGTGATTGGAACACCAATTTAGTGCCCTGCAAACCGATGATAATGAATTGGATTTATTTTTAAAATTGCATGTGACAAAACGCATAACTTGTATTTTTGTTTATTTATTTCGTTTATAGATAATATATATTTTTTAATTTTGATTTGTAAAAGAGTGAATTTTGTATATTTTTGGAACGTTAAAAAATGATTCAATTTATAAGGAAGCGCGTATCTACAAGTTTATAAGAAATCCTTAGTAAAAGGACGTGAGTAGAGTTGATATTTTCGAAAAACATAAAAGTGATCGTTCTCGTTGTAAAATCCAATCTGAATGAATAAAGAAAGCAATTTTAAAATAGAAGTATACAGTTAAATAAAAATCCAGTAGTTTGAATGCATGAACGAGTTGAAACAAGGAATTCTTGTGTACAGCGGATTTCCATTGGGTTGTTAAAGAAAATGGTAGGTTATCTAGATAAATAATTTGATTCCTTTCTCTTGCCAAACTGTTCCATATTTTTAACAGACCAAATGATAAAGACGCAAAACTTGCTGATGCACCAATCTTTACATTTATATAAAAAGAAAATACCGTAAGAAACAAGAGAACAAAAAAAAATGTAATTTTAAAAAATATTTGTGTAGCAAACAAGTTAGCTCATAAAAAGTAATCGTGTTTGGGTTGGCTTTGGAAAAATGTTTGTTTTTTTTCATTTTTTTTTATTTTTTAATAAAATTAATGATTTTGTAATACAAATATTATTGAATGGTCAGGTATTGTTTGTTTATAATGTGTCAACTTTTAATTAATTTTATATTGATATTAACCTTGTGTATCTTATTTTTTTTACTTGGAATCATTCTTTGACCTTTGTTTTGTTATAATATGATGAATTTGTATAAATTTTCGTGGTTTTATATGAAAATGTGCTGCTGCGGTATGGCTTAGTGTTGTGTTGTCGGTAGTTTTGTATGAATCCCTATCAAAAATCTTCTGGTTCTTCTCAAAATTGAAAATGATTACAAACTATTTCATTACCACCTTAGTGTTGTGACGAAATGTGAGTTTCAAGTGTGCATCATTTAGACATTTCGTTAATTAAAAAACAGTTGAATGAGAGTTGATGTAAATTAATATTGGGACATTCATATATTATATTGTTTGTACTATTTTAAGATAATAAATAAATAATCATAATAAAATATATATTATCATCAATTTTTTTGACGGCCGCAATTTTGTTCTGATTAGTATGTTTTTGCTGAGAGTAAATTGTACAAGAAAGTAAGGTTAATTTATTTCTTGATTCTACACCAAAATTACTCGTATTCAAAGTTTTGTGCTAAATTGGGACAAACAAATAAAAGTAAAAACTTTAATTTCTGGATCATAGAGAATTTTTACTCGGACATTTTAATGTTTCAACAACCTGTACATTAGGGTCTTCGACGACCCCTGGACCCGGAACCTTCCGTGCGTAAGTAAGCGTCTTGACCACTACACCACGAAGGCCGAAATGCTTGACAATAATTAATTTATTACAGTCGATACATTGTAATGTTACTCGTAAAAGTAGATAGAGTTTTTATCGGAAAACAGAGCAGAAAAGAGGAAAATTTGGAAACAAGAAAAATTGGATTACCTTTTTTAATTCGTTTTTGATTAAATATTCCAAAAATACCAAGGGCACAAAAAAATACGAAAAGTAAAATTTAACGATAATTTATTTTTGCAGTTTCATCGAAATGGACAAAATGGGTTGAAAGAAAACTTAAACCAACTGAATTTATCTATTTGCACGAAAACGTAAGAAATATTTATATTATTAAACTTTTTTGGTGACCTTTGTATTTAAACTTGCGTAGTAAAGTAAAAAAACTGAGTCAATCAAGTCAAGTCGTATCTTTGCATTTTACGTCATAAACTCTGACAGAAGACCGAACGATCAGTAAAATTTGATCATCATGCTTAGGAAAAGAAATATGTTTTATTGATTAAACGGCATGTTTTATTTAAAACTTTTCAAGTCTGTTCAAAAATCGGCCATTAAAATATTTTTTTAAATTTACTTCAGATATCCAAGCATCAACTTGTTTAAAAGCTTCGGGGCTTTAGGTATTGAATATTTTAGAATTGAGGGCATTGGAAGCAAAATCTAAATCTCAAGCCTGTCATTGGTCGAACAAAATGGCTGATTGATATTGTTTTGTTAGCTTAACACTATTTTCAAACCTTCAGAAGTATAATTTTAAACAACATTTGCTATTCAACTCATGATGTTTATAAAAATAAAGTTGATAAACTACAGAATGACATCATAACCAAAAAAAATATTTTTGGAGGTTGCTATGTTTGTTTCCAATGCCTTCAAATATATTGCTTGTAAAGGTTAATTATTTAGCTTGTTCCTGCACAGAGAAGTTTCAGATTTTTGGAAAATAATAAATAAATAAATAAATTTGTGAAAAATTCTTGTTTTCTGTTGCTTAGCGTTAACTGTAACTATAAAATTAATATTTAAAACACTAACTTTGTATTTATTTAGTATCTATTATATTGATACGTGGTTAAAAACATTTTTTTTTAAATTTTTAATCGTGTAAAACATATCTCTTATCTTGAAGAGGCTGTGTAATTTAAAGATCCATCACAGTGGTTTTTGTAGAATAAAAAATGTACTAAATTGTAAAGTGTCAATCGACTTGACTGATATTATAGATGTTTCGGAGAGGCTTTTATGTGTTCGTCTTTATTTGGACGAGTCCACTTTGGAAAGGGGAAAAATTGAACGTCCAGGTTCCCCGTATAACGATCAATCTTCTGTCGGGGCATTGACGGCGTATTTGTTTTGCGGTCAGCCTATACCCACAAATATTCGAATTTCTTAGTTCGTACTCCAAGTTATTGTGAGTGACGTCACATTCAAGATTCTGAATATCGTAAAGGTATCTTTCTTTTCAGAAAAAAATATTATTCGATTCATTTACCAATATGAAGAGGAAACAAAATTGACTTATTTTTAAAATATCATATTAGGTTCTTATTATTTTAAGTAAAATAAAAATATCATCAAACTTTTTTTTCAATACCGAATTTTTTTTAATGTTCAATGATTTTTATTTATTTTTTTATGTTTTAGCCAATTACCTTCATGTTTATAAAAAAGAGCTGGTGGGCTTTTTAATAAAGATGCCTGGAGGTTCTAACTAGGGAGCAGACATGAAATGATGAATACTTCTTGGATTTTTTTCGCCACGAAGAGCTAGGAAGTCCAATAACACTAGTGAATAACACCTCAAAACATCTTAACTTGAGAAAAAACACATTTATTTTTGTCTGGTCCACTGTAACTTGAACCTGGAACCTTTCGTGCGTAATTCAAATATCTTAGCCATAAAACTATGAATTACGCTAATTATATGTGTCTGTAAAATTTTTACGTGTGTAGGTAAATAAATAACTAAATAAAAATCTAAGCTTTTGTGCTTTTTTATAACTTTTTATTTATTATTGAGGTTAAAATTCAGCAAATAAGTATACATTTTGTGAAAAAATATTAAAATTTAATTTAAACGTAATAAAAAACTAGTCATTATCAGACAAAATCACAAACAAATTACGATTTCGCCTAAATAATTTTGAGAATAATCCTCTTGAGGTGAAATTCAATATTGTGTAAAGTTTTCAGTTCAGTCCTCCCTTAACAACAAAGCAATTGGCCCGATGCCGCATGGAACACGCAACCTTAAGGTAATAATCTATATCAATTAGAGAGGTGATATCAACGAATGTAATTTATAACCCTTTGCATAGTTAAACCATTAACAGCGTACCTAATGCTTACAAAAGTTATGATGGCTTTTGGAAAATATGAAAATGCCTGGTAAAATTATTTTAGCGTGATAGGTACGCCAGTAAAATGATTCATGGTTAGCTTTAATATATTTTATTGATCCTTGAACTACTTTTAGTAAAAACAATTATGGTTTAGTTATTTGCGATTATCAAAATATTTGGATACTTGACCTTTCCCCTACGAAGTTTGTCAATATTTAAATAGATTGTCATATTTTTACGCAGATAATATAAACCTCAAAGCATTTACAGAGCTTCTGATTTGTATTTAGATAATTAAACTAACCACTCTTTCTTCTATGTGACATTATGCAATAATGCATAAGAAATGTTTGATTTAAAAAAAAAATCCATCAAATATGTTTATATTATAAGTTTAGCAAATGGCAATTTTGCGTATATGTCAATAAAAAATATAATAAACCATTACAAATATTAATATATTACAACAAAGATGAATAAAAGAAGGGAAAATAGAAATCCTGGCATCTACAAGGCTGATGACCAGTCATTGACTGGTTTAAGTGGTCATTTTTCACACTTTATTACATTCACCGTTTCGCTTTTGTTTGAATATCCATATTCTTTCCATTAATTTATTGATGTTTGTGAAGTTAGAGAGCTGAAACCTATATTGCTGCGGGCCAATGACAGATCAGATGAAGCAGGTGGTCGAATCTCCACTTTTCTTCACTTTACTGTATTTTTTAAAGGTAGCCATCCTACGAACCGGAAACAGTCGTCCATACTTTTAATTCTGTATGTATCTAAAAACACTATTTATTTTATTTCATGTCAGAAATCACTTCTACCTAAAAAGTGTGTTCATTATTTCTCATATAACTGTAGCTGTGGACTGTAATGAAATTCGTTGCTTATTTCTAGAGGTTTATTCTTATTTAATTAAATTTGAAATCTACCAACTTGGGAACACCAAATCAAGTTTAAAATATAAAAATTAAAAAATTAGACAAATTGTCTTAATAATGTGATGGTTGCAGAACGTAAAATAATAACAAGTAAATAAGAATTCACCATAAAAATTATGGTAGTTGATTGATTGATTAATGATTATATATTTGGTCTTTTTGTGTTAGGTATCCCGTCTAGGTTGGACTCGTTCCGACGTTTTGGGCACTGTTGCAGGGAACATCTTCAGGGTACACTATGTTTAAGTAGAAAATTATGCTTTAATTGTTTTCAACCGAGAGGGAAAACATTTTTGAGAAAGAAATTTGTAAGTCTAGGCATTTACAGGGCTTAAGACCTGTCATTGGCTGGTTTAAGTGGCCACTTTACACACTGTTTAACATTCACCATTCTGCCCATGTTTGAACATCCACATTTCCTCAACTCTTACATCTGTTGACTTTTGTGAAGTAAACGAGCCGAAACCTTTATCATGTGGGTGAGATTCATCCGGCTGAACCAAATCACCTACTAGGCTACGCTTAAAAACAAATGAAATGTTAAAAACAAATGAAATGTTTTCAAGCGTTACCTAGTAGGTGATTTGGTTCAGCCGGATGAATCTCACCCACATGATAAAGGTTTCGGCTCGTTTACTAGTTCAAGCGTTGCCTATTATGTGAAATAATTCAATCAGATGAATCTATTCACAACAATAAAGGTTTCAGCTCTTTAACTTCACTAAAATCAACAATGAAAGCATCCACCCCTTTCCCGAAACTGTTCATAAAGACTTGAGTCTTTCTTCAGTTTCGCATATCAATATCAATTTTTTTTTTTTTAAAACTAATTAAGCGAAAATTTAATATTTCTTTACAATCAAACCGCGAAAATAACAAAACAAATAAACTTTAAAAACTTTCATTGTACCCCTCACTGCAGTTTTGTCAGTTTGTGATCAATCAAATACACATGGTCAGCACAATCACTCTTTTCTAATTTCCCAGTATTACAGTGGAGGAATACAGTGTTAGTTCTAAATTGAGACCGCGGCCGTACGCTCCAGATCCCGCATCGGAAAGGAAGAAGAACGTAGTAATACAAACAAATCAATCAAACGACACGAAACCCAAATACATATAGGAAACATAAGAATAATTTGCCCTATACAACATGCACTCAATCAACAGATCTATAACAAATCACAGTGGAAAATCAAATCATCAAGACACTACCGGCAAAATCCTAACACAGATCCTAACACGATCCCTATCGAACTCAGGCGAAATTACTTTTCTTCATAGTACTGAATTCCTCGCAAAAACCATTTTCCTAATACCAACAGTAGAAACAATCCTATGCAAAGACCTTAATCGTCCTAACAATCTCACAGACCTTAAAGCAGACGAAACGGGTCCTAGAGCATGGTCGGCGCGTGGTTCTCTTGAGTTAGTCTACTATTTAGATTTGTAATTTACCATTTCCCTTCTATGGGACAAAAACAACACAGACGGACAAGAGTTCAGTTCAGACAACCAATGCTAGTACCCAAGTATGCATCCTTTTATCTTAAACTGATTTAGTACTCATGGTAGGCCTTTACCCAGTTCCTCCCATTTTTCTACCCATTCGCTGACAAAATGAAAAAATGCTTTGACGTTAGTTGGATTAGCCAATAAGCTTGGATTCCACATCGGCCTCGTCACCTCTGTCAAGCCGTTTAGCATGTTTTCCCTTTCAGTATCTAAAATCGGGCAATGCCATAGGATATGTTCAGCCGTCTGACGGGGCTCCCCGCAAGTACATTCAGGATCTCTTACTAGTGCGAGGTCATATAGTTTTGACCTAAACTCACCATGTCCAGACAACATCTGGACAACACAGTGATCCAAGTTAATTTTTTTAAGGCTTAGTCTTTTTCGTATGTCCGGAAAAAATGTATGCGTCCAGCGCCCCGTCAGAGATGCATCCCACCTAATTTGCCACTCGTAAATAGTTTTTTCTGTTATTCTTTTTGTCAATGGTTTTAATCTACTACCCTCTCGGTGTTGAACACTGATGTCAAAATATGTAACCAACTCACCTTTTTTTAGTAGTTTCACCGCAACAGATTCCATTACCTCTAAGTCTGCCGGAAGTTCCCCGGCCAGGACAGGTAAAACGGCTGTGGACACAGTTCTATAAGCACCCGTGAGTGCAATAAGAGGGGCTCTTTGGCCACTCAGGAGGGTCCTGTAGACGCCACCAGAGGATGCACGATGAGCCCAAACTTTAGCAGCATATGTTAATTGTGCGACATAAGTTCCTCGGTATATTAGTCGGACCCCATTACTTTTTATTCCCCACGTTGCTCGGCTCACCCTTCGTACTTTCATAAAAAGCGAAGACGCCTTTGAGGATATCATTTTGGCATGAGCCAAAAACGATCCTTGGGTATCCAAAAGGACACCCAAGTACCTTACATCTTGGAAAAATCGTATTCCCCGCCCACCCATCCTGATTGTGGGTTTTCTTCCTCTGTCAGAGATACCCTTCACCATGAGTCCCATAGTCTTTTGCGGTGAGAATGTTAGTCTGTTCCTATTTCCCCATTCTAAAATTAGTTTAAGTGCCTCACACCCCCTAATTTCCAACTCCCTTCTACTGTCTCCTGACAAGAGAAGAAGAGCGTCGTCTGCGTAAGCCACCATATTGCTGCCTGCCGGAAAAGGTAAACGCAGCAAGTCATCAAATAGTATGTTCCATAGTGATGGCCCCAGGATAGAACCCTGTGGACAACCCATGGTCGTCGTTCTACACACGGTTATGGATCCGTGGACTACAGAGATGGATCTATCACTAAGGTAGCTCCGGATGATCCCAAAAAGTTCCTTCGGACAACCTCTGGATTTTAATTTTGTCAATACCATCGGCCACCAGGCGTTGTCAAATGCACCGGAGATATCGAGGAATATCCCACAGGCAAATCTCGCCCGGCAATCATCTCTCCATTTGCTGGCACGAAGTATGGCATCCTCCGTAGACCGGGCTCTAGTAAAACCGTACTGCTTTGGAGAGGGAGCAGAGAGCCAGCCTTCCAACCTATTTCTAATGAGATTTTCAAGAATTTTACCGAGAGCTGGGAGGAGCGTTATTGGCCTGTAAGCCTTGGGATCAGATTCCTTTTTATCCGTACCCTTTGGGATGATCCGCAGCAATCCTACTTTCCAAACTTTTGGGAATATCCCTGCTTTTAGACATAAACTCATCAGAGTTGTGAATTCACGCCTGGCAAAGTACCATACGTTTCTCACAATTTCTCCGTTAACTCTGTCAATACCAGGTGCCTTTTTTGGTCCGAGGGATTTTATGATTTTATCGATTTCACCCTCCGTGACAACAGACACCTCGATATCACTGGCACTAGGGTCAACGACGCTGATTCTTCTGACCAGAGTGTGGTACGGAGAATCATTTACTTCACAGTCTTGTGGAATCAGTGAATCTAAAAGAGCCTTCAAGGTAGACTCGATAGTGGAGGTAGTTAAATTACCAACAATCACGTTGTTCAAATATTTGTCCGACCCTTTTCCATTCTTGTTTAGTACACTGGTTAGGCTCCAAGGATCCGCGTTGCCCATCTCAGTGATCCACTTTCTCCAATTCGTTTGCTTAGCTTTTAAAATGGCAGCACGATAGGCGCGCCGCGCAATATTTACCCTATTTTTATACTGTTCGAGCACGTCTGCGGAGATCACCTTACTGAGGGCAACTCCCAACCTACGGGATGCCCTTTTGAAAGAACCTTTTAGCGAGGTTAGTTTCTCGCTCCACCAAGGTGTCTTTAACCGTCCGCTAGGTCTAGATCGACCTAAACTCGAATCAGCTGACCGGGTCACACACAAATTAAAAAAATCCCCAAGTGTGACGTCCCCTCTAGCCGCTCTAACGTCAAAGTTTAATAACTGGTCCGAAAGATCCTGACCAAATCGATACCAATCCGCAGATCTAGTCTTATAAGACCAAGTGTCCGTCCTTACCTGGCTTTGTGTTTCAATTCCAATACAAAAAGTTATTAATCTATGATCGCTAGACATCTCACCGGCTTGAACTGTCCACCTTGTAGTGTAGGTGGCAAGGCCACCCGAAACTAGGGTAAGGTCGATGTTGCTTTCTCCACATGGACCCGAAAACGTTTTCGGTTGACCTTCCGAGTTGAGCAAGATCAATCCAGATCCCATCACAAACTCTTCCACTGCATCTTGCCTCGGTGTGCGGCACCGCACCGTGTCGAACCAGATCGCAGAACGTGCATTAAAGTCTCCCCCAATTATGAATTGGGCGTGTCGGTAAGATAGCATTACTGACTGCAGACCCCGGACATGGGGTCCAGCATGTTGGTCGTATTTCAGATATACCGAGACTACCACCAACTCAACACCTCCTAGGTCGAGGGAAATGCAAAGTCTGTAGTCATCAGACAGGTGATGCAACAGCAACGGTCTAAGAGAGCGATTCCAGATTGCTATACCTGCACCGGGGCAAGTACCTGTTTCCAAGACCGTAATATCCTCGCCCAGGTATACAGTCCTGCCTAAGACAGTGTATTGCTCCTGAATGAGAATTAAATCTAGTTTATGTGACTCGAATACCCGATGCAACTCAAGAGTCGCAGCCCTAGATCTGCCAAGATTCACCTGCCCAATTTTTAGGTTAACCTTGTCAATCCCCATAATTGGTTTGTCTTATGTATGCGTTTACAGCGGCCAGATATGCTGGGCACTCCTGTGATCCCGTTAGGTGGTCGTTGGGCTTTTTAAATCGCGTGCAGGTGGCACACTTACTTGGGCCACTCTTATTCGGGCAGCCTGTATCACCATGGCCAACACCAGCACAATATTTACACACCTCCTCTTTCTGTGTGCAATACTTGCCAACATGACCATACATTTGGCATTTGAAGCAACGGATGGCCCCAATGTAGTCTCTTGTTCTACAGCTATTCCATCCTACTATGATATGTCCCTGTTCAACAAGGACAGACCTGACCTCCGGGTGTACAGAATAAATGCAACCAACCACGGTACGGTCCCGTGGGCCAAAAAGTGCCATTCTTCTCGTAGTTTTAATAACATCCTCTTTTGAAATATTAAGACGATCTCTTAGGTTGGTCTCATACATTTGCTCCAGAAACTCATCCTCCTTTATGTCTTTGGGGACGTCATAAATGACAACCCTAAACTAAACTAAAATCAACAGATGGAAGAAATGAAGAAAAATAAATGTTCATACATAGGCAAAAAGGTGCATGTTACACAGTGTGTAAAATGGCCACTTAAACCAGCCAATGACAAATCATCTTCTTTTTCTTCTTCTTCAGCCTTATTCTCTCTTTAAAACGTCTCCATTCCTTCCTATCACCCGCTTTCATCATCCACGTTTTACCGGCAATAGAGGCAATGTCGTTGAATATTCTGAACCCTCTCTACCATAAAAAGTATTTCAACTCATATGGTCCCAAATCATCGAACCACTCTCAAGTCTACTTAGCATCAACGAGTTCTACCAAAAACCCTGTCAGTTCGCACGCAGGACATAAGCCCTGTAAATGCCTAGACTTCCACATTCCCTTCTCAAAAATGTTTTCCCTCTCCATTGAAATAAATTTAAATGAGAAAATTATGCGTTTATTTATTAGTAGTTGGTACCATATCGCAGTCTGCAATAGGTATAGTCGGTGTCATTTTGTTGTTTGGCATATGTTGTATCGAGAACCATGATGAGTTTTACTGAAGACAATATTCTCTTTTAGGTCACGTCTCATAAAAAAGGCATTAGGCTTTAATATATTAAAATAAATAGTTTTTTGAAGTATCGTCGGTAACATATATACAAAAATCAAAAATGTTACCTGTGTGGATATTCGCTAATAAGCGGAATGGGGAATGTTGTAGTACCTACTTAAAGTGGCCACTTAACCCAGCCAATGACAGGTCATAAGCCCTGTAAACGCTCGAATATCCATAATCCTGATTTTGAAAAAATTCTACCTCATCTCTGTAGGGATATAAATAAAAAATATATACCTACTCCCCCTTGGGAGAAAATCCAGATTTGTGTGTGTACAAAAGTACACGTACCAAAAATAATGTTGTATCACCCAGTACTAGAGATCACGAATGAGAACGATAAAATAATAAGAAGATGAAGATAGAAATAGAATCGCTTCTCTGAAGCCGTGTTCTACCTTCAAGTTGAATCCTTTGCAATTTTTATTGTTTTACTTCACTGAGCCGGGAGTACTTACTATCCCGACAAGGACTAGAGTTTCCATTTACCAGTAGTGTTTTAGCTCATTTTAGACCTACATTTTTTATCCTTTCTTATTGTTTTTTATCAACTTTTTACTTTAGAAAATATTGTGTAGCTATTTGTAAATCACGTTTGAAATGGATGCACAGTACAAATACATTATATTTATAACAAATACCTTGTACATATCCGAAATCTAATTTAAAAAAATATCTGTACATATAACGAAGAATAATGTAATTATGTTCGATACGTTGCAAAAGATAGGGACAAAACACGGCACAATTCTCTGGAGAAAAAATGTAATTTTAATATCAATTTCAAAAACAGTCTACGTAAACGTTCAAAAATGATGAATTAACTACCTGGTAAAAGAAGAAGTATAAAAATTGGAAAATTGTTTTCAGGTGATTTGGTTCAGCCGGATGAATCTCACTCACATTTCAGCTCCTTTACTTTACAAAAGTCAACAGATGGAAGAGTTGAGGAAATGTGGATGTTTAAACATGGGCAGAATGTTGAATGATACAGTGTGTAAAGTGGCCGCTTAAACCAGCCAATGACAGGTCATAAGCTCTGTAAATGCCTAGACGTCCATTATCTCTTCTCAATTATGTTTTCCCTCTCTGTTGAAATAAATTCAAATCTGTGAACGTTGTCTAAGTAAACATAAAAGCTAATTAACAAATTACAACATGGACGGAGAATACCTTGAATAAGGGAATATGCAAGTCTAGGCATTTACAGGGCTTGTGACCTGTCATTGGCTGGTTTAAGTGGCCACTTTACACACTATGTCACATTCACTATTAAGCCTATGTTTGAACATCTATATGTCTTAAATTATTACATTTGTTGATTTTAGCGAAGTTAAAGAGCTGAACCTTTATTGTTGTGAAAGATTCATTTGACTGAATTATTTCACATACGAATAATTTAAGAAATATGGATGTTCAAACATAGGCAAAATGGTGAATGTTACACAGTGTGCAAAGTGGCCACTTTAACCAGCCAATGACAAATCATCTTCTTTTTATTCTTCTTCAGCCTTATTCTCTCTTTAAAACGTCTCCATTCCTTCCTATCACCCGCTCTCATCATCCACGTTTTACCGGCAATAGAGGCAATGTCCTCGAATGTCGTCAATGTCCCTCTCTACCATAAAAAGTATTTTAACTCATATGGTCCTAAATGATCGAGCCACTCTCAAGTCTACTTAGCATCAACGAGTTCTGCCAAAAACCCTGGCAGTTCGCACGCAGGACAAATCTTAACATCTTAAATGAACTACTACAAATTATTTCGAACTGATCGTGTAAGGGAGAACTTACAAAAAAATGCGTAGATCTTTTACATTCGAAGTCCGCATTGGATTCTGGTTATTAATTCTGTAGCGGAAAAAATCTATTTAGTGAAAAAAATCATTTCAAAAGCTAGATTGCTAGGAAAGTTAAACGTAGTTATGCAGAAAACAGCTAGTCTACAATTTCCTAAAATGAGAAATTTATGTTATTGGATGTAGTAAGGTCATTTCTACGTTCTGCAAAAAAAAGCCAGACCGCTTACATACAAAAAACTGTATTAATCAGCGTCTGAAAATGGTGTCGATCACAAAAACGCTACCCATTTCTCAATTTGCCGAAAACACCCACAGCACTAGAAAAATCTGACGGTACTTTAAAAATCATTAAAACTGGTCAAATACATAATTAAATTCTTGTTTTAAATGTAACGAAAACTGGTGTTTTCATTGTACATCGTTTATTAAAGTCAAAAACATTCCAACAGTTGTGCAGATTAGATAATTCATTATTTTCACAAAGGTGCTATTATCTCCGTTTGACTTTTCTATGGCTGGCTGTTTTCTATATAACTACGTTCAGTTGTCCATCTTTGCTAAAATATGCGTCAACTAATGTTATTAACAAATTTCACATTTAAATATTATTATAAAAACATTTTTACGAGCTATTTTAAAATCCGGTAACACTTACTTGTTTATTTACATTCAACTGTTACAAAAATAAAATTTGATGTGATATTATGTTATAAAGGAGATGAATTGGTATAAAAAAAAGTGAATATGGATGTGTTAAGTGATTCTGAGTGGATAGCTAATGGATATAGCTTATAAAGCTCGCTACCAAAATGTGTTGACATATTTACAGTCTGAGAATCGAGAGAATTAACACTATTTTAAGAGCTTTAAGCTCCTTTTGTTTTATCACGGAACTCATCGAAAGAGACGGCAGTAATATTCATCCAGGATAAAATATGATCATATTTCTGCTTGTCAGAAAAACGCTAGTAAAATTTACTTGTCTTTACTTTTATTTTCACTGCATAAAATTTAAAAAAAATATTTCAACTTGTAAATAACGTTACACAAGAATATCTTATTTGAAGTTCTAAACATTAATGTTATGGCAAGTTAGTAGTACTTTCTGTGGAAAATAACATAAAATAAGGTAAATAAACTATCTACTCAATAAATAATCTTAAATATTATTTATTTATTTAACTTTTTGTATATAAAGTTATTTGTACATTGGTGGGCTTAATGCCAAATGGCAATTTCTTCCAACCAACCAATAAAATAAAAGTTTTTTTTTATAATTCAAGTTACAATACATATTTAATAAAAAAAGATAAAAAAGCTGAAGATATATTAAAATAGAAACAAACGTATTTTTTTTTACAAATTACCTCGAATCAAAACTATTACCCAATGGGAAAAAGGAAAAACGAAAAGGAAAGGAGAAGAGATTAAGGAAGAGAAAGGAGATGTTTCTTCAGACGTGATTAAAACAGAGATACTGTATTAACATCTTTGATGGTGGATGAGAGATGGTTCCACAGTCAAGCCGCATGGACACTCTATGAGTTAGAAAAGGAGGAATTGTGGATGGGTATTAAAATAATGCCTTGAAAATTAGAACGAAGAGGTAATATAACATGATGAGTAATGTTGTCATTCAAAACAACCAATCTAAGGATGCCTGTTAGAGGGTAAAATCACTCATTGGTCAAATAAACATGTCTATACGTACATGGTATTTTGTAATATATTTTAAAATAAACGCCATTATTAAACAAGTATATCATCCATTATTTTGCCATAAACTTTGTAAATACCTAGATTACAATGTCTCTATGAAAAAAAAAAAGATTTTACTTACTACAATTTTGCAGTACGTATTTAATTCCTTATTCATTTTGGAACTCGGAATGAAAATGAAAATTTTTATAGATGCAAAATACGAGGAAAACTGTTCGCAGATCAAAATCTTTGACTAAGCAACAACGGTGATTGGACTCATCAAATTAACTAAAACTCATGATCAATTTTTTCGTTTTCTTAATTCTAATTTTTTTAGCGTTTCATAGCCTCTTTTACATGACATGTAAGGCTACTTACTAACTACAGGAGTCCCAAACATGTTTTTAAAATATATATATTGAAAAATACAAATTCAACAAATATTTGAAGACGGATGTATAAATGTAAAGGAAGCGATATATGTATGCAAATATATAGTGATATGGCCTTCTATCCTCTCTGCTACCTCTATGGGGAAAGGGCATGATAGTTTACTATTGTTGTTGTAAAAATATATTTTAACTGTCTTCTAATCTTGAACTTATGCAGTTTGTCGAAAAGCAGATTAATATTTTGATTTCTCAGTATTATCCCAATTAAATAATCTAAAATATATACACAGCTACGATGAACTTGGCTGATTAGAATTAAGTGTCACCGTTTTGTTTGAAGTGTATTACCTGAACCAATTAGTCAAATGAAGGATTTCCATAAAATGAATGAATAAAATTATCCAAGTTAATTTAAAACAGCACATCGACAAAATGGCGTCGGTATTACTCACCTGACGTAGGATTATATCATCCGTTTGACGTCAGGTATCTGATTCGTTGTTGTTCGTGTTGGGATGAGGCAATTAATAAGTTTACCCCTGGATAGGTAGCTTGCTTCACCTACCCTTGTACAGGATCTACCTACCCTGATTTTGGGATACGTAATTAAGATCGTATTTTACGTCGACTGGGACTCGTCGAATCTGTCCCCAAAGGGAATAAAAGGAATCGCTCGGATTTTTTTTTCAATTATAATATTTCTTATTTTAAAAAGAAAACCGATTGGTATTTATTGAAACATATTTTTTCAATAGACACAATTAACCGTTTTAACTTCAGATATATTTCATTAATGTAAATAGATATCGCAACAAAGACGGAGGTGTTTTTCAAATTAGAGTATTGAACTTGTTGTCGAAGTAAACTTTAAAAAAATAATTGAGAAATATTTTATATTGTTTGGAAGAAAATAATACACGGAATTCAGAATGTTTGACAGAGTAAAACATAAACAAAAGTTTTGCGACAAATAATAGGATTAACATGTTCCAATACTTCGTTTTCGTCAAGATATTTATAATACTTGTTCTTTTATGATACTAAATATCAAATCAATAACATCAATATAAAATTGATATTTTTCCCGTTCTACTCCTGTACTTCAGAGGCAGACGGATGCAAATCCGGAATTCGATGAAATGACAATTCGATTTTCGTATCCAGTGTATGATCATGTCTATTGATTTTGAAGAAATGTAAGTCTTATAATGAAAGAACCAATGTATTCAGAGATTAAAAAAAACATATTATTGCTATAAAGTATTATAAATCACTTCGGGAAAGTAGATTCTCTAGGCTTTGGTTGAACAACAATATTTTGAGTTTGTCCAAATTTTTGTAGACAAGGACTGAATTCAACTCCCTGGGGAGCTGTTTATATTAACATATTACAACAGAGATGAAGAACATTTAAGAGAAGGTAATATAGAAGTCCAGGCATCTACAGGGCTTATGACCTGTCAATGGCTGGTTTAAGTGGCCACTTTACACACTGTGTAACATTCACCATAATAAAGGTTTCAGCTCTTTAATATAGGTTTCGCATAAATAAAGGTTTCAGCTCTTTAACTTCACAAACATCAACAGATGAAAGAATTGAAGGAATAAAGATGTTCAAATATAGGCCGAATCTCTGTTGTAATATGTTTGGTTGAACATTTGAAGTTTGGATTTGCATCCGTCTGCCTCTGAGGTACAGAATTATTATGTACATTATTAAATGAGTAGGAAGATGAACTTTTTCTAAAAATCCAACTGAAATTAATAAAGATTCGATTTGAGGATACAAATTATTCTGAAATTTTTATTTAATTCTAATAAAAAGTCCTTCTCAAGTTATGAAAAATCATGACTTGTGTATTCGGATTTCCCCTGCTTGAGATTTTCCTAAATTGTAATCAGAGCTTATTTTGAAGCCTCAAATTCAATTTTAAGATAATTTTACTCCACTTTCCAAGACCAGTCTTTAATATGGTGGAAATTCAAACTTCCCATCGGAAAAAATCTGATTTTCCAACTGAGTGAATTTGGTAAACAAAGTTGTATTCCGGAGAGATTTCGCTGCTTTCAATTTTATATTTACGATATGAAGTTACTAGGTGTCTTCTGGAATACTGATCAATATTATGAAGAATTAAGTACTTCAAACATTTCGTATCAGAATGTTTTAATAACGTACTAAATATCTGTTAATTAAGCAAACGACCAACCAATAAATTTACCTAGCAATAAAAAAGCGTAAATAAAATATTTTTTCATTCCTTCTAATATTATCTACACTTTATGATACGTAATACACTGCATAAATAGACTAATTGCAATGAAATATTAGGAATAGGACAAAAACTTCACCTAAAATTGTATGTAGATAAGTTCTGCAGAAGTGTTGCGGACTTCAGATTTCATGTCCGTTGGTTCTTTGTTCACTAATACTTGATTCCCACTTTCTAACTGTTATTTACAGAAATGAGTTAGGTGTGCGTATAAATATAAAGAAATGGTGTTTATTTAAGATCGATACCAGTCTACAAAAAGACGAATCGAATTTTTAAATCAATATTACATCCGTGGAAATAAAGCTATATATTTGTCTCTTTTTTGGGCATTTTGCGTAAAATATATGACCATATATAGATCTTCACTTAACAACAAACATAACTTAACAACAGACGTGACATACTGTCTTTAGAAATGGAGTAATGATTGGCAATTTATGATTTGTAATGTTTTGCCATCTTTGTATTAGATGGAAAAATATGATATGTCGACTATTACTGTATTTAAAAAAATGATATGTCATGTCTATTATAAGATGTCACGTCTATTATAAGATGGCGGCCTCTTTGGTGTAGTGGTTAAGACGCTTGACTCACACACGGAAGGTTCTAGGTTCGATTCCCGGTGAGAACACAAAAATTAAATGTGATTTTTCTCAAGCCTGGGTGTTCTGTGATGTAATTCACCACTGTAATTGGGCCTCCTGGCCTGATGTGGTCCAAAAAAAAAATTGTAAAAAAAAGATAGTTGAATTTAGTATTTTAAACATATTATAATAATTCTTATTTTGATATCTGTTTATTTATTTATTTTTAATTTAAAACTTGAAATAGGGCACACATAAACATATTTTTATGTGCACTCTAATAATAACAATGTATATATTTCATTTGTTAGTTGCTTTAGATAGCAAAACATAATATGTTGGGGAAACCAGGAAAAAAAATGTTTTTTTTTGCATTTTTGCAAGAAGAAAAAAAATCCTTGAAAAACAAATGTTTAACGCTTCTTCTGATACTAAAACTAGGCTCGTTAACTAAAATTCAAATTGTTTAGAGCCCACTTCACTTTGAAATTGCTTTCCTTCTAAAAGTCTCATTTAATACATAGCCATATTTTCACTGATATAATGTCAACATTGTTAAGATCCTAACCCAGGACGTCAAGTAAAAAGCGTTTTGTTCGATAATATTTCTGGTTTTTATTCTCATTCTTCTTTTATTCCATCATCACGGTACTTGGCTTGAAATCAAGATAGAGAATCAAAAGACTTTCAAAATCCGAAATATAATATTTTTTAAACTCGGCGTTGTTAGGGAAAGTTAAAAACCGTTATCAAAATTAATCATTATTAAAAATCGTACAAAAGCTTTTACCCTCTATTGTACGAGCTGAAGAACAGTGCATCATTATTTAATTGATGATAAGCTTACTCCCGTGCTTCTTTCATTTATCTTTCCAACCTCACATAAAGCTGCCATATTAATATTTTTAATTAAAAATCAAAATTTACGTTCACATGATTTACACAAATATTTAAATTTTGCGGGCCATTTTCAAAGATATGTAAATATCTCACTATTGAAAAATGGGAGTAAAGTTGTAGTAGAGCGGGGTGCACACCTCGGACCTTCGATCTGTGAACTTGCGACACTAGCCACGGGACCACAACTCGATTCATTTTTTAAAAATACTCCGTTATTTCGTTCAATTCTTAACTAGGTGAAACGCGCTTGGGAGGCTAAGAGATTTACAAATGTTTATCGATATGGTTGACTCGAATTTTCATAGCAAAAAAAATATGTCCAGGCATTTACGGGGCTTATGACCTGCCATTGACTGATATAAGTAGCTATTTTTCACACTGTCATATTCACTATTCTGCCTATTTTCAAACATCCACATTTCCTCAACTCTTCTATTCGATTCGTTCTCTTTTTTGAAACTTAAATGTTGAAACCTTTATCATGTGGGTGAGATTCATCCAGCTGAAACCAATGTTTTCCCTATTGTTCTAATAAATTTTAACCAAAATAACTCCCTATGGAAGAAATCCAGTCCATCTTCAAACATCTGGACATACTCAAAACATTTTTGATCAAACTAACTGATATAAGAAATATAACAATTGAAAATTGTTTTAAGGTGTTGCCTAGTTGATGAAATGGTTCAGCCGGATGAATCTCACCCGCTTAATAAAGGTATTAGCCCTTTTACTTTAAAAAAGTCAACGTAGGGAAAAGTTGAGGAAATTTGGATCTTTAAACACAGGTAAAATGGTGAATGTGACACAGTGTGTAAAATTGATCCTTAAACCAGCCAATGCCAGGTCATAAGTCTTGTTAATACCTAGACATTTATAATCCCTTCTCGAAAATGTTTTTTTCTCTCTGGTGCAACAAATTTAGATGAGAAAATTGAATTTTGTGGAAACATGATTCGCACTAATCAACTAAGAAAAAAAATGTTGTTAATATACCCTCTTAAATATTACAATTTTGGATAGGAAATTCAAACCTACTACACAAATAAATATGGGTGAGAGAATAATCCCTTAAAAACTCTAAAAATTTTTACTCATTTCTAAATGTCATTGCAAGTTCATTCATCGATGTCGCAAAATATCATTAAATATTCATAAAGCAGTGAATGTTTTGTATTTAAAATATTAAAATTCTTACAAATAGATCTTAGCTTTTTATCAATAAGATTATGTTCCTTTATTAAAAGAACGAAAGCAGCGTTGTCAATCATAAATGATATTGTGCAGGTGTGATGATGAGCGTGTTTGTAAAAGTGACATATCCATGATAATATATTACACGTGTATTTCAGAGTGTAATTGTATTTGTGTCTATAACCTGAAGCGTGGTGTCTCAGATTAATATTTCAAGTTACTGATGTTTGCGTGGCTTTAGTAATTAGGTCGCATAGTGAGAAAGGTGATATTAATACACACTATTAAATAAAATTATACCTTTTTCATTAATGAGAGAGGAGTGAAATTAATTCGGATGGTAAACGGAATCAATATATTTTTAATGTGTAAATCAACTTCATTTGATTTCAATGATTTTTTTTTTAATTGTCTTATGTATATTGATTTTGATGTTGGCATCGTCTGACAAAACAAATAACGAAGTGCTTTGCTTTTCCGTTTATTTTGCGTTTATTTTGTAGAACTCCATAATATAATTTATATTTTAAAAATATAAGAAATATTTTTGTGCTCCAACATTAAATTTCTTAGAAAATTTAATAGATCTTGCCAAAGATTTAATAGTGTACTAGAAATCCTTTATTATAAATCCAGACTCTTAATTTTCGTGGCTCCAAAACTGTTTTATGCCTTTCATAAGAATTATATTGTGATAAATAATTTAAGATAAATTATTTAAATTTGTTCCTATTTATTTTTTTTTCCAATTTATGGATAAAAAGGGTAAATTTTAATAGCTCGGTCAAGTGAAAAATATTATACATAAATTAATTTTTATATTTTTACTAACAAATATTGGTTTTCTCATACTTACTATCTTTTTTTAAATCTACCGTATTCTTCTAGTAGCCTTTATTGAAATTTTAAATAAATTTGGATTTCTTTTGTGTTTATAAAATACCGTATTTTGTATTTGTAACATATGTATATTTCAGAATTAAAAAAAAAAATGTAATGAGTACTCACAAATATAAGCAGAACGTTCTGGGGCATTTGTTTTTACACCAAATCTCACCATATTCTCACCAATACTTTTTGTGGCTTGTAAGAGGAAATTATTTTTATTTAGGACAATATTTTGTGCCAGCTTGATTAAATCAAGAAGGTTTTTACAAAGAACATTATTTAGAATAAATAATTTTAAAATAATTAATGAATGTGTTCGTTTTTAGACAACTTAATAAGACAAAAACATTCTGTATTAAGTTATCAATTAAATTTCATTTCGAGCCACCTTCAAAACTTATTTTCATTATAATATATATTATCTTATGTGTATCTCTATTTTTTCATTATTTTGTTAATTTAAGTAAATAAAAGAAAATTTAAGAGGTTTATACAATATTTATTTATTTTAACAAAATGGTTTGAAATGTCATTCCACAAAGCATTAAAAAAAATAAAATACATCAAATTATATCGTTTATGCATACTGCAAACATTACAAAAAAATTAATTTAATGTCATTGGGTTAAGTATAAGTTATACAAAAAATATGATACGCGTAGGTCAAAAGAATAATTAAATCAACCTTTTAAAACGTAATTCAATTTGAAATTAAAAAAACTTGTTGGACGTTTAAATATATATTTGATAATATTATTAATATTATTATTATTTTATTAAAGTTTTTTTGTTGGAAAGTCAACAGGCATTTATAAATGTATAAGATACAATTATTTATAAATACATATCATAAAGTCCAATTAGAGGCTTCCACATGATATTATAATAATGTCATATTAGTCAAGTTAATGGTAAAAACAAGTGGAATGAGTAAGTACCCTTGAATTTTACATTCCTAATTTAAGGTAGTCATAATACGATTTACAGAAAAATATTTCAGACAAAATTATTATTTAGGGACAGCATAACTTATTCTCAAAGCGTTTTCTCTCATATATAAAGTTTTCTTTGTTGTTATTTTTTCTTTAAAGAAATTCGCTGTTTGAAGTATACGTGATACGCGCAAGGTTATTTCAAACAAGCTCCTTAAAATGTTGTTCAACTTATATTATTATTTTAGCTTTAAAAGCATTTTAAACTCCTTCGTATCCGAGACATGCGGCGGGGTAGTTGGAAAACTAAAAAAGTTACTCCGTGTGCGTAACTTCGGTTTTTTCAATATAAAAAAAACACCTGCATAAATGAATTTAGACGCGTCACAATCGCGACGTCTATGGTATTTAATTTAGTTGTTACTTGCCTTTTTAACTTTTATTTTCTAACCGACTTTCGTCAAGATCAGACGTGATGGTACGCAAAAAAATCCTCAAAAATGCCATAAGATTACAAAATAAAATCAAGTGATTTTTTAAAAACTTTTTGTTCTGTGCAATTCACCGCTGGAATTGGGATTCCTGATCTGTTATGGAGCAAAAAAGAATTAAACAAACGTGTTATAGTCTCTACATGTAAACGGAAAATGGACGCAGCAAACTCCGGTGACGACTGTCATCAAGCGGAGGCAATACGGTTGGCTTGGCCATGTACTGCGGATGCCTCCTGAGAACCTTAACCACGCTTGCATACTTTACAAAGCATCAGGATCTTGACGTTCTGGACGTCCACTGCTGACTGTTCGTCGGCAATTCATATCAGAACTACGGGACGTGAACCTGACTTGGGAAAATGCACAGAAGCTGGCAGCAGACAGAGATGCCTGGAGGATCTTCGTGGACACGATGTGCTCCAACTATTAATATAACTTCATTATCACCTCAAGCATAAAATCGATCATTTTATCTCTAAATATTGCACCTTTGGGAGGAAAACGACTTTTAAATAAAACTTAAAATGAATAAGGATCAAAAAAAGACTTCAATGAACACTATTCATATTTATGCATTTAAAAAAAACGCAACATACGGGGGGGAATAGGACAAAACCACTACACTCGTCTCTTTATTACTCAGAGAATTTAGATTCCGTGTGAGCACGGAAGCGACGCAATAAGTGTTGTGATCACATTGATGTGTAGAAGACGCAACGCAGACAAAAATATAGTGAATAGAGTAAAAAAAAGAGTGAGGTTGAGTTTATTTTATTCCGATACACATGGCATGTTTACTTTATTTTTTAAATATTAAAACAACCAATTAAGCTTTTCAATTGTTTCGTTCCGACTAACCGATAATCTTAGTGACTTATCGAGGTTTATTCATTTCGTGAATTTTGTTATTATCTTATTTATAAAAGTGCATTTTTTTGTTAGTTTTTTTTCAGTGAAATAATGACTAATTCAATAAATGTCTTGTTTAAACTTATAATATTTTAACAAATTACAACAGGGATGGAGAATACCGTAAATAAGGGAATATGGAAGTCTAAGCATAATTGTGAATGTTACACAGTGTGTAAAGTGGCCACTTAAACCAGCCAATGACAGATCATAAGCCCTGTAAATGCTTAGACTTCCATATTCCCTTATTTAAGGTATTCTCCATCCCTGTTGTAATTTGTTAATCTTAATGACTCCCGAGGGGGTGAAATCCAGACTTTTGTCTACGAACATTTGGACAAACTCAAATATTGTTATAATAATTTATTTTCGTAAAGCTATATTTTCATAGGTTCATAGCTGAATGCTATTGGTATAATTTTTGACTAAAAATATGGTGCTTTTTTCAAAAAATACGAAACAATCGAGGAAAGAATACGAAGGTTTCACAATTTACATTCTTTTTTTGCATTTTCCCAAAAAGTAGTTTTTTTGAGTTGAGTCGTTTTTGTCTCAAAGGTGCGATTTGTCCACCTAATGGTGTAGTTCAGTTTCTGAAAAAAGGGTCGTGAATTGTTGGTTTCAAAGCTCGTTTAACACTACAATATAGATCACCTTGCCTTCCATGTAACAACAATGATCAGGATTCGCTGCAAATGGATGACTGATGCAGGGTTCTAATGCGTCTCTGGGTGCGAATATGGAAATGATGATGATGATGATTATGACTACTATGATGGCGATAACTATTTATGAATTTTTCAATAAACACGGCACGCAGTGCCTTTTACATTTCAAAAATACATATTTAATGACATATAAACGCTTCAATAAAAAGTAAACAGAAAAAATAATAAAATAAATTTATTCATAAATACAATGAAACATCAGTTTCAATATAAAGACCATGCTTAGATACAGATTGAAAAAAAATAAAAAAATAAGCAATGGTTGCATGTAAACTTTAAAAATTTTAAAAAGAAGAGAAGAAGTTTATGTTTTAACATACATATATATTATATAAACATATTACAACAGATATGAAGAACATTTTAGAGAAAGTAATATAGAAGTCTAGGCATCTACAGGGGTAATGACCTGTAATTGGCTGGTTAAAGTGCAGAATGGTGAATGTTACACAGTGCGTAAAGTGGCCACTTAAACCAGCCAATGACAGGTCGTAAGCCCTGTAGATGCCTAGACTTTTCTTCAGCTCTATTGTAATATGCTGGGAGCATATTGTATCCACAATTAAACAATTTTTTTTGCACCACAACAGGCCAGGAGGCCTAATTACAGCGGTGAATTACATCACAGAGCACCCAGGCTTGAGAAAAATCACATTTTTCATTTTTGTGTTCTCACCGGGAATCGAACCCAGAACCTTCCGTGCGTGAGTCAAGCGTCTTGACCACTACACCACGGAGGCCACCGTGAGCCACAATGAGCCCCCATACATTTCTTTCAGCTGCCAGTTCCTGTGCGTCCTCCCAAGTTAGGTTCTAGTCCCGAAGTTCTGACAAAAACTGCCGACGAACAGTCAGTAGTGGACGTCCAGGACGTCAAGAACCAGATGCCTTGTAATTTAAGCAAGCGTGGTTAAGGCTCTCAGAAGACAAACGCAGTATATTTTAGAACTAGGAATCATACTTCATGAATCAAGAGGATAATCACAAGGAGAGTAGGATCCAAAGTGTATATTGTACAAATAAAAGATTCAGATTTGACGTGGAAGAGACACGTTGACCAGATTAAAAAACTGTCCGTAGGGGGGCGAACGGACTCTGAATCTTGTGGCGAGGGAACTGCTGCGCGGGGCATCACTGAAATGGAAAGAATTTCAGCTGATGAACTGCGAATTCCCTGTCATTCCGAGCTGAATGATTTAGGGGAGAATTCTGGTTACAGGTTCGAGGAACCAAGAGCCGACCAGCCGGAGCAGACCTTGGCGGGACCGGCTACGTCCGCGGGGCAGCGGAACGTCAGCAGCCCGGAAATGAGAGGGAGAGTTGTAAGAAGTGTAGGTAAGGGTTGTATTGTTCCCAATACAACACCTACCTACTGGCCACAAGGTACCCCCACATACCTAGACCAACAGGCCATTCTTCAGCTAGCCTCCTCTGTAGACACTTGTCCACTTGTTACTATTGTTCCTCTGTATATCTTGTAAATATACCACGCTAATTATAAAGAAGAGTTTTATTGCAAGACCACCAAGGCCACCCCATAACAATTACATTTATATTTATATAAATAAAAATTATGTAAAACGAACTTCCTCTCTAAACACTAGTTTTCACTCTATACGCGAAATAGAAACGTTATTATTAACTATTTATGTAAAAAATAGGCGGGGGGAACAATCACATAAGTCAACTGTATATATTTTTATTTTAGTTGCTCATCTTGTAGTGGGCATTTTTATCCACACATGTTCCAAAACACGTAAATCAAATAACTTTATTAAGAATAATATTATAAATGTACTTTATTACACATAAATAAATTTGTTAATTATCGGCTACAAAAATGTTATCTCGAAAGATAACTTTTTCTTACCGTGTGCCTTAAACGACGTAACATTGGAAAGTTATCACCTAACTATCTATTTCTAATTTAAAGCAATAATCCAGTTTCTTAAAGTATTGAGAAAAAAAGGATCATTTTATCAATGTTAATTTTGATTCCCGCAATGTTTGAGACACAAAACAATGTCTAAATATTATAAATTTAGACAGTTAGTGTACAAAAGTAATAAAAAATGTTACAAAATTGTTTGATGTAAATACTGTATTTCATCATGATCGTCATTCCCTTTCAGCAGCTAATGGTGCATAGGGCTCTGCATTGGTACACCAATCGTAGCATATTTTGATCATTTTTGTTACATGAAGGTAAGGTGATCAGTCTTACGCTTCGGGTACCAGCCCAGGGACTATGAAATATTCTAGTATAAAAACACCCTTTCAAATGATATTCTATATCAACCATATCGAGACCTCTTGCATGGTAGGCGAATGCACTGACCATTACACCACGAGGTCGACATACGAATACTGTATTTAGGCTATGTTGATCATCGAACTAAATAAAAAAAAAAAAATAACATACGAATATATGTAGGTTCATATATTTTTTTTTTATGTAGTGCAATATATTTTAATGTTGTAATATTAAATTATGTAAGGATGACGATATATTATGATAAAGATGATGGCGATGATGATGATGATGATGATGATGATGATGATTATAGAATTCCAATTTTTGAGCTTTAAATACCTACCTATATCCTGCGCAATTCGTGTTTCTGACTAAGAAACGTTTTTTTATTTCCTTCACTTCAAAGACTCGCATACATTTTTTAGCGAGTTTTCAAAACGTTATGAACATGTCTTCCATGTTCCTTCATCCTATGCATAAACATATTTGTTTTGCTTTCATTTATACCACGCATTCAAGCCGAATGTATGGAGGCTGTTGATAAAATATACATTCTCTGAGAGACGCCCATAAAAAATAAATGAGGTTGAGAAAAGCCTTAAACCCATGCCTTCTCACAATACAAGCTGAAGTACTTGTATTCTATGGATATTTTTACTTCAAATCAAAAACATCCACATGCTACATTTTCATCCATGTATTGTAAAAAAAACTATTTTTCTTGTTTTTTTTCGATTAAAAAATGCCCAGATAGTAAAGAAGGTATAATAATTTATTAAATAAAAAAAGAACATCCTCACCCATCAGAAAAATAATTATTAAAACTTACTGCACCTATTAAAATGAAATAAATTACACAAACGGAAAACTGTAATGAGGAAGTTTAGTGCTACGGGTAAATAAACACTTAAAATTTGCTCTTACACGCTGTAATTTTTTATATTTTTTTCCTGCATGATCAGGCATAAAGCCCGCTAGTTCCCAATACAGAAGATAATGTATGTTGTTGTTCTGAATTTGAAATTTTCAAAAAATCCTTGTTTTAAACATAATTTGTATAATACTGTGTATTACATGATGAATAAATAAATAAAAAAGCGCATTAAATAACTTTTTTTTTGTTGTTTTTTTTTAATAAGTTACTCACGCTTTAAGGGCGTTATTATTACAATACATAGTGCAGAAAATAGAATTACAAAACGTAGGGAAAAATACAACAGGTTAATTTAAAATTAATTATTATAAGGTGATACTATTAAATAATTAATTCTACAATTTTGATTCAAAGTGTCAATCAAACTTCTAGGTATCGTTTTATTAAATTGTTAATTAAGCGAAAAGGCTCTCGCCTACGTAGGCATTTTTAAGTCTAGTGAATTACTTACCTGAGGTTCTTATCTTCATAAGTTGTAAAATAGTCTGTATTTGTAAGTATTCACCAAGATGTTTGATTGATAGTTTGGATCAACATTATTAATTATGAAGTCAATGATACCTATAAAAAACATCAATTTAAAAATGCAATATGGTAATGATCTGAATATTTCAGTGAGAAATATACTTTGTTACATCGAATTCTGTTTTAAGGGAATCAACGATCATTGAATCATTGATCATTGAAGTTTGAGCAATTATAACTTAGGAAAAAAAAAATCCTAGAATATTGTATCTTTTCCTCAGAAACTGTTATTTCATTATGTACGTACACGTCAGCATGCGTAGTTTGTCCTGAAATTGGGTGAAACCAATGCTTCCATAAAAACTTGGCTTTCAAACAATTAGTTCCAATTTTTTTTTGTGTAATAAAATCAGCTGTAACTAACTTATCTCTTTAAAAATTAAAACAAATATATTTTGATTGGTTTGTTGTTAATTGTAAGGATCTGAGATGGGTTCGATGTTCATTCTTTCATTAATAACTTCTAAAAAATAGCAACAGGCTCACACACAACCTTTTGCCCGCGCAGTTATGGGCTCACTGAAGTAAAATATATTGCGCTCCGTCTAATTCTGGAACAAAAAATTGCATAAGTCAGTTGGTTGCTATGAAGTGGTTGATTTTTACAAACCAATCGAGGTTTTTTTTACCAAATTTAGCGCTTTAATCGGTTTACACGATGATATTATAATTTAATACCATGAAATATAACTCTTTTATGCTGAAGCTGTGGAATGGAGTTGCTTTTTAGTTTATTTCAAAGCACTTAATTTGAATCACTGTTCTAGCAGTAGGCACATAGTTGACCTATTTACCCATTACCATGTGGCTGTTTTCCTTGTGGAAGGTAACACCAAAGCCGTGAGGTTGACAGGTCTGAACGCGTGACCCGCTACAACGTCAGCTCGGACAAGTTATGAAACGTCGTGCATCGGAAGAACATTTATATTTCATCTTGGCATGTCGTGTCGCCCGGCCACCAGCTCCCCGCTAGTGTTCGCTATTCTAAATTCCTTCGGTACAAAATAATAGGATCTAACTAACTGTGTAACTGCTTAATAAATAACTTTAATTGTAATCTATTTGTTTGTGGTGATATACTCTGTGTCATATAATTGCTCGTCTCATCTCAACCCATGGAGTTGGGACTTATTGTCTCAAAAAATGTGCAATAAACTTATGTATGTAAATAAATAAATAAATCTATCTTTCTCATTTAACCTCAAATCAACTCACGCGCACCCGCCCTAAACCCTAATCTAAAACCCTAACGTAGAGTAATATGGACACGGTTCGTCAGTTTAACGAAACGATTGAAAAAAATATACATAAATAACATACTACATTTAGACGAAAATTAACCAATTTAAAATTCATAAGCACTTGATTTTTTTCAGAATCTTCTTTTCCATCTTAATACATTTTTCGAGCCTTTCTGCGGATCAGAAATATTCAAGAATTTTTTATTGTGGAAGCAGAGATGACAAACTTCTGGTACTAGCCGAAAGTGAACATTTAATGGTTAGGCACAAGGGTTAATCCTGGTTAAAATCGTTAACGGTTAATTTATATTTGTTTTTCAAAACTTTACGTTGATGCTGTTGATTTAGACAAATTCATATAAATACAAGTTTTAAATTTAAGTGGTGTTGATAATTTGTAAGCGCTGGTTTTTACAACTATTTAAAAATTGTTAGCAAATAGAAATTTTACGGTAACTTAATTATTGTTGCTACATGAAATTAATATTAACCAAATTTTCTTCTGTCGAAATAAATTTAAATCGAATCATAACAACTCAAATATTTTTTAATGAATTTTTTTTTTTATTTATCTAGTTTAACGTCCTATGGGCGATTTCATTTATTTTCAATACATTTAAGTGCAGCAGTATAAAGTAACCTCAGATTCATAATGCGTAACCTAGAGATAAGCCCTAACACTATGTTTCATAGAACGCAAACGATGTTGGTCTGTTGGCTAGCAACCAATTGGTGGCGATTTTGTTTTATTTGCCAACATAAACATAACGGTTCGATCGGATGCTTTTGTAGCTGTGCTTGTCTTTGTTTGTAAGTAACTTGGATATTTACGTAATAATAAATAAAAATCGACTATGGTGAATTGCAGTATGTTTGGTTGCAGCAGTAGGAGCGTCAAAGGTGTTAAAGGAGTCAGTTTTCACAGGTAATTGATTTCGAATATTTTCCCATGATTTACATTGGTTTTTGGCATTTATTGTCTGAACACGTGTATTATGTTGCTTAAAAACTTTCCTTGTATTGACATTAGATACTATTTTTCCTTGTCATTTTATAGCATTCATAGAGGCAGATACAAACGTGTCTTTCCTATCAAAAATCCTGATTTAGAAGTTTCTTAGTTATATTAATTATTATGTCACGATATATGATGCGAAGAGACTCTTGAAATATGTAGAAAAGAAGAATCTATGACATGGGAAAATATTGTTCTAAAAGTTTGCTATCTCTGGACGTGTATACAAACTACGTATGTCGTGGAAGCGAGGATTATTTCGGGAAAGTTCGAAGCGAAGAGCGTAGAAGGTAGCTGATTCGAAGCTGACGGAAGCAAAGATCCTCCCCTCCATGCATTGTTAACTGGTCATAATTTATTTACACTTTCACTGGCACAGGTACAAGATCAACGTACATCCCAAGATATGATGAATTCACGCAGAGCACGGTTCTAACGGTGACAGTGATGTTATAACCGCTTCCTGGAAGAAAATGGTACACTTTTGAATAAGCAACGAGCTCAAAAAGGGACCTGTAATCCTTTTTCATAGAAGTATTCATATTTATTATTGATTTATTAAGATTTATTTATAGAAAACTGAGCCCTGAGAATTGGAACTCTAATTTTTCCGTTTTCTGTTTTATGTAGGATATAAAATCAACACCAAAATACTATTATATTAGCTTAACAAAAGGTGCACATGTATTTTTTATGTAATTTAAAGGACTTTGTTTCTGGTTTTATAATTAATAATAAGTTTAATTCATTTTAATTCATTTTAATAGAATAGAACAAGAACTCTCGACGAGCTGCTCTCAAAAAAAAAACTAAATAAGATAATCGAGTTGATATATATTCCCCGTATAGTTTATTGGTTAGTGTCTTTACATACGTTTATTGAATTCCTGAGTTTGATTCCTGGCCGAGTGGATGAAACATATTGATTTTTAAGGTTGTTTAAACTGCGATATTTCATTTTTCCTGGACTTAAAACTAAAGCGTAAGACTATTCTCTTACTTTTATGCAACAGATGATCAAAATACAGTGCATTTGTTTTACCAATGCAATGCTCTATGCACCGCTTGGAAAAAGAAATGATGAAGATATCATACGAGTGTATTGCTTACCTATTTGTACGTATATTGGAAAGTATTTTTAATATTGCATCAATTATTCGACAACGAGGCTTGTCCGCTTTGTGGTCAAACATGTCTCGGATTGATATCATGACATGGTTGACATATTTTTTTATTTAAACTGGTGTTTTCACACTAGGATGTTTCATAGTGCCTGGACTGGCACCCAAAAACGGAATATTAATTAGCCTACCTTCGTGTAAAAAAATATTCAAGATACGCTGCGCTTGGTGTAGGTACCAATGTAGTGCACTTTATACCATATGGTGTGGAAAGGGAATAATTATCACAATAAACATAAAATACATCACGGCGGCCCTCGTAGTACCTGTAATTGCTATGAAAATTGCTTCACACTCTTGAATTTTGGCGTATAGGTCCTGGTGAAACACACAATAATTGAAAATGTATTTTTTTTTCAAGCCTGAGTGTTTAGAGATATTATTTACTTGTTATTGAGTTTATTGTGTTCAAATTTAAAAATATGTCAATAAAATCACGAGAAATAAACAAGCACTAAATAAATAGTCCAAATCTTGTCTTGATGTCCCTTATGTTTGTAAATGCCTCTTTTCTTTTTTAAAAATATTTTTTGCCATTTTTTTATTGTAATATTAAAATCTTATCAATTGTTTAAATGAATAATGTCCATTTATAAATAAATAAATAAAGGAAGTGTCTTTATCTGTCGGTAGATATCCTTAACATTAGAATCCCATTTCAGACCTGTAATGTTTCTCAGTATTTCGGTTTAGTTAATTCATTGTATTATATATCATGAATGCCAATCTTTTAGGGCTTCCATTAGCCTGTTGATTGGCTTTGAAAAAATATTTATTGAATAATATATATTTCCATTGATTTTTCCTTCACAACAGGATACAATTATAGTTGTAAATTTTAACAGAAACTTTTGAAATTTGAGTAAAATTTGTTGCTTATAATCAACCATAAATCTTTAATTATTTAACTACATACCTACAAACTAAACAACCAAATCAAAATTATATTTAGGTGATGTTTTATATTATTTTAATAATTTATAAGTGAGAAACAATATTTAAGATAATTATTTCGTCGTCTTCTATTGCGACCTATTTAGAGTTTCCCCGAAGTAACATGTAATTTTGCATTCAAAATACGTTAAGCCGTGGTGTTTATAACTGATTTAGAACAATAATATTTCACACGATGTTCTACTCATGCAATTTCCTTTATTATCAAACCACCTACATTCGGTTCAGAGATTCGTGCCCGTAATGCATTCCTCTGGGCGGCAACCCGAGGGCTGGTAGAATCATAAGGCGGCGCTCTTTGAGGGCGGAATAATTATTCCATTTGCTTGATAAGGTTCTATCTACTGAATAATTATAAGGCGGTTTGAATTTCTGGATCTCCTGGTGGTTATTTTTGATAACACCTATGCGAGGTTACACTAAAGACGTCATGTTACACGACGCCATATTCATGGAACATTATGTTAAGTTAAAATATGAGTGAGGAAATTCGCTTTTTAATACGGACACACCAAAGAAGCGTGTTTTTGAACTAAATCAGGTGGCACCGTAATAGTGTCGCAAACACTCGAATCAGAGGTCCCAAGTTCAAACCCCTTTCTACTACAAATGAATTACAATTTTCTAGCAAAATTATTTGCGACTTTTATAAAATGGCTTCGAAAAAATATTTAGGTTAGTAATAAGTAACATTCTAAAATAAAAAATTCTTTGTTTTTTTTAGTGTATTAATATTTTTTATTATATATGCGAAATTTGTAAGCAATCATTCATCATGTACGTAAAATAATATCTGTACCTCAGAGGCAGACGGATACAAATCTAGCATTTGATGAAATGAAATTTAAATTCTTGAATCCAGTTTCTGATCATGTCCATTGATTTGGCAGAAATGCACTTCTTATAATGAAAGAATTAATGTATTGAGATACTAATATTACAATTTAACGTTATAAATTATTAGAAATAACTTAGAGTTCGTTGATTTTTTGGGCTTGGGTTGAACATTTGACGATTGGATTTGCATCGGTCTGCCTCTGAGGTACAGATATGTTTGTTTATGTTAATTTGTACTTGACCTTTTCTGTGAGGTATTGCTCAGGCAGTTCCCCGAAGGCCTTGAAAATTTAGTCAACTTTTAGAAACTCTTATTTGAACCGCTGTCGCGTCGATAATTTTAATATTTTCTCATGCCTTATTATTTCATGATTCTTCTAACAAATGCCTCCGAGTGAACGAAAGCTAAAATCGTTGCAAATACTTTACTTCGATGCGTAAAGCGCGCACAAAGCACGCGTATTTACGCGCTATTTCTGTACATCCGGCCGGGCTCTCCAAACGCGGAAACGGAGAGCGCGTTAACGCGCTCATGACACTTAACCGGCTAATTAGAACATACGCGTCCTAAATTGTCACACGTGTGCAGTGTATTTTTAGTTATATATCTTACTATATGGGAATCGTTGAATGAATGGTCATTAATTCAACGTTTACCAATAAAACGAAAGAAAACCGTTTTTCAACACATTGAATTATATTTATACACTAGATGCAGCACTAAACAACACTGTCTTGCGTTCCATTCAACTAAAGTTCCTGAATTTAACTTGTAATCAGTAAACATGAAGCAGCGTTAAAAGGTGCAATATACAGCTTTGAATTCACAGTAAACTGGCATAGAAATTTAGTTTTTTTCACTCTACTACAGTTTCGCACAACAAAGTTCAAGAAACATCACTCATTTTTCTGAACTTAATTTCAAACTGTCGTTATATTTATAATTAAAGTTTCAAAACATAATTTCACGTATTTTGAAACAATCACATTTTTCACCAAACCCCCTCCTATAAATAATATACTTTCTTTAAGCACCCACACACTATTTTTCACATTCACACATACACATACACATACGTGAACACAAACATTGCACACATACGATTATGTAAACTTTATATAAATTATGCATCATTAAATTAACAGTGGATTTTGAAATTAACTTTAATAGTGTTAATTTATTTTTTTCTCACTGTTGTCTAATAATAGCTGAAAAATCTCTAATTATAAACTTTTTTCATCCCATAAAAACCTAACATCAACAATATTTTGAGTTTGTCCAAATTTTTGTAGGCAAGGACTGGATTTAACTACCCGGGAAGCTGTTTATATTAACATATTACAACAGAGATGAAGAACATTTAAGATAAGGTAATATAGAAGTCTAAGCATCTACAGGGCTTATAACCTGTCAATGGCTGGTTTAAGTGGCCACTTTACATACTGTGTAACATTCACCATCCTGCCCATATTTAAACATATATATTCCTTCAATCCATTCATCTGTTGATGTTTGTGAAGTTAAATCTTTATTTATGCGGATGAAATTCGTGTAATTGAATTATTTCACCTAGATACTAGGCAACGCCTGAAAATGTTATTTTTTCAATTTCAATACTTCTTCATGGATCAGGTGGATTTATCAACAATATTTTGAGTTTGTTCAAATTTTTGTAGGCAAGGACTGTATTCAACTCCCTGGAGAGCTGTTTATATTAACATATTACAACAGAGATGAAGAGCATTCAAGAGAAGGTATAGGTCTACAAACATTTGGACAAACTGAAAATATTATTGATAAATCCACCTAGTCCATGAAGTAGTATAGAAATTGAAAAAATAACATTGTCAGGCGTTGCCTAGTATGTAGGTGAAATAATTCAATTACACGTACCTCACCCGCATAAATAAAGGTTTCAGCTCTTTAACTTTACAAACATCAACAGATGAATGAATTGAAGGAATATAGATGTTCGAATATGAGCAGAATGGTGAATATTACACAGTGTGTAAAGTGGCCACTTAAACCAGCCATTGACAGGTCATAAGCCCTGTAGATGCCGAGATTTCTATGTGAACCCTCTCTCAAATGTTCTTCATTTCTGTTGTTATATGTTTACTAAACATCCGTTAAATATAATATTTTAGATTCTTCTTGTATGTTCTCGTGTAAGCGGATTTATTTATAATGGTGTTCGAATCATTTCACCGATCAAGCTATTAATTGTAATCGTGGACTATAATATTCCCCGGAACGTTTCATATCATGTCCCAGTGGGCGCGCTCAGTTGATAGCTTTTCCTGATAGTCATTTAGTCAAAATGAGCCTGCCCTCTATCCGAGGGACGAGCAAGGTGAAGACTAATGCGAAGCTAATAAATTTAACTCCACATCCAATCTGGGGATAGTTTAAGGTCTTAATCTCACCGGAATTAAACGAAGATGGCAGGAGATAGGGAAATAAAAGCAGTCCTGGCGATTAAGTCCAGCAATCTGGAAGTTATGCAACGAGAGGAAGATATCACACCCTCGCTGCTATTTCTCATTATGGGCAGATTGTCTTAGATTGCAGGGTCTAGACAATACAACTTTTGAATTAACCTCTACTAAACAATATATTTATGAAGATTTCGGCTTCAATATTTTATTGAATACGATCAGTAATAAAATAAAGGACATCAGAAGTATTTCAGATTTAGAGTTTTTGTACAAAAGAGTAAATATTTTTTTTTAACGTGCCTGCTTTATTCAAATGCATAATTTTGAATGCTCCTTACAAGATAATAAGACAATACAAGTATTTTCTCCAAATATATTGACAGTCTCGGAACAAATGCAGATATTAAAGATTTTGAGGCAATTTAAAAAGGACTTCATTTATTTTTTCCTTTAATCTTACGACGTTATTGATATTTGTCATTTTGTACAAAAACTTTCCTTTTTTGTAGATTTCTGGATCATTTTATTTTCCTTTACATTTCGTACCGCCATAACTACTGATTTTATTCTTCGCATTTTTAATGGAAATATATAATTCTTGTATACGTATGTTTTAAATTACAATGTGATATTTTTATGCTGATATTGTTTGTTAACGAATAGGCAATAAATAAGATAATGATTATACTCAATTTCAAAGCAATATTTTTTACAAGCTCTTCTTAAGTTAATTTCGTCTTATAATGAGATCAATAAATTTGAATCTAATCCCATCTTAAAATTTACATCATTGAATGTAATAACTTTTTCATTGTAATGTCACCTTTAATATTAAATTAATCAATTTAACTTTTTTAATTGAAAGCATAAAAACTGTCAGTATTAAGCCTCGAATGTTCTAGGTTTTATAGGCAAATAAAATTTTCAAGAATATCGTTAAAGCTTTTATATAGGTTTTCTCGGCGTTACTTAAGGGAGACAAAATGGTGTAAGAGGAAGATATTAAAAGAAAGGAGTTTATGTGGTGCGTGCATTTTTTTACGTTTTGTGGCATTAAGTTTTCATGAGATCCTCCATTTTGATAGATGACTTAATTAAGAAAAAAGCTTCTGTCAAACTACGCCAGCTGTTTGCTAAACGAAACAATTCGATAAAAATGACTCAACAATTCAAAGTAAAAAATTAGCCACCTATGTTTAATATTATAATTATCGTATTTAATGAAGACCCTGTTGTATACGAAAATAATGACACGTGTTCACGGGGCGTCTTCTTCAATTTTTTTTCTAGTTTTTGATTTTATTTGCTGGCACCGTGGCTTAGTAACTGCTCCGAGATTAAACGCTAATAAGATCGAAGATAATAATATAAAACTACCAAATCAAAATGTTCAAAAGTTTTTTATATCTTCGATAAAAATGTCTTGACCTTATTTACTAAGTAGTCATTTATTATTTCATATACGCTTTATTTCACCCCTTAGGGAGTCATTAAGGTTAACAAATTACAACAGAGATCGATAACATTTAAGAGAAGGGAAACATGGAAGTCTAGCGTTTACAGAGCTTATAACATGTCATTGGTTGGTTTCAGTGGCCACTTTACACGCTGTGTAACATTCACCGTTTTGCCTATGTTTGAACATCCGTATTTCTTCAATTCTTCTATCTGTTGATTTCACTAAAGTCAAAGAGCTGAAACCTTTATTTATTGTGAAGAGATTCATCCGATCGAATTATTTCATTTACTAGGCAACGCCTGAAATCAATTTTCCAATTTTTAATCTTCTTCTCGGTTCAGTATGTGTTATTTTTGTTGTAAGTTGGTAGATAAATTGCTTTGTAAATTAGTTTTTAATACATTATTTATAATTAAATATTATGAAAAGGCTTTACCACTCAATTACTTTTGTATGTGAGGACCTGCTTAATATGTACCAATGCTTAGCGCTGTTCGTCTGGCTAATGTTTATTCGTATAACTCTCTTGTAAATGATTGTCGTCACTTCAATGTGCCAAGCAAATGTGAACAGTCTCCATGTAATGAAATATTTCCACGTCCCCCCTCGTAATCTCCACACGATGGCCGCTATAAACTTGTGGAGCGGTCCGGAAAAACATATTTAGATAAAAAAAATAATCCTCTTTAGCTGACCATTACTTCCTATCCCTTCTGTTATCTGACTCCTGTCTCTCTCTATCTCCCTTCCTGCCCCCTCGCGGCAGTCCCGCTCCCCGCCCTGCCCCGGATTCCACCCCTGAGCGATACGCCCAGGCCGCCCCTTGAATGTACGTCACGATGGCTTCATTGTCGAAATATGAGCGGTGGATGTCAAAGAAAATGTTTTGTTAATTCTTATTCGGCGTAATTTAGTGCGCAAATGCTCGCCATTGAATTATTGCTGTTCAATTTCAGTTTTTTTGCCACATTTTCATGTTTGCTTTTCACAATTATTATAAAAAGAGAAAACTGTGTGCGATACTTGTCTGAACGTAGTAAAAGTAATATAATCCATTGCTTGTAATATTTTTATTCAATATTCGAGCAGAATGAAAAAAACAGTGATGTTCCCATGTAAAATAGAACCGGAACCTTGAAAGAGTCTTTTTGACTTGACTGCTTCTGGCAGGTAAAAATCTTACACAGTTAAACTGACTGGAGATACGTCCATTTTGGTTAGAGCATTTTCCTACCATGCTTGAGGTCTCGTGTTAAATTCCTGGTAGGACCGATACTGAACTTTCACAGTAGTAGCCGCTCGATTGTGGAATAATCTACCCACTAATGTTAGAGACGCCCTTTCTTTATTAACATTAAAGTCAAGATTGAAATGTCACTATCTAAATATTTAAATTGTTCCTTTATCTTTCTTTTTTCCTTCCGATCCCCTCTTCTCTCTTCATAGAATAGTTCTTTTTTATATTCGTAGTAAAGTGTTAATTTTTTACATATTTTTATTTTGTAAATCTTTGTTTTTAATTTTTGTTTACAATTGTAAGATTCAATATGTCCATGTATTTGTAATTTTCTCAAACTGAACGGTTTGGTTAGGTAGGAAGAAATCGCCTTAAGGCAAAATGCCCGCCCTTATATGTATATTTATTGTATATATATAAAAAGTGTTAAATAAATAAACTGATTTATTTGAAGGTGGTCTTTATTGTCATATATAATGGGCCCTGGGTTAGATAAAAATGAGAGACAAATCAAAAAGGTGGATTTACATATTTTATAAACCAGTTTGCAATTGAACGTAATTATGCAAAAAGATACCAACCATAGAAAAGTGAAACTGAGATAATAGCATATTTGTAAAAATAGTGCATAATCAAATCTAAATAACAGTTGGAATGTTTTTGACTTTGATAAATAATAAACAATGAAAACATCACTTTTTTCATTTTACCAACAATAATCTTATTCCGTATTTGACCAATTTTAATGATTTTTTACGTACGGTTAGTTTTTTCCAAGGCTGTGGGGGTTTTCTGCAAATTGAGAAATGCCGTTTTTGTGATCCGATCTTTTTTCAAAAGGGGATTATTACAGTTTTTTGTATGAAAGCGGTCTGGTTGGTTTTAGCAGAACACACAAATACAAGAGTTTCTGGATACTCCACCTTGATGCTGCAAAAACAACTCAAAATGAATACAACTTTCGGTCAAAGAGAACTGGCCTACTACTCGGTTAAAGCGTAGAATCTACTTCTATTGTCCATAAGGACAGTTAGTTAGCATTCTCAATATAAAATTGCTATTAAAAAATGGATAGTAGAGGTGGGTTGCGCACGGATTGATGAGTGGATCAAGCCATATAGGTAAAAATTGTTTCCTGATTATTAAATTTTGTCTGCAAGTTTATATGCATTTATTGTGTTTTTCATGATAATTTCAGTTTATTTTGCTTATTATGTATATCATGATAATTAGGTTAATTAGATTATATATGTTTTTCTTTTTATATTTTTTTTAACCATGTTCAATAACTAATTTAAGGCATGTTCTATTATACTTATTGTAAAATGTTTCCCTCGGCATGGGATACCCTCACAAGAGTATCCCATGCCTCACTAGGGTATCCTATGCCGTCCCCTACATTATTCCCCTACATTATTCCCTTACATTATTCTGTATAAAAAATATGCGAAATTGAAAAAAGTATAAATAAAAGAAAAAATCGAATTTACCTTGCTGCACCCGATAACACCAATATCTTATTTTTCCAAAATTATGGACTGACTACTTTCTTCATAATTACGTTCAATTGTAGTATCAATGCGGTGCCCTGTGCTCCACTAGGCGTGGTTAGGAAAATTATGATACAGTAAATTAATTTAATTGTTTATTAATAATATGTAAAAACCTGGTTTAAAACTCGTGTCGTATCGAAAAATCACTAAACTTGGTAATTGAAATGCAATTTTATTTATTAAATATACGGCCTAAGCCAAATACATCAAGTACATGAAGAAACATATGTACAAGAAACTGAATAAAAAGAACATAAAACCATGTTTGAAAGACACACAAGGGCAATAAAATGCAAAATTTTCATTAACACGATACACATAATATAAGATTTCGAGCTAAATCATGCCAATCCGTGTTCATCCCATTTTTTTGTAGCGAAGAGATCTGTGAAATGAATAATTAAAATTGAATATTAAAATTAAAAACTTAAATTGTTTTATAAAAGTTATCCCACAGTACTGAAACTAAAGGCATTTTTATGCAGATTGTTGTGAGTTTCAGTCAGTTTGTTAATTATAATTAAATAATAAGTTTTTTTTTTAATCAACAAAAATATATTTTTCTGATAAATATGTGAATTTAAGCAATGGGACAAAGTCATTTTACATTTTAAAGAAATTATTTATTCAAAATACTTTTATCAATAATGATTTATTTCAAACTATATGTACATATATAGTGTATGTACATTAGGACGGGTAAATTGACGTAAGGCAGTTTTTTCTTACTTACCCAAACCATCCAGCTTAAGAAAATAAGAAGTACATAGATATATTCTAAATAATAAATTAACTAGTAGGTAGTGTCATTCTTTATTTTGCAATAAAATCTCTGCCTTTGCAAAAAAAAGGTTGTACCTAGTTAGGCAGACTAGACATAATCCAGAGAAATCTATTACCTAAGTAGTAGATAAAGAAACTGTTATTTTTGTTAATTAACTATGATTATTATTATTTTTTTTCTAGGTATAAAAATAAGGAATCTTACACACAATTTAAAACAAAAATAAATTTCAAGTGTACACAATAATATGGAGAGAGGAGGGGGAATGGGGTGGAAAAAAGTGAAAAGAAAAACTCGAATATTTATATAGTGACATTTCAAGCTTAATTTTAATGTAATTAAAGAAAAGGCGTCTCAGACATTAGTGGATCGATCAATATATAAAATAAAACAGTGTCAAAAAAAGGGTTTGCTTATTATTTTTTATATATTTCTTTTTCAAAAAAGACTTGATCTACTTGTATTTATTTTTTTTTAAACTTTTATTTTATTGATATTTCTAAGATTTTTTTAAAAATATTTTATGTAAACATTTATTATATTGTGTTACAAAAATGTTTAAAGAGAGAAATCCCTGCAAAAAAACTGCTTTTGCAGTTTGCCGGGAATTTAAAAAAAAAAAATAATAATAAAAAAAAAAATGGATTTACAGCGTAGTTCAAAATCAGTTGTGAGTTTTTATTTTCCTCACTACTTTATGCAATTTGTCGAATTATTTTTCCCGCTTCAACACTCCCTTGCACGGGGTTATATGCAAGTTTTCACTTAGTGAGCATCCTCTCTCGATTTATCCACAATCAAGAGATGTTTCATACGGAATCTAATAAGCTCCCCTAGAATCGGGTGGCAAATGACCTTCCTTGCTCTTCATTCACTTTGCTTCTCTATTACTTGACTTCCGGCGGAAGGAAGTTCATAGATAAGGACTTATATTCAGCGATACTCAAACTGATTCTTGAAGACACTAATAAACGCATAAACTGATATATATTTCTTGATGGAATTTGTGAATTTGACCCATTAATACACAAGTTTCAAGAATTTTCCGGGTTTAAATTATATTTGTAGAAGCTATTTTTAATCTTACCTATTATTTTCATATTCCCTGAAGGCTTTAATATAACAGGTATAAATTAAGTTTTTTTGTGACATAATAAATTAATATATAGGTATTTACCTAAAAAATAACAATAAGAAAATAAAGTATCAAATGACATTAATAGATAAAAAGGTTCAATTCTGCATACAAATTGGTAGGAACATAATAAAATGTGTTTTAAAGAAATTACAATAGTTTAACGGAAAATTTTGAGTTTGTCCAAATTTTTGTAGACAAGGACTGGATTCGATTCCTTGGGGAGCTGTTAATATTAACACATCACAACAGAGATGAATAACATTTTAGTAAAGGTAATATAGAAATCTGGGCATATACAGGGATTATTACCTGTCATTGGCTGGTTTAAGTGGCCAGTTTATACACTGAGTAACATTCACTTTTCTGTTCATATTTAAACATCTATAGGAATATAGATATTTAAATATGGGCAGATGAATGTTACACAGTGTGTAAAGTGGCCACTTAAATAAACCAATGACAGGTCATAACCTGTAGATGCCTAGATTTCTATATTGCCTTCTCTAAAATTTTCTTCATCTCTGTTGTAATGTGTTAAAAAAATTGAGTTTACATTCGGTATAACTTAAGTGTATGTTAGTAAATCAGAAAAAGTACGGTGATTTTTATAGAAAACAAATAATTATTTTGATTTTATCGCCGATAGAATTTTTATTCTACAACGAAAAATATCAATTTCTCTATACTCGTTTTCGAACCGATGTAGTCTGACGATTGAAAAGTTTAAAAAACAATTTTCTCCGCCACAACAAAGGTAGACTGCATTTTATTCATTTTGTTGTTTCGGTAATTGTTCGGGAAACTAACAGTTCTACATTTTTTTGTGTCAGCAATTTTGGGTGCTGTTATGTGAGCGAAGTATGGACTTGGAAAAGGGCTGAATGCTGTCAAAATGCGATCTCTTAGGCGAATGTGTGGTAAAACAAATGTTGAGATCCGTACATTTCGTAAGGCTGAGACAAGCATTATCGACAAAATCAAGAAAGGAGCTCTGCGCTGGTTTGGACATGTAGAGCAAATAGATAGCGAAAGAACGGCTAAAATATTTACAATGCAAACGTTGATGGATGCAGAAATAGAATAAGACTGAGAAAGATATGGTATGACAAAATCCTACAAATACTTGAAGATGGACATATCATAAGTCAGAATAATCGGCGCGCGTGCATGACAAGATGTATGAATGTAGAGGAAGCGAGATCTGTGTGCAAAAATAGAGTGATGCTGCGTTATATCCTCTCTGCTTACCTTCACGGGGAAACGGCGTGATGGTTTGTTGTTGTTGTTGTTCTTTTCTTACCGCTTGTATGTTTCCCGATGCCAATTTGTGTTAAATTTGTATCGACTGAATTTAAATCATGATAAAAATATATTAATCAGTTTATTCGCGATAGTGATTTGTAATGCCCTTGTTAGATTAAATTAGACAGAATGATTAATTTGAGTAAATACATTTATATATAAAGAGCCAACCTACCCTCAGGCTGAAAGTTTTATACTAAGGCATAGGGGTGCGGAACTTTATTATCTTATAAAGCAGAAGTCGAATTTAGCATGGCAAAATGTCATTCCAGGGCTCTGATTACAATGGTAAGTTGAAAGAGTTAACTTCAATTCTCCATAAAGTTAAATATTTTTTAAAAACGAAAATGTTTATATTTTCTTAAAATTTCTAGTACCTTGGTCAGAAACGTGTAATTAAACATGTTTAAAATGATACAATTAAAAAAACAACTCTGTTTTAAACCACTTTTTTTTTCTACTGAACTGTTTCAAAGCTACACAAGCTTCTTCATCAAGATATACTTAACTGATCAATTGTATTCAATTTTATTTAATCAGTGTTATGCTGTGTATGGAACTAATAAATTATGACTTGATTTATTAGTTTCATAAATACCATTTTACCTCGATGAAGAAGGTTGTGTAGCTTTGAAACCAGACGGTAGAAAAAAAAATACATGGTTAAAAACAAAACGGTTTTCTTTTATTTTATTAAAATGAATAACCACAAAGTTAGTGCTTCAAATATTAAATGTATATTTTAAGTAATTTATAAAAATGTCCACATTTTTGAACAAACGATTTGACTTTATTTTACTGACAATAATTGTCAATAAAATAATTGAACTATTTTGTTTAAGTGTAATCGGGGCTCAGGTAAACTTTGATACACAATAAACATGTTTTATTAAAAAAATGTGCCCATTTAATTTATATTGTTAACAATCCAATCCTACAATATACTATTTGTTCGAAAAACGTCTGTCAAAAATCCGAAATTTTAACATTAAACCTAGGAATTATGTTTCTTAAAATTTTTAAATTCCTACAATTAAGAAATCAAGAGACAATGTTATTATTTTCTGTTTGTACTCATATACTTCTAAAAAAAACTTTTTATTTTCACCCTCCGACTGCTGCGATATTTTTTTTATCGTATCTCATCTATGCGCCATAAATACCCGACATATGCAGTTTTCCTATTTACTGTTCGATTTTATTTATTTATCACCGAATGGGGAGTTTTCCGTTTAACCCCGACAATATTGCGCTCCTGTAGAGACTGGTTTCTGAAAAAGGAATGATATTTGGGGTCGCGAATTTGCGAAATGGGGTGCTGACGTTTGAATTACTTGCAGACAAATAGCGTTAAAATGTATTTTAAATTGTGTTTGCAGACACGATTCAGTAAACGAAATTGTATTTATGAAATTTTGCGCATTTGGAATTTATCAAAATACGCACTTTTTCCATAGCTTTTTAATACGATGTTAAAAATCTCTGCTTAAATAAAAAAAATAACTACAAGCAGTAAAGTAGGAATGCATTTTTAAAATGTGTTTTAGTATACAATAAATAAACTTTTTAAAGAATGTAATATACCTAAAATTAAAGTAAATAAGACAAAAAATCAGTTAACGATAAAATGCATTAAATAATAAAACTGCTATAAAACCAACTGAAATAATAATAGAACAATCAAAGCAACGACTAAACTGATTTTGGACAATTTTGTTACAAAAATTACTGTCACCAATTCTTATGTAATTTTGCCTCTGTTTTATGTAATTTTATGTTTTTACTCCCAAATAACCATATCTCGCCTCTCATATCGAATTTTTATTTTTTTTTTATGCCAGTTTTAAAAATATTGCTTTAACCATGCATTTTTTCCACCCAATATTACGTATTTGTCTTTGTAAATCAGATTTTTGGCAGTAATTGGATGACTTGCGATCCCCGATATGAGTTATTGTAGGGTTTAAAGTGAGCCTCGGAATATCAGGATTAATGTCAATTTTTTACTGTGAGTGATGTAAATATCCATTCTCTATTATCACTAGTACCACACATTAACCAACTTAATTTATGAACCACTCAAACTATGCACAATACATCGTTCAACGTTACAATTCCACGCAACCGTGTGAATAATTCTGACAACTTTTGTTACATGTGTAGTAAAGTGTGAGCAATGACAATATGCTTGCAAACTACTATCGGGGCATTAAAAAAGACAAGCCAGCTTTAAAATACAGGCAAAAAAAAAAATGTTTGGTTACAACTCATCTTATTTAGTACCTACATACATTTGTCCTTAAAAAATCAACTTTCTGAAATTTCTAACGTTTTACTCTTCTAAAACCTGAAACGCGAGAAAAAAATGGAAAATAGATTCGGAATCATAACAAATTATTCAACAATATATTTTATCTATTCCGCTTATTAGATTTATCCTTTAATCCCGCGATGGAACACGAAATGAATGAGGCGTTGAAAATACTCACTTTCGTCCACTTGACATTCCATTTTGATGTCATATAATCAAATAAAATAACACATGTAACGTAAAATAAGTACAACATCTTATAGTGCAAAAAATCTTCCATTGAATGACGTACAATTTTTACCATTTTGTTTGACTTTTGATGTTTATTTTTGAGTTTGAAAAAAAACGAGCTTAACTTGCGTTAACACATTATACATTCATTTTGGTATTCTGCTTTCTCGAGGTGAAATTCAGTTTTCGTCTACGTGCATTCAAGCCATTTAGTGTAAGATGAAGCATAAAAAATGAAGTTTTTTCATAGGGCGTCGTTAGTAAGGTTAAATGATTCGAATGAACCTTAGGTATAGGCTTTTGAGACCCCTTGACACAACATAAGAGAAAAATATATATATGGTACAATATAAGTGTATTACTATTATTATATTAAGTTATTTTATTTTATTTTTGAATTAGTATTATTAAATTAAATTATTAAATAAATTAGGAATGAAATATTTTTTTTAGTTACATGACCTTAACTAAGTACATCTTTTTTTTAAATAACTTATCTGTGCTACATTTTTTAAAATGTACGAATTTGTATTATGAATTTTGTATATTAATTGAATTTGTATATTATTGACGTGTCATAATATTTTGATTTTAGTACATGAGGCCCATATTAACACGGAATTCATAGTATGAAAAAAAAAACGCTATAATGAAATTGTATATTGTGTGCATTAAATAAACAAAATTTAAAAATAAATGAAGTTCTACCAATACAATATCTATATAAGCGATATGCTCCAGGTGGCTCCCCAACACACACCTACACAACACACGAGAGCAATGTTATCCTGTCTTAACTCATTTGTAACGCTGAGTTGTTTTTTTTTTGCATTACAGAATGCTTTTTTAGTTCATACACATCTTTTAAAAAAAACGTTTTGTGATTTTTTATTTTTACTACTTACCGCCTAGGTCATTTTTGTAAACGCCACTTTGGCGAATATGAATCACAAAACAAATTAAATATAATTGATGTTCAAACATAATCAGAATTATAAACTTTATATTACGTTTAAAATTAACACTTAAACCAATCATATTATGCTTAGACTTCCATATCTTCCCTTAATTGTTTTTTTTTAAATATAATATATCAAATGTTAAAATATTTGTTTGCAAAATATACTTCCAGTATTTCTCTATACTGTGCTTTTGTATTCACTGGACGAATATTTCAACAGCCTTTCTCTTTAATAAATACAATTTTCTCTCCCTCACAAAGCTAAAGTGACCTTTGGGACTGTTTACATCATATGGGTGTTTTGACTGTCTAATAATATTTTCCACTTGATGTACACAGGACTCTTTTGTTATCAAACAATTCCGAATTAAGCTACATTTTTATGACGGTTTACAAAAGATTTTTATTCTGCGCTAAATAAGAATGTTTTTTAAAACGTTTTTAAATTAGGTTTTATTAGCTTTGATTCCGTTTTGTAAAAAGTAAAAAATTATCTTAAAAACAGCGTTTATGTTGTCGAAATAAGCATAAATTTGATTAAATAGATCCGAGTAATATATATGTTCACAGCAAAATTTGGAATGGTTAGAAATATTTAAAAAAAAACGAATAATTATTCAGATAAAATAAAAACAAACACATAATGCAAATTTTCCAAAAAAATCTTACTTAAGCTTTGTGGGTTTTGCAGTATTTATACGAATAGATATTTGAACATTGTCTTTCTTTTACTTTCTCGCAGAATCTTTCCCGATACAATGCGAAAAAGACAACTGCATAACGGTCTAGTTTTTCACAAATAAAATCGACAAAATCGACGTTTCGCCGTCCAATTTTCCACACCTCAAAACTGAACCAATTTTGATGTTTTTTTTTAGAAAAAGTATGCAAATAATATATTGTTTTATTTTCAAATTTTTAAAAAATATTTGTTTCCCGTACGTCTGAAATTTTTTTTTCGAAAAGTCCAAAGATAAAACTAGGCGCTTTTTTTGGTATTAAATAGTCCTAGCTCCGATAAGAAATAATGTATCAAAAATACAAAGCAATAGAGACAAGCCAACGGTAAATATAATATTTATAGTGTGTAACCCTACATTCAATCAATCCAGGGAGAAAATATGGGACTACGTTTTTATGAAGAAAAGTAAGACCACGTAATCATAACGTACTCATTAGTACTTAAGTAACTAGGTTCTATTCGATACTACAATTCAACAATTCACGGACAGTGTATACTTGTAATGCCGTATTAAACAGACTTCATGAACTCGGCAATAGTTATTCCCACGTATCTGATATATTTAGTGTAGGGTATTGTTCCTATAGAACAAACCTTTTGAAATTTTTTCAAAGATGGTGAATGGTAATTATATTTATTTATTCATGCATTTCATAATATATACAGTTTTGTGTTCACTTTTCCCAGCTGTATGAAACAGTACTTTTGATTTTCTTGTGGTATTACTGTAGAATGTTTTATTATTAAGTATTGTTTTTTAAATTTATTCTTGAATTGTTTAAACTTTCTACTGAATATGCGATATAAATTTTAAGTAATTTTTTTTATATAAATCTTGTATAATTTTTAAGTTTAATTTTTTTTATAAATCTTGAGTATAAGGAAATTTATGTTTTTAAAATATATATATGTTTATTAAGCCAAATATGTTAGTATTACATTTTTTTTGTAAAAGGCAGATTTGCCGTTTATGTCAATAAAATAAAATAAAATAAAAATATGTAAAATTGTTCATGTCAGTTTTTTGTGTTTGAACTCGTCAGTATGTAAACAATGCATATCTTAAAATTTACACTGTCTACTCTTTTTCTTTCTTTCAAAAACTTTCTTTAAAATTAAGAAGCACGTTATGAATGGCTAGCAGGCAAAATGTTCTTTACCTAACTGTTTCAATTTAAGTTTTAATGCTTGGAGTAAAGTTTCGAAATGAAATTTTCCTTCAATACCATTTTTTCGCACCCTTCAATTAAGTAAACAAAAAGAGCGAAGTAGCGATTCTATTATTATCTTATATTCTGTTTAAATAACCGCGATAAAAACAAAACTTAATAAAGCTAAGTCCTTTAACTTTTCCCATTTACGATTTGCAGCTCGCTAGGCAAAAAGTATTTTAAGCCCCAATGATAGTAAAACGTTAAGGGCATTCATAGTAAATTAAATATATATTTATAAACAAAGCGTACTGAAATTCAACAAAATAAAACACCGAAAACCTATTGATTCATTTTTTCTTTTAATTTTCAATCCAACGTAAGCTATACTTATAATTATTTTTATTGTTATTCGTAAGTATTATTCAACGGTGTTTTAAGTGTATCCAAATGTTTGTAGACAGGCTGGATTTCTTCCCAAGGGAATTATTTAGATCCAAATTTGTTGCAACAAAAAGGCAAAACATTTTTGAGAAGGGAATAGGGTAGCCTAGGCATTTATAGGGCTTATGATCTGTCATTGGCTGGTTTAAGCGGCCACTGAAATGGTTCAACCTAATAAATTTTCCCCTCATAATTAAGGTTTCAGCTGTGTAAACATCCACAATGTAGATGTTCAATTATTGGTAAAATGGTAAATAATACACAGTGTGTAGAGTGCTACTTAAACCTGCGAAGAACAGGCCACAAGCCCTGCAAATGTCAAAACTTCCATATTCCCCTCTCAAAAATGTTTTTTCTTTCTGTTGCAACAAATTTAGATTTTAAAAGTTTTATTGTTTATATTGTAGTTGATTATTGTAGAATTTTTTTTTTTTTTCAAAAATAAAAATCTATTTGTAATTGAATTTTTGATATTTGTATTTCCTTGAGCAACTTGAGCTGTTTTATCATCCTGCTTTCAGAACCAACCTGCCAATGATAATGTCAGTAGGAAAAACAATGTCTTTATTTAACCGTTTTTTTTTCAGATATCGACATTTTTCATGTTACCAAAAGAAAATTCAAAGAGGCTAGCTTCTCTTTACTCTAATTACTGGATATTTTAATTTTACCAATTACTAACATTCAAATTGTATTGTTGATTATTTTTTCGTGTTATTTGTGTCTTAAATACATTTTCTTGTAATGTACATTAACGTATTCAATAAATAAGTTGTAAAAAAATTAAAGTTGTCACGTGAGATTTACTTGCAATTTTTCCGCCAGTAAATTTCCTCCCTAGGGAATTATTGATATTAAAAATTGTTGCAACAGAGAGGGAAAACATTTTTAAGAAGGGGATATGGAAGTTCAGGCATTTACAGAGCTTGTTACCTGTCGTTGGCTGGTTTAAGTGGCTACTTCACACATTGCGTAACATTCACAAAAAAATTGGTTCAACCGGATGAATCTCACCCACATGATAAAGGTTTCAGCTCTTTTACTTCACAAAAGTCAATAAATGGAAGAGTTAAGGAAATCTAGACTTTAAACATGAGCAGAATGGTGAATGTTACACAGTGTGTGAAGTGGCCACTTAAACCAGCCAATGACAGGTCACAAGCCCTGTAAATAGCTAGACTTCTTTATTTCCTTCTCAAAAATGTTTTCTCTCTCTGTTGCACTTAAATACAAAATATAGAATACTGAATAAATTAAGAAAAAAAAAATATAATTTTAGTTTTTTAAAAAATTGTAAAAAATTAACATTAACCTAATTCTCAAGACTAAAATAAATAACAATAAAATATACGGATCGTAACAAATGAAAATAAAAATAAAACCTTTCTTATCACATACATAAATGACGTCTTGATTGCGAAATTCTTTTCAAAGTTTGTGATAAAAATAAACATGGCGTTTTATTACTTCGGAACTGTGGTAGAAGGTACACAATCGTACATCCCTAAAATTATCGCCCGACAAACGCTTAAAGCTTTCTTTGTACCGCTCACTGCAGTATTGTCAATTTGTGATCAATCAAATACACATGGTCAGCACAACTACCTTTTTCTTATTTCTCAGTATGACAGTAAAGGAATACAGTGTTAGTTTCAAATTGAGACTCCGGCTGCACGCTTCAGATCCCGCATCGGAAAAGAAGAAGAAAGTAGTAATACAAACAAATCAAACAACGACACAAAACCCAAATACATATAGGAAACATAAGAATGATTTGCCTTATACGACATGCACTCAAGCAACATAAGAAAAACAATACGTACCCTTACCAAATCACAGAAGAACATAAATTATCAAGACACTACTGGCAAAATCCTAACACAGATCCTAACATGATCCCTATCGAGCTTTCTTGGATAAGGAACACACGCAACTAGACCAGACTTAGTGTGGGGAAGTTGTTCCAGCTACCTTAAGAATAATAACTGATACCGGCAGGATATAGGCGCAATTAGTGGCACACAATGGAGTCAATACCTGAACACGGGCATGACACCAAAAGAAAAAAAAAGGTATGAAATGGACTGTGTCCGATAAAAATTAAATAAGGTTTTTTTAGGCACTATCAAAATTATACTTAAACCTGTCTAGTAAAATGGTTTATTTTGTAAGACGTTGATTTTGCAGGATGACCGGTTTTAAAAGGTGGTCGATCTTGTATTACGTAGGGTGTTTGGAATAGACAAACTCTCCCTACTTTTACCATATCCGAATTAAGGGCATATAATGTCGACGAAAAATGAGGCAGAACTACCAGCTTGTCGCGTGACATGAAGCGATGAATATGAATTTGAATTTCAGATATTCGAATCCTTTAAATAGAATTTTGGTGACCTTTCACAAGTATATACATCCGTGGAATCTATTATTACCGGAAAATATTTCTATTAAAATCCGAAAACACGAATCTATAAAAACGTAATAATTCGATCGACCTTGTTAATAATAAACAGACATTTTTATTAAATAAAACTCTTTTTGGACGTAAGCGTGCGTGTGAATAAGAATATAATGTACATTGCTTGTGAATTAATTCAATTAAAACTTCTTTAAAGATATGAAGCCCAAAGATTATGGTTCACATACAATAAACAATATATACGACATTGGTATAATAATCGCAACTTCTTATGTTTAGATATTGTTCATAAACTATCACAGTTTTGAAATCCACAATTCTGAAAAAAACGAGTTCTTGGTGTAATCGAATTCAGGAATTTCAATAATTTCAATTCTGTTTAAAACATCGAGGTAGGTTTCATATAAAAAAATGTAATTATTATCTTCTGAAAATTTCTTGATGTCAAAATATCATTAAAATGAATGTCAACACATGCATTCAGAGCTTGTATGAAGTTCTATTCCATATAAGATTTGTCTCTCATTAAAATCATAAAATCTGGTCAAATACATTTTTTTTTTAAATTTTGAATTATAAAAAAATGAAGATATGCATTATTTATTATTTGCCAAACTGAAAAACATTCAAACTGTTGTGTTAATTTGGTTATTCACTCTTTTCTGCTTCCGGCGGCTTTCTGAAGAACTACCTTTAAAGTCGTTCGTCGAGTAAACGCGATATGATATTTCTTCATGCAAACATTTTTTCCCTGGATTATAGCACTAGACCAGTAACTTTACACACTACAGATAATGTTGTTTTGATTAATTGTTTTTTTTTATTAGCTGGGACCATCTAAAAAACTCATAAAAGCGCCCAGTTTTGTCTGCCGTCTTCGAACGTTTGGTATGCAAACATGATAAATAATTTTGAAAAACGGAAAAGAACGACGCAGAAAATTTTATTCCGATATTAAAAAAAAAATAAAAAATCAACGCGGTTCAGTTTTGGGGTGCGGGAAACGGGACAGCGAAACCTCGATTTGCTCGGTCGATACAGTCGTCTTATTTGCACAATATCAAAGAGGCATCTGCGAGAAAGTGGCAGAAAAACTATTTTAAAATACCAATTCATCAAATTTCTTTGTCATCGCATATCCTTTTAAGCGGTTTAAATGGTCCGTAGCGCTGCGCTGATGGAAATTTGATAGATTGTTTATGAAACCGGCCCGGCCCTTACTCGGTAAACGTTAAAATCACTTTCGTTCCTCACCGTATGCTAAATCATAATATTTTCATCTTACATAAACGTTTCTGTAAAGTCTTTGTAGAAAACACACTAGTACCGATCCAACATAACATTTTACTTTCGTGGCGGGAACAACGTCATACGAATTTTGAACGATCATTTTTATCGAAGGTAGTTTTACACGGTTAGGGGAAGTTGCCGCTGACTGAACATTGAACACCGGGAGGTGTGGAAAAAGCACTCTATATTAAAAGATGTTAAACAGGCTATGAATATGCGAGAGCACGAACTAGCCGTACGTAAATATAATGTCGCCTAGAAGTACAATATTCTCTGTACATTTCTTTTGTGCTTGGCACATTCGATCTTGCACTGAAAATCGCTGTCGATGGACAATAGGAAAATATCACTTTTTTAGTTTTTTATTTTAAATTAATATGGATATATCTAATACTGTCTAGTAAAATAAAAAAAAATCAAATTATTAATAACATAAAAAATATTTTTAAATCAATAATTTTAAATTCTCGCGAAAACGGTTCAATGCATTAGCTTCGGCCCTAATAAGTCATTTTATTTATATTTTTTTTACATTATTTCATTTTTTCGCACCACAACAGGCCAGGCGGCCCAATTACAGTGATGAATTACATCACAGAACACCCAGGTTTGAGAAAAATCTCATTTTAATTTTTGTGTTCTCACCGAGAATCGAATCCGGAACCTTCCTTGCGTGAGTCGAGCGTCTTGACCACTACACCACGGAGGCCGCAAATAAGAAGTAGAACAGTCTTAAAAAAATAAACGATAATTACATAGAAATGAAATACATATTAACAGTAAAAATAGTAAATAAAAAAATCCCACTAAGGAATGGCCTGTTCGGCCATGGTCATGATTCTGTATTTTTTTTTACTTTGTGATTGATTACTTAAATTTAAATAAAATATCGTCACAAATCTTCAAGTGACAATAATTACATGTCGTGTTTTTGATAAGAATTTTTTTTTTCACTATTTAGTTTTGAAAGTTATGTAAGAAAACATTTATCGACGTTAACTGATTTTAAAAAGACGATTAATTTTTCTGAATAAATTAAACTTATATTTATTGTTATTTTTAGCACGTAATATTATAAACGTAAAAGCGATACGTAAATGATTTTATTACAAAAATTTCTATATTTTTATTTCAACAAACGCGAGATAGAGATAGTGAAAAAAAATACAAATAATATCATGTTGATCTTGATAACTTTTCATGGTATGAAATTCATATCCTATCTATAAACATTTGGACAAACTCTTAATGTTCTGTATTGTTCTGTTCATTCTGTTATTTGAGGTTGCTATGGAAGTTAAGGTGGTAAATTGTATTATGAGGAGTGTCTTTTTCGAACCTCGGACCTTTGATCCATAAGTGCACAACACTAGACACGGGACCACAACCCAATTCCAATTCACGCGTTATTATGATTTGCATAGATATTTTTATTTTTTACATATTTTAAACGAGTTGGAAAATAACTCATCATTAAAAAATTGGGAATCGTGATGCGGTAGAGTGGGGTTCGAACCTCGGATATCTGATCCATGAGTCCTCAACACCTAACCATGGAACCACACCCGACTCACTTATTTTCCTAAGGTTATTTTTTACTATGTATTTACTCAGTGAAAACCAAATGCCGCCTATATCACGCCTGCATAACACCTTTAACCCTCTGTGGATGCAAATCGTGGCACCTCACTAGGGTCCAAAAAAGCTAAATATTTAGTTTTGAGAATAGGTGTCTCAGAAGAATCTTGGGTGTACGGTGGTTTTACTTTGTGCGGAATGAATTAATAAGAGAACAGACGCAGCAAACTCCAGTGACAACTACCATCAAGCGAAGGCGATACAGTTGGCTTAGCCATGTACTGCGGATGCCTCCTGAGAGCCTTAACCATGCTTGCCTACTTTACAAAGCATCAGGTTCTCGACGTCCTGGACGTCCACTGCTGACTGTTCGTCGGCAGTGCTTGTCAGAACCGCGGGACGCGAACCTGACTTGGGAGAACGCACAGGAGCTGGCAGCCGACAGAGATGCTTGGAAGACTTTCGTAGATATCATATGCTCCAATTAGGGAGCGGACATGGAATGATGATGATTTTATACTAATATTTAATTCGTTATAATTATTTTCTTTAAAGGGTCCTATTTAATTAAAAATAAGAATTGTGCTTCCGAAAAATCTTATCTTTCTTAACTTATTAAAATATACGTTTTTTCGAATTCAACAAGCATTTTAATGGATAAAAAATAGTTGAACAGTTAATCAATTGTTTCAATTTTTTTGTAGGTATAATGTATTTTCATGACATATAAAAATAAAGAAATGACTAATTAATCTAAAAAATAGGTTCAAATGTAGAGAAACATTGTCAATGCGGTCAATTTCTTATTTATTTACTTATTTATTTATTTTTTTACTCGCCCTACGGGCTTTTACATATATTAGAAATTACATTCAAGTGCAGCAGTGAAACGTAAGTATGTAAATTTAGGTAAAATTAAAGATAACATAAGAAAAACTAAAAGATAGAATAATAAGCAAAAATAAGGAAATGTACCAACATAGGTATATGGGTACATAGAAAAATATTTAACAAATTTACATATGCATATATACACACACACATATACATACATGCATGTACATATATATACATACACATACACATACCTGCACATACATATACATACATATAAGCTTATTCATTATTATAGAGATACATGAGAAAAAAAAAATGGTTAATAAATAACAAAATATTAAATTTTGATATTGATAGAAACTGTTCTCAAATGTGAATATTAAGTGGAAAACTGTTTTAAGTTACACTTAACTCGTTTAATTAAAGTACTTTAGTTCTCGAACACTAACCAGCTGAGTGATAATTTATATGCAACTATTTATGATTCACTCCAAGAGATACACAGCAAATAGACAGCAAAACGAATGTTCCGTCATTCATCTTGCTTTGGAAGTGAGTTATATGAAGACCCTTTCAAATCACAGTTCTAAAACAAAACAATCAATTCACTGCACGCAACAACAAGATGAGAAATTGTTCAGAGATGATGCAGGCAACAACTATACCCCAAATCCCTTCTCTCAGCAAACAGGGAGATATTTCAAGATTTCGGGAATTTTGAAAGCCTTCAAAATTATTCCATAAATCACCTTATATTGAGACGAAAAAAAAAGATTATTTTGAAGAATGTTTTCAGTTTACATTTAAAATACATAATTAAGCATATTGTATAGAGTAAAACATATTATGAAAATCACTAGATTCTCGGTACGAAGAGGTAAATGATTTGTTATGAAAAAGAACACGTGCATTTTTGCATCTGTGAAATTACATTTTCATATCTTAAAATATGTATAAATCATAATACAAATGGGTGTAAAGAAATAAAATTAATGACAATCAATTGAAAAATATATCTGATATCAATTTTTAAATAAAATATTTAAACATTAATTCAAATGCCTGGATTATGAATGGGGACATATAAAACAGATTTGGATTACCACAGATAAATTGTTGTATTTTCTTTTTGAATAATTTATCCCACTCTTTGAACAGGATCAGGATCGTAAACATGAAAAAAAATAATGTGTGTGAGGAAGACTTTGGTTTTAATATATTTACTACTTTCAGAGGTAAATTCAAATTTGAAAGACAAAATGTAATTTAATGTGCAAATTTAAAATACAGATTTGAATAAATAATGCGCGACATGATAAAAAACGGAATAAAATGTTTGCAAAAAAACGAGGACTGGTGCCACACAAGTTTCTGTTGAAAATATAATAAATTTACAAAATATATTATCCTCTCGAAAATTCACCCTCGGATGAAAATGGGTTCGCACCTCCGCTAAAACGCCCGCGTCACGTGGTGTTAGCCAAATTTACATTTGGCCCATCCTCGTTCATTCATTTCATCCGTCCAAATAGTCGATTAAGTAGAGAGAATCAACGCACAAGGGTTGGTCCGTGTTTTTATCAAGCGCCCGGCAAGGGTAAACATGGTCCAAATAGATGATTTAGTATGCGGAAACTCAGTGTGCAGAGGTGTCCGATTCTCCCCTTTTTATAGCTACTCAACGAAGGTACATAATCTTTCATTTTAAATTGTGTTTTTGAACCTGTGAATTTGTTTGTAAATAATTAGTTAATAAACAAATTTATAATCACATAACGAAATATCATTCTGTCAATAGTCCTTAACGGCAATTTAATCTCACGTAATGTATAATAGGCCTACAAAAAACATGGTTATGTTTTTTTTAAACAATGATGGAAAGTACATACCAACAATTGAACGTAGTCATGTAGAAAGTAGCCAGACATAGAAAAGTGAAACTAAGATAATAGCGCTTTTATGAAAAGAGTTAATAATCAAATCTACACAACAGTTCGAATGTTTTTGACTTCAACAAATACATGAATACATTATTTTTTTTAATATAACAAACAATAATTTAATGACGTATTTGACCATTTTTAATGATTTTTAAAGTACCTTTAGAATTTTTGGTGTTGTGGATGTTTTCTACAAATTGAGAAATGCCGTTTTTGTGATCGACCCTTTTTTTAGAAGGTGATAATTACAGTTTTTTGTACAAAAGCGGCTTAGCTGTTTTAAGAAAAACATAAAATTGAACTTACGACACCCAATAACACCAATATCTCATTTTTTTAAATTGGAGCTATACCTTCACCATGACGCGACGATTCAGTTGAAGGTAAATTCGGCAAAGCGATTACGAAGAAGTATCTTTAAGTTTTGGGTAAATTAATGCAAACCAAAGGGATGCATACCCCACGATATGCATATCTATGCACTGAAGTGGCATACCTTCACCATGACGATATAGTCAAGGAAAAATTCTCCCGAGTGATTACAATATTACAATAATACACTACCGGCCTTGTATCTTCAAGTTTTGAGGTAAGTACATCAATATTTACCGAGGACACAAGTAGCCCACGGTACACATATGGAGCAATAAAGCACTTTGTGCTTCATGTGTACAATGGAGCATTTTGTGCTTTAATTGACATTAATTAAATTTTTCAATTCTTTTAAGGTGGCAAGCTTTAGTCTTAGAAGCCCCTTTAAAATACGAAACAGAAGTAAGTATATTTTAATATGTCATTGAGGGCGGATTATATTTCGACAGTTCATACAGCACCATCTAGCGATTAAAGTTTGAAAATTTGGTGTAATTACAGCGCATGCGTAAGATCACGTGACGTTTGAGATGACAAAACGCGCATAGTAAAGTGCAGTGGCAATACTTTGAAAAACAAATAGTACTACTTACATTTAGAAAGCACAAACAGACTGACATGGTTAAGATTTATTTTAAATACGAAAAAAAAACAAATCTTTGTGAATAATAAATCTTTCTTATATAATTTTTTGAAAAAAAATAATGTTATCTTTTTAAACGTATACAAGTATTTTTATAATGTAACATTATTCGAAACTACAATTTGACAAATTCTTCTCAAAGGATTTTTTATAAGAAAAAAATAATCGAATTCGGTATGCTGTATATTTTTTTATTTCTTTCTTTTTTTTTTGTTAATAATACATGTATATTTATATAAATACAGTCATTTATACATGTTTTATAAAAATAAATATCTAAATCATCAGAAACGATTGTATTAAATCAAAAATGTTAATGGACTCATCAAGAAAGCACACAAAGTAATATAGAAAAGTATTTTACTAATCCTTATCCATTAATCACTCTTGGACGTTGACATAAGGGTCGGAACAGCATAAAACCGCGTCCCCAATGATACGATTCGTAGATCCGAAAAATTCTCTCATCAATAATTAATGAGATGGATTAAATAGCAAAACGGCTCTACTTAGTCCAGGCTCTAGAGAGATGATGAAATTATAGCGAATTATTTAATTTATTTCATGTTTTAATTCAACAATAAGCTTATTGAACCGATATTAAATTAGGAATAAGGATGATAAAAATGCAGCGTGTTATTTTTATATAAATAATTTACAGTCTGAATCATTTTCAAAATGCTAATCTGATTTGAGTTATTGATTTGTTCGAATGGTAAGGGACTTCTGTGATATGGTGTGGAATAACTGGTGAAAGTTATACGGAGATGCCACATCAAATGTATTAATATAGTTTTTAACATAATATATACGCATTTAAATATTATATGTTTGCATAAATATGAAAAGTTTATATGTGTTTGTGTATTTGAATAAATGAATAAATGCATTACAATTGCCTGGACTTAAAACGAATTTTCTAATGAGTCAGGGGCAAGTTTGCAGGCATGGGTCGTTCCTGATTGAGTGATTGTTAGTTGTGTCTCTATACTTAAAAGATGTTAATTTAAATAAAACTCAATAAATAAAATACTTAATTTGTAATAAAATTCATGCGCACTAACCAATTAAATCGTGTAAATATTTGCAATATTTTCATGTATTTTTTAGAGTGTGTTCTTAAAACATATATGTATATATATATATATATATATATATATATGTGTGTCTGTGTGTGTGTATAATATCAATATAAAAGTTTAATTAATAACGTAAAAATTGATGATCAATGAGCGATAAGTTAACGATAATTTAAGCATAGGTATTTACATACATAACGAATAGAAACGTTGGTAGCTTTTCTAGGTACACGAATTACAAATCATCTTGATTTAATGTTTTACCCCCATGAAAATTATTGATGCACATTGTGCAAATTTATATGAGAATATTGAACAAATTTAATGAAAATTTTGAAACGTATTTGATAAATACATTTTCACACTGGAAAAAGTAAGAAAATATACAAAAATCTGAAACCTTAACTTCAATATCAATACATAGATGGCGCTCCAACACGCTAGTGAGTGGTTTCTCATTTAATAAGATATATACAAAAATCAAAATGTTACCTGTGTCGATATTCGCTAATAAGCGGAATGGGGAATGTTGTAAAACGTAAAGTGGCCACTTAACCCAGCCAATGACAGGTCATAAGCCCTGTAAACGCTCGAATATCCATAATCCTGAATTTGAAAAAATTCTACCTCATCTCTGTAGGGATATTAATAAAAAAATATACAAAAATCTGGTTTATTCAAGCTTTAAATTAGAATATTAAGAATCTATTTTCATTTAAAAGTGCAAAAGCATTAAGAATTCATTCCTTGAAATGAGGGTTTTGATAAAGTTCGTTAAGTACAAAGACAATAAAAATAAAACACTGTTTAATAAAACTTATTTGAAAGCGCGGAAAATTGAACGAAAAAAGGAAAATGAACATCAGCAAAATATGCAAATGAATCGTTTTGAATTCCATGGCATTAGCTAAACACATATTAATAGGAACAATTAAGCCAGTAAAACACCTTTCTAGATTACGTGACTACCCTTAGGAGGCCCTTACCCAAGTATTTCGGTTAACTTTGGCAATTTCAACAAATTGGGGAAAGTTGACAAACTTCGATCTTTACACATTTTTGTCATCACCATTGTCTTTATATTAATGGCGAATTTTCAAGCGAGACTTACATCAATTCTGGTAGTATTTATTATTGAATTGTACTGTACTTTTTTTTTCTCTTTTGGGCCATGACTGTTTTTTATTTCTTCAATTTTATTTTTTTTGATTTATAGGAAACCTATTGGATAACCATATTTGCCGCAACAAATCGGTTTCTTAGAACAGGCATTTGCCCATATAGGAACCGATTGAAACATTAGGGATACTAATATTTCTGGCTTGCCAACCCTTCATATACTGAGCCTACTTCTAGTACAAGCAGAATTTGCCAGATATGAAATTTATGTATGAATTAAAAAATAATAAAATAATATTAATAATAATAATAAAAAAATTATTCATTCATCATCATTATTCCATGTCCGCTCCCTAGTTGAAGCATATGGTGTCCACAAAGATCCTCCAAGCATCTCTGTCGGCTGCCAGCTCCTGTGCATTCTCCCAAGTCAGGTTCGTGTCCCGTAGTTCTGATGTGAATTGCCGACGAACAGTCAGCAGCTGACGTCCATGACGTCGATAACCCGATACTTTGTAAAGTAGGCGAGCGTGGTTAAGGCTCTCAGGAGGCATCCGCAGCACATGGCCAAGCTGACCGTATCGCCTCGCCGGAGTTTGCTGCGTCCGTTCTCTTATTACTTCATTCCTCACAAAGTCAAACCAAAGAGACACCTATTCTCAAAACTCAAAATTTTGCTGCTTTGGGCCCTAGTGAGGTACCACGATTCACATCCGTAGAGGAGAATAGGTGTTATGCAGGCGTTATATAGGTGGCATTTGGTTTTCACTGGACAATACCCAATCTTAAGGCAGCCTTCATACTACTGAATGTGGCGCCTACTATTCCTAGCCGCACTCCCAGTTCTTTTTGAAAGCTGCCATTTTCCGGAACAAAATATATACTCCCAGGTATTTAAAACTCTTGACCCTTTCGATGAATTGGTTTGACAGATTCAGGGGATTTTGGGCATCAAGGCATGAAGTGTTACACAGTTAATTAGTTTTTGAAATTTTGTTTTTTAAACCCATGCATGCGGAGTACCTATTTAGGCTATCTACAGTGGCCTGAAGACCCCTGACTGAATCGTCAATTAAAACCGCATCATCGGCATATTCTAGGTCGCAGAGTTTTTGGGAGGAGAAGGTGGATATTCCTTGATCTAGTGGAATAGACTTCCCTAAGAAGAAGTCCATATATATTATTAGATTGTAAAAAATCTTATTGTAGAACAGTTATTATTAACTTTGGAAAATAAGGCATTTGAAATGTCTATCAATTTAAATATGGAAAAAAAAAACACAAGAAAAAAGAATAAAGTGTTCAGTAGACTCAAATCAGTGTTTGATTTTTTATATTATAAGTACGTATTTTTTAATAAATTATAATTGTTATGCCATTATTTGTTTTTAAGTTATGAGACCCAATGACAGTGGTAAATTCCATCACAGAACACCCAGGCTTGAAAAAAATCACATTGAGTTTTTGTGTTCTCGCGAACCCGGAACCTTCCGTGCGCGAGTCAAATGTCTTAACCATTACACTACGGAGGCCACAATTTAAAATACGCACCTTTAAGATAAGTGATCATAAAATTTAAGATAAAATATTATTATTAATTAAAATGGACAGTTTTAATCTTTAATTTACGTTTTTTCTGAAAAATATAATAAAAACAAATATTTCTACAAATTTTTATTGAACCTAGTTTGATTAAGTGAATATGGCCTTTAAATTTACATAGAAACCCGTGTTGAGGTAGTTATAAATCAAATCAGGGGTATTCAAATATCTTCCACAGTAAAGCGAATGTCTTCCGAGGCGCCGGTCACTCCAATTAACCTCAATAGAGAAAGTAATATGCCTGATTTGGATTTAGGAGGCACTCCGGGCATTTGTCATGCGGATCACAAAACTACCACCTCAGGAAGCAGTCCCATCTCTACTTTCACCCCGATCCCTCTACCCCCTCCAATCCCTACAGCCACCCGTCTCTCCAGCCACCCCTGAAGTGACCTTCCACCCCCGAGAAGGCCACTGGGCTCCCAGAATCATCCGAAGAATTTCTCGTGTTGGCTTAGTTATTAATCGGGCGTTATTCTACCTGACAGTTATTCCGAAATTTGGGAACGTTTTGAGAGATTTATCATTTCGGGTCAGCGAACATTGTGATTTGAAAATAACCTACCACAAATTTCAAATACGAAAACGTTTATCTATGACAATGGATATTTTAAAACAGTTGAACAGGGGACAACTTATAAAAAGGTTTTATTTTATTTCCATTTTTAAGGTCAGTTATTGGAGACATCACTTTTCGTTATTCTATCGAAAGCAATATTTCTTAATTATATATGGCATTTTCTGCCATTTACATAACGTATTAATAAACTAACATTGCTAGTGTCTCGAACTCACGGACCAAAGGTCCGTGGTTCAAATTTCACTCTACCCCAACTTGATTCCATTTTCTAATAGTGAGTTATTTCCAACTCGTTGAAAATGGCTCTCAAAATTAAATATTTGGGTAAATCATAAAAACGCAAATATTTCTTTTAAAAAAATTTAAAAAACCTGAAAACAAAACAACGTACATTTTATGTACTTGTTAATTTTTGACAAAATTGTCAAAAATAAAATAACTAAGCACATTGCACAAATGGAAGGTAGTTATGCAGAATGCAGCCTGTCATAGAAAAGTGAAACTGGGATAATAGCACTTTTGTGAAAAGAGTAAATAAAACAATCTACACAACAGTTGGAATGGTTTCTACCTAAAAAAAAATATAAATAATGCACACACTTGTTTTTCTCATAATACGAAAAATAATTTATTTATATATGTGACCAGTTTAATGGCTTAAAGCCTAGCTGACCAAAAAACCTAAGATGTGCATTCTGCATAAAACAGCCAGCCTTAGTAAAACTCGGATGTACGTTGTGTTATTATCTATTGAAAATAATATTTTATATTTATATTAAGGTACTCAATTGTAAAAATTCACTTAAAGATTTTTTTTTAATAACTTGTAAAACAATGTAATCATGTGTTAAAGGAACATTGATAATTTGTTTATATCTGGCTGACCACACAACCTCAAATATGCATTATGCAGACAACAGCCATATCGAAGATTGAATGATAACTCAATTAAACTTTGTATGTATGAATAAACATTCTGTATCAAAACATATTTTTAATTCCTTTTTTTTGAATTAATGACTTTATAAAATTTAAACACTCGAGTATTTATCAATTTTTTTTTTTAAGAAAACGAGATTTCTAGAGGCATTAACCTTCTCATCAGCATATAAACCGTAAGATTTTTTAGTGCTAAAGGTGTTTTCTGTAAATTGAGAAATGCCGTTTGAGTGATCATTATTGTAAGCAGGTAATCGTTATTGTTTTTTTGCATAAAAGCGGCCTGGCTATTTTTAGCAGAACATATAATGAACCTTACGGCACCCGATAACACCATTGTGGACTGGCTACTTTCTACATAACTACGTTCAATTGTTACTATTTTAACCTGATAAAAATATCCGTTTTATGTCAAATAAAATGTGTCTTTTATTTTAAGTTCAAAGTTCATAAATTAAATTACTCTTATCAAATGACCCTTTACTTATCTACTCTGTTGTGTCAATTTTGCGTGCACAATAAAATTTTAGAGAAATTAACAGATTGCTTTTTTTTTACCTTACATTTGTGTTATAATTATTTTCTTTCCCGTCAAGCAACATAAAGCGGCGACATCACGAATACGCTTGGCGGAAGTAGGCCATAGTGGGGGGATTATTAGACACAGCCCGATGTATTCAAATATGGTCCTACGCTCCTTTTGGACTATTCTTAATTCTATGCTAAAAATATTAATTATTAAAAATGAAATATTAAAATTATTGTAAGACGTCACTCCCCATTATGTACACAAGAATTATTTTTTTCTTTTACGTAATGGGAAAAGTTAATGTAAATACATGTTTTGCATGTATATAATTTTTTTTTACTTATTTGTAATCTAAGTAATCTAAGTAAAATCAAAAATTTAACCAATTCACAAACCTACATAAAGTCCGATTGTTATTACATACCTATTATTCGATTTAGAAAAAAATTTAAGTCGTGGTCAATTTATTACGAGTGGTGTTCGAGATAGGTAGTCTTTTATTAAAAGTAAACCAAAATGACGTCATAATCGTAAAGAATTATATTATGTCAAAGTACATTTAACCTGAAATTGAATTTTTTCGTTATTATCTGGTGACATTAAAGTTATGGGCGTCTGGAATATGGCGTATAAAGCATCGGTTTTATTTTAAGATATAACGAAAAGCCGTACATTTTTTATTTGAGGTTATGGTCGAAGAAGATATGGCGATAATAATGAAGCACTTTAAGCTTTTTATTTGATAAAAAAATATTGTATTTGTTAAAATGTTAAATGATATGTAAACCACCAACATTCAATTTGATTTACATTATACAACAGAAACGGAGAACAATATAGAGTAAGAAATATGTTAATCTAGGCATTCACGAATCTTATGACCTGCTATTGTCTAGTTTAGTTGGCTATTTTACATATTTTGTACCATTCATCATTCTGCCTTTGTATAAACATCCATAGTCTTTTAACACCAGCTTTACAAAAATCAACAGTGGGAAGAATTGAAAAAGTATGAATGTTAGGCAGTGCGTAAAGTGGCCATTAAAACCAGCTAATGACAGGGCATATGCCCTGTAAATGCTCCATATTCATTTCTTTTAAATGTTGTGCATTTCTATTTTAAAATGCTGACTATTTATTTGATAATATATTGTATTAAGTTCTATGATTAACATAGACTATTACAATATTTACATGTATACTTATTCTAACATTATTCATCACTTTTGTACACATAATGTCCTAATTAATATTAATTTATGTTTATTTACAATGAATAATATACCTCACTTGGTATTCTTTAGATATTTACTTTTTACGTTTCATATTAAATATATTTACATTATTCTATTTTTTTATATTTTCTGGCTTTTCTTCAAATAACTTTTTTCTCTTGAACAAAAGGCAGTTCTCAGATATTGTTTTTCAAATCTCCTTCTGTCTTATATTTTTGGATTTTCTTATTTCATACTTATAGAAAAAACTTATTATATTTTAGTTTGTTTCATCAAGAGAATTTAAAAATACTTTTTTCGCTTTTTATCGCTTCTTATTTATATTCTTATTTATTTTCTAAAGTATAACAATAATAATAACGACAACGTTAGTGCTACCAACATAAATTTTATAAACTTTCTTTGACCAGATGGATGAAGAATTCAGTTCTGTGCGTGAAATAGAACCAGAACTCTGAACGAGTGTTTTCGACTCGTTGGCTACTCTCAGATTAAAGGGCGGAATAAGAAAATCAACTTGAGATAAGTCCGCTTAGTAGTATAGAGGTTGGCGCGATGGCTACCATGCTTCAGGCCTCTGGGTCTCAATTAAAATAAAAAGTTAAGAAAGTTATATTCGACTCTCTATAAAGAAAAATCGATATTTGTGTAAGAAAAAGAGTGTATTTGCGTGAACATTTAAAGCATCTTCGCCGGTAACCTATAATTGAACATGCTTGGAAGAAAAATTGTTGGCATATTCTGATTTTCATACAGAAAACTTAATTTTACTTCGTAGATAAAACTGAAGATAAATGTTAACTTCCCATTGTAATCGGGGCCCTGTTACGATTCCTGAGTCGATAATTAATATTGATCAAGAATGTGATTCTTTACACCAACATTTCATATTCTTTGACTGGCACAAGACACACCTTACCATGTAATGATTAATTGATGTTATTAGTTAATGTTATGATGTTATGATTAGTTATTTTATACTTCGTTTAATTTTTATGTGACAACATTTACAATAACGATATTATGTGTATGCCTCGTATTGGACTTAATCATATGTATTTATAACATAATTTTATCCTATAAATTTATAAATGTTTGTTGGCTTTCCAATTAAATTAAATAATAAAAAAATGCAACAAATGATCAATGTACGCTGCATTCAGGGTACTGATACAGTGCCCTATGCACCAATGGGTGTGAGCAAGGATTTAAAATGATGATGATGATGAATCGGGTTGAGGTCCCGTGGCTAGTGTTGCGAACTCACGGATTAGAGATCCAAGATTCGTACCCCACTCTGCCCTAACTTGATTTTTTAAGTGAGTTATTTACAACTCGTTGAAAATGGTTACAAAAATTGACATATTTGGGAAGATTGTAATAACGCTAATATTTCTGATTAAAAAAAAAATTAAACAAACTACGTATTTTGTATTTGTATAAAACCGTAACATGTCGCGAAAGTAGCGAAGCATCACGAAATCCAGAGGATTACAGGCACCGTCAAAACGCGAATCTGGTTTTGCAAACTTTAACGTAAATAGTCTAACTGGATTCCAAAATCTCTCGTCAATTTGTGGCGCGGTATCTTCAATAGTCTTGTATCTCTCACGCTTCGTGTCTCCGATAGAGCCAATATATGTTTAAACCTCTCCATATATGTATGTTGTGCATGCATGCATATGTAAAATACACGATGCGCCAAAAAATGTTGTCAAAGTAAGGCTAGAAACACATTAAAAATATTTTTAAGATATGTAGAATTTTGCCTGTTGGGGAGGTGGAGTTGCTACCCATGTTGTTTTTGATAGAATAAACGATGTTTGAGATTTAATGCACAAAAAGCTGTAGTAAAAAAATCCTGAAAGTCCCTGTCAGTACGAGCTCCCTCAATATATACGAAAGACGAAAAACGTGTAGAAAAATTTTACTAATGGATGCAAAAAAAAAAAATTTAATATCTCTATCTATTTACCGGACATTCCAACCTGATACTGAAGAAACAACCAAAGATTAAAACAACTTTCAGTCAAAGAGGATTGGTAACTTCTCTATTAAAGTGTACAACCTACTTCCATTAACATATTACAACAGCGATGAAGAACATTTAAGAGAAGGTAATATAGAAGTCCAGGCATCTACAGGGCTTATGACCTGTCAATGGCTAGTTTAAGTGGCCACTTTACACACTGTGTAACATTCACCATTCTGCCTATATTTGAACATCTATATTCCTTCAATTCTTTCATATGTTAATGTTTGTGAAGTTAAAGAGCTGAAACCTTTATTTATGCAGGTGAGATTCAACGGATTGAATTATTTCACCTACATACTAGGCAACGCCTAAAAATATTATTTTTTCAATTTCTATACTTCTTCATGGACCAGGTAACTTCCATTGTCCATAAAGATAATCAGTCAATGATATCACTATAAAATCGCCATTAAGAGATGAATAATGGAGGTGAAATGCGCACGGATTGATGAGTGGATCAAGTCAAATAAGTAGAAGGAAGTTATAATGTATTATTTATTTGTGAGTTTTACGTGTTTTTATTTTATTTTATATATTATGTATTTGATATCATGATTTAATTATGTTTAATAAGGCTTGTTTCAAAATTATATGGAATGTATCTCTTGGCACGGGACACCCCTATGTAAAAAGGTAATACATGAATTGTAAAAGAACAAAAAAATGAGTATTTATTACATAGCGAATAATATACGGAACTTTTTTGAAAAGCGCGAGAGTAACGGCGGTTGTGAGTTGACTGACTACACTTGGACTACATGCTAGAACTGACTGACTGACTTGAGCTGACTGACTGCGTTGAACCGATTTGGACCACATGATAAAGCTTACTGACTAATGTTATCACGCCCTGTTATCCTTTTTTCTGCATGTCATCAAGTCGGAATTGAAGTTTATGGACTAAAGTGCGTTACACTGGATATGTCATCTGATTCTATTATTAAGTTAACGTCCTGTGTGCAGTACTGCAGATCTTGCAGAATATAGGCCTCCGTGGTGTAGTGGTCAAGACGCTTGACTCACGCTTGGAAGGTTCCGGGTTCGATTCCCGGTGAGAACACAAAAATTAAATGTGATTTTTCTCAAGCCTGGGTGTTCTGTGATGTAATTCACCACTGTAATTGGGCCTACTGGCCTGTAGTGGTGCAGAAATAAATGAAAATGAAATGAAAAAAAATGAAATGAAATAAATTATTGTATTCAATAAAAAATTCTGAATTATTTTTTGGGTCGTTGCCTTATATTTCATCGATTAATGGACTTTGACCCTCACAGCTATACCAAAAATATCGTCCTTTTTATAAATAACACTTCCGTAATGAAGTGGCTACATCCACAAAAATCAATTGAATTATTAAGTATAACATTATTTATAAAATATAACAATATTAATTTATTACTGAATATACAAATAGAATCGTGTTAGTTATTAAGGGAGCTTATGCACCAGTTGGAGATGACATAAAAAAAGGTGTGGAATTTTAATGTGTATCTGTTAAATTGTGAAAATATGTATTACGAGACAGCAAAAACTGACTCAAACTAGATGATGTGACTAGTGATGTGACTAGTGATGATGTGACTAGTTTCTAGCGATAATATTTTTTTTGTAAAAAAAAATTTTTTTCAAGTATTAAACTTAAAACTCTTTAACAAAATAAGATAAAAATGTATTTAATTAATAAAACGTCGATAAAATGGAGCAAAGTTCAAATTATTTTATTAAAGATTCCATTTTTATATAGATTATTGTTATATTATTGAAATAAAAAATAAATACAATGACTGTACGAAAAATCAAATGACAACACGGCAAGTTTACATTTGTCGCATCTTTAAAACAATAGTTTTTTTTTTTTTACAGTCTGCATATTTTCTTTCAACACCCTGTTAACTCAGTGTAGTACAAACTACAGGATTGGGTAATGTGTGAGAGATCGAAGATAAAAGAGATATCTAAAGATGGGAAAATTCTCCAATGGTTTGACTTCAGGACGGAGACAACACTACACTTTATTATCTACCCAAAACCGTCGTCATTCCAACAAATGTTCAATACCCCAGGTTGTTGCCATTAAAATTCTTCAAGACACATAATTCAATAAATTTATTTTTTTTCAGCATATATTTCATCATCGTTTTCGCATCTAATGGTGCACAGAGCATTGCATAGGTACACCAATCGTAGAGTATCTTGATAATTTTGTTAAATAAAGATGAGATGATCAGTCTTACACTTCAGGTACCAGTCTATGGACTATGCAATATTCTAGTGACAAAATACCTTTTTAAATAAATGTTTCATATCAACCATGTCGGGAATCAAACCCGAGACTTGCATGGTAGACAAACGCGCTGACTATTGCACCACGAGGCCTATATATTTATTACTAGACTTAAAATGTTCCAATGTGAAGACTGAAAATAAACGTCGTTTCTCAATAAATATTAGCAAATATTTAATTATGTCCGTTTACAAAATTTTCCATGTCTACCGGTTTCAAGAGGTACTCAACTCTTCCTCAGGACACTAATTACACTTTCACCATAAAAGTTGTACAAATATATAAAACCAATGTGCTGATAAGGTACATAACATTAGAAACTGACACCAACTGACTATCGTGCAATGCATGTTGGTGTTAGCTCCTTGTAGCATATATACACACTTTCTCTTCATTCAAGTAACATGAGAACCCTTTTGATACCCTGTCATCGCTCTAATTTTCTTGCCTCCTCTTTCACAGTAGTAGCCGCTCGATCGTGGAATAATCTACCCACTAATGTTAGAGACACCCCTTCTTTATTTACATTTAAGTCAAGATTGAAATGTCACTATCTTAATATTTAAATTGTTTCTTTATCCTTCTTCTTTCCTTCCCATCCTCTTTCCTCTCTTCATAGTATAGTGTTAATATTTTATTTTGTTCATCTTTGTTTTTAATTTTTGTATAAAATTGTAAGATTCAATATGTCCATGTATTTATAATTTTCTCAAACTGAACGGTTTCGGTAGGTTGGAAGGAATTGCCTCAAGGCAATATGCCCGCCCTCATATGTCAATATATTGAATATGTATATAAAGTGTCAAATAAATAAATAAATAAACTTCATAATAATATTTTTCTTAGAAAATATTTTTATGATTGATTTCAGAAAGCACATAAAATCCTTATAAACTGAAAGAGATTTTTATGTCCTAAATATCTGTAAACGTCTCGCCACTTACCCTTGGCTACGATTAACACATAAAACTTATGAGCGTAAGCAAGCTTAGTTGCCAATATATTTACTAGAGCGTAGACTCTTTGTTCAACGCGCCCAGAAGCCGTTTAATTGCAAATCAGAATTCACCAATTAATATTGCAATTCGCTTGCTGTATTCGGCTTCAGCACATAATGTAGATACATGTTTATGATAATACTAGTTGAACCTGGCAATGCTTTGCTATTGCTAGATTTGAGTTCATACTTGCAAATAGATTAAATAAACACAATTGAATCTTTGAAATCAATTATTATATTTAGTCAAAATTAGATATTTACTATTTTTATTTTTTGTTTCAGTTTACATAAATTGTGAGGACAAAGAAATTCGATAAATATGTATTCGAACATTGTTTTTCTGTCCTCGTCTTGCAGACGCCTCCCCGATAGTGTGCAAAAAAGACAACTGCATGTCAGACCTTTTGTTAAAAAATACTAAATCGACATTTCGTTGTCCCGTTTTCCGCACCCCAAAACTGCACCGATTTAATTATTTTTTTAGACACAATATCAGAATAAAATTTTCTGTATCATTACGTTTTGCGTGTTTTAAAAATAGTTTTATTTGTATACCATGCGCCCGAAGACAGCAGATAAAACTGTGCCTTTTTACGGATTTGAATGATCCTAGTTCTCAAAATAAACTTTTTTTATAAAAACGAAAGAAAAAAAGCACGCCAACGGTAAATATCTCTAGTGTGTAAAAAACACTGCTCTAGTGCCATAATCCAGAGAGAAAATACGGAAATACGTTTGTATGAAGAAAAGTCAAACTGCGTTTCCTCTTAAGATTAAAAAATATAAAGTATATTTAAATCTTTTAAATCAATCTTTTAAAACGAGAAAAAGACAATCGAGACTTATAAACCATGAACTGAAATTATACAATAAACTACCAGACAAAACTAAACAAAAGACTCAGACAACCTTTACAAAAGATGTTAAAAATATTATTATTAACAGTAGAATGTGAATTTTAAAAGTGAAAATATTTTGTTAAATGTATGTTACCCGTAAGGGTTTATCAATGAAATTTAAATTTTAAAAAAAATATATTAAAAAAAACTTTACCAGAAATTCAGTAGTAAAAACCGTTCAAATAAACGTAAAAAAGATCTTGTAACTTTTAATTGGTAAGTAGGTACCTATGAATTTGTTCATGATTGAATTCCAGAACTTAAAATATTTCGTTTTCAAATATTGAATTTAAGAAGATAACTAGCTACTTGTTAATAGTTGAATTCCAAAAAAGAATAATTATTAATGTTCAAATGTAGAATTCTTTTTGCAATTGTCAAACTCTTCTCTTCGTGGGGGTGTACTTTATTTTGGAATGGGATTTTCAAAAATGTATTCAATGAATATTATTTCAGTGTCACCCAAAATCCAGTAAAAAGAAATAAATAGGTAGAAATTATTAGAAATTTGTGGATATAATCTGGATGGGGATCCAAAAAAAACAAGGGTGGTTTGTAAACATTAAAAAAAAAACTTTTTATGGACTAAAAAATAACATCTTCCCATTTTTTAATTAAATGCATTCTCGTCGTGATGGATAAAAAAACATTTACGCTCCTAACATTTTTTCTACTTTATAAATTGAAGATTTTAAGAGCTATAAATATATTATTGGAAAAGATCTACATTTTGCTGAAAACCGCACGTAAATAAGTCCAGTAGTTATTCAGTCCATCGAAGACACACTTACGAACGCGTTTTATGTATATAGATAAATAGATTAGTAGCAGCTAGCTTTTTTCATGTGTTTCGGGAGGTGTTGTTGATCTGTCTATGTTTGCACCTAAATAGATATATGGGATTTTTTGAAAACCATATGTGGGATAGTATTTCATTGTCTGCATCACACGAATCGCTATCGCTAATCGAATAATTATCAGAAAGAGAAAATAATAAAGCAAGAATTAATATAAAATAAAAATTTTAAGAATTTTATTATCTTTTTACATTTCATTAATAGTATAAGTTATTCGGTAAATATAATATGCATGTTCATGTGCATTTGAAATTTAATATTTCTTAGGATCCACCTCTGTTTCTGACAACAATATTATTACATAAAAAAACAAACATATTTTAATACTCGTTACAAATATCTTAACAAGTTGTAAAAAATGAACACAGTTTTACGAGCTCTCAGTCAGTTTATATACCATAAAATCTTGGTTTTCTAAAACATCAAATTACCTTGAGAATATTCTCGATACTCCGAGTATATATTCTTGTATTCCCGATCTACAGACGCCTCTTCTGTGGGTCCCTTGGCAGGATCTCCGGGGAGAGATAGGAGAGGGGAGATGTGAATGAAGGCTGGATTTATATCAAAGTGGTTTCCCGACGATAGATAGAGAGAAAATGCACGGTGTAAGGATGGAACTGATTCCTTCTCGGGGATTGAAGGAAGTAGTGAGTTGTTAAAATTAAGTGTAAAAGCATTCGTCTAAAAATACGTACATTTGAAAAAATATCTCGCTAAAAAATTAACTGCTATATTTTATGTTTTTTTTTAATTACTTTATTATTTTTAATTTTCATGAACAAAAATGTACTCCCAGAAATAACATTCAACTCTTTTTGGGACAAGACAGAGTAACAAGCACTGGCGACTCCTGACCAAAAACCCAGATTGCACATACGTAAAAAATATGAGAAAATCGCTCGTCCTGCTTGCACTTGTATATAACAGATATTTGTTTAGTCTTCCACCAGTCTGACGATGTTGGTCACAAAGAAACCCGGTCACTGGTAAAAAAAATTTTTTAAAAAGTGGAATAAAACCATAAAGTATTTTTATTATTATAACCTTTGTTCTATTTATATTGCACATTTTAACTATCAATGACTAATTTATTTTCCAATATTTGTACATGACAGGGCACTGCGCTTATGCACATACTAAGAAACCGCGTCTGACATAAAGGTTAAGTCAGTCAAAATATTGCTATGTATGATATGTCACTTTTTATAAATTTTGTTGGAGAGCAATCGTAAAGTTTGGTAGGCTCTAAAAAATCAGAATTTTAGTTAACAAGCCGAATGAGGAACTTCAGCCCTACGGAAAATTAGATATGAAAAATGTTTTCTTTTGAAAACCAATGATGTGAGAGCTGAAAGATATCCGTTTTGTTAACCTTAAACGAACCAATCGGAAAAGCTGACAGGGAAGAACCTCTGACGTCACACGCGTAATTTCAGAAATATCAAACTTCAAAAAATCATAGCATTGACAACACAATATTTTTTTATTTATGTTTATACATCTAATTCATCATAAGAAATATAGTTATGGTTTGCAAAACAAGATATGTTTAACATAATATCATATTTTACCATTTAAAATAAAGACGGAAAAACCAGATATATCATGAATAGTCAATCATTAACGATTCACGGATCAGAGGTCCGGGGTTCAAACCCCATTCTACCACAACTTGATTTCAACTTTTTGATAATGAGTTTTTTACAACTCGTTGAAAATGGCCACCAAACTTGAAATATTTGGGTAAATTATGAGAAAGCCCATATTTTTTTTTTTAAGTGACAGCTTATTTTCTCTGACTATTAAACGAGACGAATCAGGTGATGTTTATAACTCACTTTGCCTAAAAAGGTGAGATATCATACTTATTTATATTTCCACTAAAGAAATAACATATCATACATAACAATGATAAAGTAAATTATAATAATAATTTTTGATAAATTTTGTTGAGTAAATTAAATTCTCAAAGTATTATTGATTTTTAAATAAAATCCTGAATAGAGGGAAAACATTTTTGAAAATAAAATCGAAAACATTAACTGGGCTGCGGTCATGCGGTCATTAGTTGGTTCAAGTGGAAATTTTTCACACTGTATAACATTCAGCATTCTGCTTGAATATCCACATTTCCTCAACTCTTTTACATTATGTTGACTTATGTGGTGTAAAAGTGGAAACTTTATTGAACCGGCCAATTAAAAACCAGACAATTTTTTTTGTGTATCATTTGAAAAAGGCAGTTGTAGTTACTGATAGATACTCAATTTTAGTATTTGTTGCATTAGGCAAAATTAAAGTTCGCAATGGAGTCCTGGTGCCAACCCTTATGTATAGAAGTGAGGTATGGAAAAGAAAAAACAAGCATGAAATTAGGCTAAATGCGATTCCTCAGGCGGATGTGGTAAAACTTTGGATGATAGGTATACAAATGTCGTGATTTGTGCACTATATGAGACTGTGACAAGCATTATCGACAAAATCGATAAAAGAGTACTGCGTTGGTTGGGACATGTTGAGCAAATAGACGCGAAATAATGGCTAAAAGGTTTTACAATGCGAATGTTGATTAATGCAGAAAATGAGAAAGACTCTGGTCTCATCAAATAAAATAACTCATATCCACGACCAATTACCCCATTTCCAAGAGACATGTTAAGTTTTTTGTTTAATAGTTCTTAATTTAAATTCTTACCGATTTTGGTGCGTGCCACACCAAAGTATTGTTACTCTGGTGGCTACAAATAGCATAGTACATAAAAATAGCACAAGGGCTATAATCTCTCTCTATTTCGTTTTTTCTCCAAGTCTTAGGTCGTCACGGAGTGCACTGTGCTTTTAAATAAATTGTATGCAGTCCACTTTTATCAAGATCTTTTATTTAGTAAAGATCGCCGCCATATTTATTGAATTGGCTACAACCACCGGCACACATTTTTCCAAGACATAATACCGATTTTTCCAGCAAGAGTATTTTTAACATAACGTGTAAGGCTACTTGGTAACTACAACTACAGAAATCCGAAACATGATTTTTTTATTATTATATTGAAAAATACGAGGAATACCGAGAAAGACATGGCATGACCAAATGCAACAAATTTTTGAAGACGGACATGTCAAAAGTCGGAATGATCGACGTTCGTGCATGAAAAGATGTATAAATGCAGAGAGTAAGCGAGGTCTGCATGCAAAGATAGAGTGATATGACGTACTATTCTCGTTGCATACCCCTATGGGGAAACGGCATGATGGTTTGTTTTATTGTTCAACTTGCTATTTTGTAATTATTGACGATCAAAATACGGTAATAAAATGATTAAAATCGGAAAATATGTAAAACTGAACAAACTGCATAAATTTATTAAATTAAACATTTTGTTAAACACTCAAACTCATTTAGTAGCTTTTCTATATTGTTTCAGAAAGCACAGATCTTTTCATTCACATTAACAGGTAAATATAAATCATCAAGTCTACAAAGTTACTGACAGTTCAGTGAATAATATCATACATTTCTTAATTATAAGAAAACTTACCACATTATCAACAAGTGTTTTTTATGTAAAAAACCTGCTATGAATTAAGTGCCCGAGTAACATTTTTTGTTGGCAAATAGATTAATTTATTTTTCAGTGTCTTATTATTTTTTTATTTGGCAATCAAAAGAAGGGTCGCGTTCGCCCTACTGATTGCCAACAATAAATGCTTCTTGGGTGTTAATTTGTCTAAAGTTAAATAAAAGTTTAATTCATATTGAAAACATTGAATAATTTAATAAAATCATGAATAATTTTAAACAACGAATAGGTTTTGAGTAAACGTGGTTTTGTGTATTCAAATGTAAATTTTCGTGTATTTTTAAGACAAATTTGTTGAAACTGAAATCTCTAGAAATACCTTTAGCAGCGCGGAAAGTTTTACAAATTACGTAAATTGCAATGTGAATGGAAAACATGAAGCAAAAACGTGAACGGCATCCGTGAGAAAAAAGAAAAATGGGCTCCATGAAAAACCGGACAGTAGAAATTTCTATAATTTTCAATCATTATTAGTATCATTGTAATTACTGTAGAATTCTTGACGTATATACTTTGTACACAAATGTATCCAAATTTATACCAAATAATATTAAACCTGCTTTTTATACATGTAACAATATTGGTAATATTTTGCTTAAGAATGAATTAATAAGTAGTTTATTAAATAATTAAGGTGATTACCAATTAAAATGCAATTTTTGTCCTTCAGTTGACATTGGAAAAACATTAAGAAATTTTGATATTCGTGTTCAATGACTATGAGGTGTCTTCACAATATAATTTTTTTTGAATTCGCAAATCACCCGATCAATGTTTAACATGACTTAAATAAATTTACAGGAAGTAAAATCTTACACATAAATAATAAAGGGTAAAATTTAAATAATATGGAAATAATATACATTAGGAAAGCTTTAAAAAATAATGTTACTTTTAGTAATAATCAAACGACCTTTCAATATAGTCCATTATACGTTGTTTCACTATAATAGTCGCTCTTTACTTATAAAACTCACGCCTCTCCCTTCATTACTTCCCTCTTATTTCAACTAGTTTTATATTTGCAAGCAACAACTATAGTGAAGGTGTATTGTGGGTTTTACATGTTGGTTTAATTAAAGTCTTGACGAAGAGATGGGTACGTTTCGTAACCAGTAGACCTAGAAAAGTCGGTAAGTGGTTATATACAAATATTTAATAACACTAAGAATAATATATTTTTAAAAATTCAATAAAAATACGATTCTGAATTTTATTTTAATTAATAATATTATATTCAACCTTTGTTTGTATTTATCCTTTATTTAATGCTTTTTATACGTACAACACACGCACATTTTTTGTACATATGCCAATTTAAGTATTGTATTAAGGGAATTTCTTCCTATCCACTCAAACCGTTTGTTTTTTATAAAATGTTTAGTACATAATACTCGTATATGAACACTTTGTGTAAAATAATAAATTTCAATAAATATTTAAAATTGGTAAAAATAAACATTAGTTAAATATATAAAACAACATGCATTTCCAACGGAACATTCAATTAAATATATTACTTAAAGAGAGCGCTGACAATAAAATAATTAAAAATAAAGGTATACATTTTAATTCATACATGTGAGTTAATATTTTTATTCATCCACATACGGACTTTTCTGCCTTCCAGTCTCAAGGCGTACTCGTCTTTCCGTCAGGACACTACTAAAACTAATATGCAAATCCCACTATGCACACATGAACCATAGTCAGTACACAAATGATTAATGCGTATAGTGGGGCATGCATGTAAGCATAATTAGTGTCCTGACAAAGAGACGAGTACGTCTCAAAACCGTATATATTTAGTGTAGAATATTGTTCTTATGGATCAAACCTTTTGAACTTTTTCAAAGACAGTAAATGGTAATTAAACCTTTAGTAAAAGTGTTATGTGAAACAGTGCTTTATGATTTTCCTCTTATATTTATCCTTTAAAATATTGTATTATTTAATTTGATTTTAACGTTTGTTTTAAATTGTTTAAAATTTCTACGAAATGTGCTATATAATTTATGGGTTAATTTTTGTTTCTAAATGTAAGTAAGGTTTTTTTCTAAAAAGTAATTAAACCAAGTGTGTTTATATTGTAAGTTTTGTCAAAGGAAATTTTACCGTACGTGTTAATTAAATAAAATAAAGTCAAAGCTTTGAATATTATTAAGAAATGAAATCGATATTTCGTATCAAGTCTAGGGTCGCCATTATAAACGCTATCTTCATCGGTACATATCGAGACGATTTAAAGAAAAAATGTATGAAAATTGAATGTATCTTCGTCGGTAACCTGTAATTAAAAACGTTTAGAAAAAAAAATGTACGCATATTCTATTTTTCATACAGAAAACTAAATTTCATTTTGTAGATTCAATTGAAGATAAATGTTCTACCCACTGTGATACGGGCCCAGGAATCCTAGAAATAGGAACAGTAAAAAACGTTAAGAGAATAGCTGTGTTCATGGCTAGATGAACCGCGGACAATGGGGGGCGGTATACCTGTCTGGAAGGCGCCTCTCGGAGGGATGAAAACTACCAAAACACTAGACTGTGAAAACTAAGCAAAAACCTACCCTTCTGCTTCACGTCAAGTTGAACACAGCACAATCTGCTAACACTACATTTGCAACTAAGCTGTCTGATTCACTTGTTGAAAAAACTTTCTTTATTCTTGTTCTTAGGCAACGTTGATGTTCGCAAAAACCGTTCATGCAAAAAGACGAAGAGGATTGACAGTTAAACGTTTCTGTGTTAAATACTAATTTGGATCGCGTTCCAATATTTTACATTATAAAAAAAAACATTTACATATATCTCTACCTCAGAGGCAGACGGATGCAAATCCAGAATTTGATGAAATGACATTTCGATTTTCGTATCCAGTTTATGATCATGTCCATTGATTTTGAAAAAAATATGTCCTACAATGAAAGAAACAATGAATGGAGATACTGAAATTACAAATCAATATTCTGAATTATTATAAATCGCTTAGAGAAAGTAGATTCTCTAGACTATTGTTTAACATTTGACCTTTGGATTTGCAGTCGTCTGTCTCTGAGGTACAGATATGTACATATATATGTCGTTTTCAAAAAGTTAAATCAGCGGCTAGATTTTTCAATAAATGCCGGCATTTAACTGAATGGCTAGGCCATTGGTTAAATGAATTAAGATAATTCCACGTCCAATGCGTTGGTTGGTTAAAAACTAGTCTTTTGGAAACGGCCAAGCCAAAAGCAGCAGCGCCGGTTAGGTTAGGATAGCTTGACAATAAATGAGTTATTTAACTCAACTTTTTAAGTTCAGTATAGTAATAAAAATACGGATATGGTTTTATTCCACTTTTATTAATAATTTTCAAACACTTAATATGTTTTTAAGTTCAGTTAAGGATTAATTATTAAGTAAAGTTAAGGATTAAGTAAAGCAAAAATATTTATTATTATTATTTAACTTAACCAAACCTATCCTAACCTAACCTAACTTCACATAACAAAATAAAATAATAGAACAAGTATTATAGTTGTTTTGAATTAAAGATGCTAAGCGACGTTAAAAATCGGGTTGTGGTTCCGTGGCTAGTATTTCGTACTCACGGATCAACGGTCTGTGGTTCGAATCCCACTCTACTCCAACTCGATTTCCCCTTTCCAATAGTGAGTTATTTACAACTCGTTGAAAATGGCCCTCAAAAATAAATATTTGGGTTAATTATAAGAACGCAAATATTTCTTTAAAAAAACCCTTTTGTTAAACGTAAGTTCAACAAACGGTCATTCAGCAGAATGCTGGCATTTAATGAACAGCCTAGCCACTCAGTCGAGTGGCTTATTAAACCATTTGGAGGCAACATGTTCACTAAATGCGGCACTCAGCACTCGTCTAGTATTCCATTCAACTGTGTTACACGCAGCGGTTAGTAAATGTAAAGCTGCGTAAAAGGGCACTACATACAGTTTTAAATTCACAGTAAATAGTATTTTTACTCTACTACGCGTTTTGCACGGAAATGTTGATGCGGTATGACGCGACAACGCTTATTTTTAAAACATAATTTTAACCAATCGTTCTATGAAGCATCAACTCTATTTAACTGTACGCCAGGGCACTTCTCATTCACACACATACAAATGATGGGAGTATACAATCAATTTTACAAGATAAATAAGAGACAACTATTCGTATCACCTAAAATAGCAACATCGCAGACATGGTTGATATGAAATATTTATTTAAAAGAGTGTTTTCACATTAGAATATTTCATAGTCGTTGGACTGGTACCTAAAGCGTAAGACTGACCATTTTACCTTCATGCAACAAAGATGATGAAGATACGCTACGATTGATTGGAAGTTATTAGTAATACTTTCTTTTTGGCATAAAATTATGCCTAGGCATAGTGGTAAAATAAGAATGGATATCCTATCCTTATTATAGTAATGTAATAACTATGGTATTCTTTTCCTTACTCTACCACTTTGCTTAGACGTAACTTTATAACGGCGCTGCTATTTCGAACACTTTTAAGCGCGTATTTAGTATGTAAATACGCGCTATAAAAGTTTTTTCTACGGCAGTGAGAGCGTTTGGAATAGCAGTCCAGGTTTACAAGTAAGGCCCAATATGTATTTGTTTTATTTTTTATTCATTATAAAAATTCTTAGATTGCCTAAATGTATTCAAATTCTTCAAATGATACTTATATGTCTATTTTTTTGTCCTCGTGCTCGATAATTATTTAAAATATCGCTTAAGCGTTAATTGCATCGTAATATCACTATTTAATTAAATGTTTTGCGGATATTTCCATCTTCAATTAATTTCCATTGTAGTTTTACCTTAATGTTCGATGACACAAGCACTCCCAAGTTATAGATGGGAAACAGCAAAGTAGAACATGTACGTGGGAATAAAATGTATTAATGGAAACAGTAAGAGAGAGTACCATGGAGAGCGCTATAGGAAGCTTTTTCCCGGGCGAGTGAAATCGTCAAACGGTAATTCTATAAAATGCCAAAAACACTATTGAATTTCCTGGACCTGAAAAAAGCGGGAAGTGAATAAAATGGCGGCGTAGAGTCAAGCTACAAAAATAATGCACTATGTTAATTTTCACGCAATTCACATTTTATATATCATTATGTCGGGGGTTAAGGGTCATAAAAACGAAACTACAAAAACACAGTTTTGAGATAAATGATAAAACAGTTTTCAAAAAATAATACTGTCTTTTAAGGGTAACAAATAAAGAAAATGAAAAATACAGTTTATAGAGCTTAAAATGTTTTAGAGACAAAAATATGAAACTACGCTTTCGTCTATATGACCCTAACTTGCGCTTACATTAGTAAATTAACAAAATGATGTAAAAGGTGTTTTATTCTTGTGACTTTAAACAAAACGCTTCATTTGTAGTTTCACACAAATTTATCTAGGTAACTACTTATCGGATGAGTTTCATCTTTTTGTCACTAACAGGATATTTCGTTTGGATATCAGATTAGTACTTAACACAAAACAGCATTTTTTGTAGTTTCGCCCTTATGACCCTAAGCCCCCGATGTTATATTATCGACATTTCATTAAACGATTAGGACCCTCACTAATATTCATAAATTTTAGTAGATTATTTTTTTTTATTAAAAAAAGAAAAAAAATACAAGGGTAACTTAATAGTGAATTTTTAAAAAAATGCTAGCGTTTTTTTTATTATTTTTTATTTATTTACAATTTTAAAAAACCCGTTAGGGTTACATTAAAAATTTAATATTGTCTAGTCATTTTATGTCTCGTCTAGTCTAGTTAGTTCAGTCATTATGTGCTTTTTCAGATTGATTTTCAAATCAAACTGGTGTGTTTTTTTGTACAGTTTCGTCGTGGAGGTCAGGTAGGGTAGGTTGTATGTTAGTTTAAGAATTTTATTTTGTTGTCTTTGTATTCTTGTTATGTCTGTCTTGTTACCAGTTCCCCAGAAGGCGATCATGTAACTTAATTTACTTTTGACATTGGCTTCGTACATCATAATTTTTTCCTTTCTTGATATAAAATCTTTAATTTTGTAGAATAGGCTATGTAGTTCTAATGATTTACTCAAATATTTTAATTTTAGGGCAATTTTTAGTAGTTCTTTTAAGATACATATTACAAAAAAAGCGTATTTCTAACTCTATGAGCCCTATGTTGAATTGAGATACAACATTAAGAATTAAAAATATATAAATATGAGTAGTTTTTAGGCATAAAAATACAATTTTAGTTTCGGTATAGTTTTTTCAAAACAATACTTATTTAAAAAAATATAGAATTAACTTGGTTGACAAAGATTAATATATAGGAAAGTACTAAGAATATTATTCACAAACTGTTAAGCCGACTGGTCTGTGAAGAAGTATTTTAAATTCTAAAATGAATATTTTTAGGCGTCGGCGTCGCTTAGTACGTGAAATAATTCAGTCAGATGAATTTCAACCATATCAATAAAGGTTTCAGATCTTTAACGTCACAAAAATCAACAGAAAATTAAATGAATAAAGCCGTTTTAACATAGACAAAATGGCAAATGTTTTACATTGAGTAATGTGGCCACTTAAATCAGTAGCCATAAGCCCTGTAAAAGTCTAAAAATTAATATTTCCTTATCTAAAATGTTCGCTATCTCGGTTGTATACTCGTATATTGGTTATAAAAATTTCAATAAAATATATTTTTGGGGTAAACAATACAATTAAATTTCATAATCTGAGAACAATAATAAGGATTTGCATAGTAAAAAACATTGCTATAAAACTTCACAAAAAAAAACAGTAAAAAACTAGATGGTACAATATGATTGTTATGTGAGTTTTAGGTAAAACTGTCACCCGTCAATGCCGGTAGTGGATGCAAAAAGCTGGACAAAATGAATGATGCGGTCTTTGTATTTAATATGTTGCGTATATTAAATTATTCTCTAAAATTTAGTCAAACACGTGTTAAAGCAAAAATTTTGGATTGTATTTCGTATTTGAATTTTATATTTACAACATCGTCTAGAATACTTAGAAGAGTTCAGATGGGTTTTGCCTGGTTTAGTATTCTTGCAGAAAACAATATTTAACTATTCGATGCCTATGATATCTTTGCTCAGATTAACCACAATGTACTTCACCGTAACCTGCGTAGCAATGCTATCTTTGCTGTGAGAAATTTAAAACCAACGTCGTTTACTTGTTTTCTCTCATAATGATCCTCAAAACAGGTAAAAAAATCTCACTGAACAATACTATCGATGTATTTTTAAAGCAAAGGCATGCATTCAAGAAGCAAGCGGTGTTATCAGTCTCGACTCGAGATGATACACTTTCCATTACTGCCTAGATCAAGCAATGACTATACGAATTGAACATTTTAATATATTCTAAGATTGTTAAGATTGTTTAGGTTAAGTTAGTCTATTGTATTATATTATATCATTCACACCAATATATAAGGGCTCTCAAAGTTGATTGGCTAAAAGAAAATAAAAAATTTGGCCCTAAAAATATGGCTGAAAGTCAATGAAACGTAAATAAAAATATAAGTCGATTTAAACTGAGATTTTTTTACAACAAAACTATTACTAATTAATTTGCATATCGTCGCTTAAGTTTTTACATCGCGTAATTCAGAAATGGGCGGTTTTAAAATGTTTATATCATTGGATAAAGAAGCAAAAGATGCATCGTTTAAACTATCAGAAATTATGTATTATTATATATTAAACCAATGACAAGCCATTATTCAATAAACAATACAGGGCATATATCAACGGTTGAAATTGGTAAAGTTTATAAATGACATCTGATCTAAATCATATTTGTAATACTCATGAATAAATTGAACTTGTGAAAAGTATAAAAATAGAATTAGTTTTGCTTACTAAACAAACACTGCTTAAGTCATTGCAACCCTTAGATAAGTTTGTGCAACACCGCGTAAAGCAGACAAATAATAGATTAAGAGTGAAAATTACTTTAAAATATCTCTCGACATTTTTTAGAATACTCGATATAAAAAGTTTTATATGGAATAATCTAAATTCAACCAGTACTTGTGTTTATTTTTATGAAAACTATTTTTGCCGTGTTCACTAATAAATATAAAAAATAGAATAAGGTGTAATAAATAAAGGGCATGTTAAATATATCAATAGATAAAAAAAAATAGTTTGAATTTACCATTGGTGCTCAAATTCAATTTGGAAAAAAAGAACTCACCTTTTGTTAACACTCAATACTTTATTCTTTTTGATTAAAACTAGAGGTATAAGCAAGTTTCAACAGCTAGATAAATGAGTTGCATTTCACGTTATAAACAAATTTGTTCGATTTAACAAGGGTATTAATAGATGAGTATGCCATACTGTTGTAGTTAATCAAACATGGAAATGGAAGCTGTAATTGAAAATAAAAAAGCACCCCTATGGTATCACAATATTGATAGAGAGTGCTTCAAATTGAACTCTTCTATTGTTTAAAATTCAAACTCAATTTTGAATGATGCAACGTCATTCCTATTTTATATATAAGATAAAACTGAAATAAGCTCCTCGATTCACGATTATTTTCCAATTAAAGTGGATGTATTCAAATGGAGAACGAACGTAAAATTACTACACTCACTTAGAAGGTTGCAAAATTTTTTACCCATTAATACTAAATGTACTCTCGAACAAGCATTACTACTACCCATTCTAGATTAAGCTGATGTTTCCATGACTGATTTAAGCTCCAAGCAAATCGATAAACTTGAACAAATTCAGAATACATGCATAATGCATATTTTCGGTCTTAGAAAATATGACCACAATTCTAATTATCGTAGGCAACTGAAATGTCTCAAAATTAGACAACGGAGAGACCTTCACTCCCGTTTACTTCTGTTTAATGTGCTTTATAGTCCTAACGCTCCTATATACCTACGTGAAAAATTTCAACGCTTATCAATTCATGGTTTACCTCTTCGTTCTAATTCTCAAAGCACTTTCTTAGTATCTATCCACAATTCCTGTTTCTTCTCTAACTCATATAGTGTCCTTGCGGCTCAACTGTGGAACCATCTCCCATCCACTATCAAAGATGTTACCTTCTACAGTATCTCTTAAATCACGTCTAAAGAAGCATCTCCTTTCTCTTTCTTAATTTCTCCTTTCCTGTTTCCTTTTTTTTCCTTCTTTCAAATGAGAAATAGTTTTTATTTAAGTTAATTTTTATTTTTATATATTTTTAGATTTTTTCCTGATTCTGTCCCTATTAGCTTTGTATCGGTGTCTTTGCTTCTATTACGGAAATTTCAATAACATACCATCTATTGAATTCAACCCGGGTTTTGTACTGAGTCGAAGCATGTTCATAGGCATGAGTTGTTCCTGGATTCACAACAAGCTTATTGTAAAACTGCTTCGTAAACCTCACATTCATTGTATTCTTGTTTTGTGCTAATTCACACCGAATTTGCATCCATGTTCGGAGTGAATGCAAATGTCGTAAAAGGACTTGCTAAGTCGTTCAGAACAACTTCCTGCGAAATCTCATTTTAGTCTAAGGTTCCTTGACTTTAAATCATTATTGGCCCGAATAAAGGAAGCCACAAATTTAATTTAATTATATTTACAGCAGTTTATTAAATCGATAAATTATTTTCAAGTTTACAAGACATAAAATAAAATATCAAGAATTGGAAACAAACAATCGGTCTATTTATTGATTGACTGATCTGCTTTGAAAATCTATTAAAAAGAAATAAATGGTTGAAAATTAAAAGGAATTGAGGAGAATAATCTGATTGGGATCCACAAAAAACGAACGTTGTTTGTAAACATTAAAAAAAAAAATTTACTCACAAAAATTAACGTCTTCCTAATTTTTGGTACATATATTCTCGATGAATCTAGCCCTGGTGAACGAAAAAAAAAACATTTGCGCTCCTTACTTTTTTTCTATTCAATAAATAAAAGAGCTATAAATATGTTCGTGGCAAAGATCTACATTTCGTTGAAAACCGTACGTAAATCGGTTCAGTAGTTATTCAGTCTATCGAAGACACACATACGTACATTGCCTTTTATATATAAAATTTATTATGGCTTATTACGAACACAGCTTAAAAAGCATGAATATATAAACAAGGGTAATTTTAAATGAATTAATAAATCTGACAAAAATCATACAGTTCACTCCACCAACAACGTTGATTAGAACTATTGCAAGAAAAAGACTTTCATTAATAGCTAACCTTATAAAATACTGCCTAAGATTAACATTGTTTTAACAAACACGTCCAGAGTTATATCCTCAACTCAATGTTCTCACAATTTCGATATTTTTCATAAATCCTATTTATTTTTAAAATGAATGTTATTTCCCAGGCAACTGCAAACACAAATCTGAATGTAAAATAGAACCAGAACTTCTTCTCTTCTTGAGGTCCTGGGTTTGATATCTAGCAGGGAGGACATAAAGTATTGAAGTGTAAGACTGATCACCTTACCTTCAAGTAACAGTTATCAATGTACGCTGCATTTAGTTAACAAATGAAGTGCCCTATGCACCGCTGAGTGGAGAAAAGACAATGATACTAATAATAATATTATTTCCATTTATTTATAACAGATCAAATATTGCACTATCTGCCCAACGGAGGTAATAAAATATTTTTGTTAGTAAAAAAAAAATTGTTGACATTCTGAAAAAAACCTACATAAGTGTAGTACTTACTCTTGGTGAAAATATTTTTTTTTCATTATGTCTAAACTATTGTTATTTGGTGTCACCGTTTTATTTCAAATTTGAAGTTTCATAAAATATAAAACATTCTCTTAATTTGTTTTGTAGTGTTTTTTTAGAACGCCATATAATACCATTGTCTTTATTTTTTATTGCTGTTTTCCCTTCGAAACAATAAAAACATCCATAAAATTTTATTGGTTCATCTAGGTTGGTAAAAATTAGAGAATCCTGTCCCTGTTGCCCCCATAGCAGCCGCTGCAGACCGCAGACAACCCCCTCCACACGAATCTGCGGGTTCCCCTTTCCCTTCCCCGGCTACCCCCAAACCCCCCTGACAATCCCCTATACATGCGGCTGCCATACAGTTAAAGGTAACTTTGTAGGCTTCGATACGTCAAAACTACTGAAATTTTGTTACAGAATATTGGTGAATAGATCAGAATTTTGAATACGGTATATTTGAAATGTATCCGTTATTTCTGTGTTCTAACTAATGAGTTGGGTTTTTTTTTAGTTTTAAAACAATAATATTTCTTATTAATTCGATTAGTTAAATTATTGAATTAAAAGCTAATACCCTATCACTACTTAAAACGTAAATCTTTATGTATCCTATGTTAAGAATCGCAACATCTCAAAGTATTTTTTAATTCATTTCCAAAAAAAATTTTAGAAACTTGCTTATCCATTATAGCTGCTCCAAATTAAACTTCCTCCCTTCTCATTTAAATTATATATTTTTTTTTAATATGACAAAAAAAAACTTTTGAAACACTTCAAAATGTAAGATATTTGAGCAATGACACACACGTGCTCAATCATTTCATTTGAAATATAGTGCGATGAACGATGAATCAAGTCATCGTTTTATATTTAATAAAAATTAACATATTATGTTAGTCTAACAGTATTGTTTTGATAGGTTGAAATTATCTCATTTGGTTCAAAAGTTATAATGTTTTGGAAATAACACAATCACAAAGTCTTGAGTCCTTAACATTTCGTTCAACGTTAATCTCCTGGTTTATCCTTAAGAAACAATTATTTTATTGATTTTTCAAATATTAGTATTGATTAAAAAGGTATGTAGGTTTACCAACCTTTTTTTCACTTACCTATTTATTTATTGTGAACATTAATAAAGATACCTTTTTGCGACGTTTAATGACTACTCCTATGCTACCAATAAAGTACATTTGGTGTCCAATTTTGCCAAAATCATTGACTCGATGCTAAAATTGTAATTTCGTGGATCGGTCGTAAAGGGTTGAGCAGTACTAAAGGGTGTGTGCTCCAGGCTCTAGACATAATCTGTAACAGCACATATTAATATTTAACTATGCCGTTAGGGGATGTTTATTTGGGAAATAAAATTTGACCGCTGCATTTAAAGTACAGCGCCGCTGTTTCTGATGTCTAAAAGAACTTTTACCCATTTCAGTTTTGACTTTATTTTACTATCAAAAGTTGTTATTAGGATTCTATTTATTAATGATCATTATGATGGCTTAAAAACCAATTAAATTCATGGATATTGGAGGTAATAAATCAATATTTTATACTTTTAAATTTGCCAACACCAATTTTTGAGTTTTGCGATATTGCTAATTATTTTGTTCTTAAAAATAAGTTTTTGAGCTATTTAATTGCGTGAAGGAAAAAACAGTATTTGAATAACAAGCTATTTTAATTCGTTAAGTTTATTTGATTTTGTCTCGATACTAAAAAAAATTGTGTTATTAACATTAAAAATATTGGTATATCAGCACAATATTTTAATATTTATTATCTAAATTATCCGTAAATTCTTATAATGCTCTTTTTTTTATATAATAAAAACTCATTCGTGCTTCAAATAAAATAAATGTAAAAATAAATTTTACAACTGTAAAAATCTTTCCTTTGACGTTTGAAAATTCGACCAAACTAATATTATAAATGCCAAAACGAGTTTGTCTAATAGTTTGTGTTTCTTTTACCTTGCAACGGAGCATCCAATAAACGTGATTTTTGTACAGGTAAAACTGGAGAGCTGAAAAGTGTTACTAGTTTATTTTCATCCCAAAACTAAACTCTTCCTGTGGAAAAATTGTTAGGAAAAAAAAAATTATATATTATTATACAGAGTAACGATGCTACGTCACAATAGACTAAGAATTTGTCTTTTTTTGCACGGCGATAGTTAAAGAACCGGAAATCGATACAGGATTATTTTTATCGTGAAAAAAATATCATTCCATCGGGAGTTTTTTTGGCCAATCCACAGGCTTCTGGAAGTCCATATTGATTAGTTTTATTAACAAAAACCATTTTGATCTAAATTTAACCAAAACAATCATTACACTCTCGGAATTTTAGAAACTATCAGAGATATCATTTTAAAGTACAGTAGACATGGACATGGCAAGGTCTAGGCAGACATGGAATTGTTTAACGACAAAATTAATAAATAACTCATTTTTCCCGAATACCACCCTAGCGAATCTGTGGGTAAAAGCTAATTATTTAATAAAATCAAATAAATATTGCAAAAAAAATATTTACATCTACTGGTAGTAAAATCAACTTTCAGTTGGTACAGATAAGTGTTTTTATTTTGTTAGAGCAATTTAGTTATCAAAACTTAGTCATCATTTTTGGTAAACATATTCTCAATCATAACTTTTACACCGCAACAGGCCAGGAGACCCATCACAGTGGTAAATTACAGGACGTAACACCCAGGCTTGACTAAAATCACATTTAATTTGCAGTGTCCTCACCGACAATCAAGTCAAGTGTCTTAACCACCACGGAGGCCACTGTTGGTACACGTAAAAATAATCAGGTGCAATATCCTTTATATATATATATACGTTAGTTGAACGGGGTTTTGGTTTCGTGCCTCAGATTTCAGAGGTCCGCGGTTCGAAACCCACATTACCATAACTCTATTCCCATTTTGCAAAAGTGAGATATTACAACTCAAATAGGTGCGAAGGTTCTCACGGTCACTGTTATCAATGCTTTTTTTTTAGGTGATACCGTGTGTGTTGGATTTGCTCCGACGTGTCGGTTACCATTGCAGGAGCTTTCTTCAGGGTTAACTGAGTGTTTTGTAGAAAATAGTATGTGTAAGTACTAGTAATTTGTACCGTGTCGAAGTCGGCAGTAGGCTCATTACTATCCATTTTTGTAGCATCTAGTGCAGGGAACCATGTTGAGTTTAATTTTTTTCTACAAAACACTCAGATTACCTTGAATATGGCTCCTGCAATAGTAGCCAAAACGTCGGAACAAATCCAACACACGCGGTATTACCCAAAAAAGAAACAGATTGTTTACAACTCGTTGAAAATGGCCCTCAAAACTTATTTTTATTGGGTAAATCATAAAAACACATTTTTGGTGGTTGTTTAAATATTAACATTGACCCTCGCAATTCTGTTACCAAATATGAAATCATGAAAGACGTAAAAATTATTAAAAAGAACAAAAACTTAAGGGAATTAAAAAGATATTAAACTATTAGTAATTAAAATGCGTTTTTAGAAAACAAGGTAAGTTACAAGGCGAGTTTTTTAGCAAGTACCGTTTTGAAATTCCGCCGCGGCAGCGCTGCGGTCAATGTCCCGCGCATGCGCACTGTGTACCTACAACAAGCCACATACGCTATTGCGGCATCAGTTGATCGTGTTTACGTTTGCTCTTGTGTATTTAAAATGCCTCCGTCAATAAAGAATCCCGCCGACTCTAAAATACGAGCAGTTATACGTTTTCTTGGTGCTAAAGGCGTGAAAGCAGATGACATTATTTACAGTCAAATTTGTTAAATGTATGGACAAAACATTACAAGTGATAGAATGATACGCAAATGTGTCAGAGTTTTCAAAGATGGCCGAACAAATGTTCATGACTAAGAACGGAGTGGGCGAACCTTAGTTATCACTTACGATTTGGTGCATTTGGCGGCAAACTTCTACCACGACGGGATACAAAAGCTTGTCGTTCAATATGACAAGAGTCTTATACCCGTATGCAGAGACAAACCTTGAGGTGAGGAGAGTACATTCTATTGTCTTCACCCTCGGGTTATTCTCTGCATTTGAAATTCGAATGTGCTTTCCTCACCTTAAGTTTTGTCTCTGCATACGGGTATTAATATTGATGGTAATTATGTCGAAAAGTAAATAAAACTGTTGTCTTTCATGTAAAAATAAAATTGTTGCAAAAAATTTACTTTACTTTTTTAAAAATATCATAATGGTACTTACTCAAAAATCACGCCTCGTTTTACGTTTTTCTAAAATTTAATAATTACATGTATTTATGTTCGCGGTCATTACTAATAGTCCTTGTAATAGTGCTGAATATTGAGTGCCGCTGGCGCTGGAGCAGACGATAATGCGCTCTGATAGCACCCATTCGCGTACAATTACATGTCTGTGGACCATTTGCTAAACAATTGGGGCAGTACAAAACAAGCTTTTAGCGCTAGACGTGCTTAGTAAAGTCTCCTACACTATCAAGCACCAGTATATTGGTAACATTGGCCTAACATTAGAATAACGTAATCAGCGAGTTTTCATGTTCCAAAATTGACAGAAAATGCATTTTAGTGTAGGTATCTGAATATGCCGTTAAAATGGATAAACAACATGTTATGATAGTAAATAAGGGAACTTCTAATGACAACTGTCAGGAAGCGGCTATATTTTGTTACATGACATGTACTTACCATTATTTATTTTTTAAACACTTAACATATCGATGTTGACGCTGACGTAAAGAGCTTGCAAAACAATGACCACCCACCTCTTAGAATAAAAATAAGAATCTATCTGTGAAGCAGGTACTTTGGCCAAATGACACAAACCTAGTTTGATAATATGTTACATGAAAATAAGGTGATCAATCTTAGGCTTCAGGTGCCAGTCCAAGGACAATGAAATATTTTAGTTAAAAAACATGTAAAAATCTATATTTTACATTCACCTTGGCAGGAATCAAATCCAGGGCCTCAAGTACGAATGCCAAAACCACTACAAAACAAGTGGGACTTATCTCCATCCGATTTTTTTATACTTGATTTTTACCTGGGAGCTATCGGGTTGACGAACACCCGTTCAGTTTTAATTCTATTTTACTCACAAAACTGTATTTATCAAAGTTGTTTGCATAGTCGACATTAAAATTATTTAAATGAAAGTTTGATTAACCTAAATAATCACCGAGCCATCATCAGATTACTCAAAGAACGTGAAAATCTGCATGCGATGATTTAATATTATGGTGCTCTATTTTATTAGCACATTTTCATGGTTAACCGGTGTGATAAAAAATTATGTAATTTAACACAGGAAATAAGTAAGATTTTATGAATTTTTTTCATAAAAATTGGTGTGTTCAAAGGTTTCAAAAAAATTTTGTGCCGCTTCAATAAATTTTTTGTCATATTTCTTTCGCTCCATATTTTTAATCAAAAATGTAATTTATGTGTAAATTCACGATACTTTCATGTAGCCTTTTAAAGGCTTCCCCAGAACCAGACCCGTGTCACAGCCTCATGAATATACGTAGCTCAGTCTTCTACCTGAGAGCTTTGTCAACCCCGGCACTAGCAATAGGCACAAACCCCTTTACATAATAATCAACCAGTTTGAATATGAGTTAATGGTTGCCCCTCACTATTTGACCACACATGGGGTCATAACTGTAAACTGTATAAACCCAAGGAAGTCTGACATAAAATATATGCATTTGTTAATAAATAGAAACGTTAAAATATTCCCAAACATGTTTCAAAAATGGAATTTATATTGAGATTTTCATATTTTTTGTCGTGCCTTTTCAGTTGAAAATTATATAATTCTGGTTATTATATATGTCCTATATTTTTAGTCATCTGCGTGTTGTGGATAGTTCTAGAAGATCACAATGCAATGTTTTCTTTGTATCTGTAAATGAATATCTTTCGATTCATTTCTTAAGGTTTTTTTAAAAAATAAATTTATAGACGCGTTAGTAATATTACGCTTTGTTTGTTTCCAGGTGAATATTAAATACAGTTTTGTTTTTGAAAAAGAACCGGAATCTTTAACAAATCTTAGTGTCCTAAATGGCGACTTCTTAAAAGTGTTTACTCGTGTACCATAAAATTTTGTTTTGTCCCGGGGTTTGAGCATTGTCGACGTGCAAACGGCAATTTATAGAAAAAAACATTGCTCCAAAATATTATTGTGAAGATAGATGAGCAGGTTATCTTCAAGGAACAATGATTACCCCATCGACGCACGCAGCCGCATTGTGCTACACGCTTGGGCAGAACCTAGTGACAATAGCGATTTGCTAGACGTGAACGTGTGGCTCCCGCACTTTTTTCCACTGAAAATGGAGGCAGAAAAAAAAAACATTATTCTGTTCGTCTTTTTACAATTCCAATACGTCTTGGCATACGATAAATAATGTTTTTCTTTATCTTGCTCGTAATAAACGTCGTCGTGCATTCATTTTTGCAGCACTCACGTGTGAACTGGGGTCGAATTTTTGTATCGTCCCAGCGTTCTGTCCCGCATGGTAGAGACTGTCCACGGAGCCGGGACAAGACAATACTGTTATATCTTTTGTATTGACCACATATAAACAGCTCTTTAAGAATAATGTATCTCGTTTTGTGAAGCCTTTAAGGTCGTTCTACACCACACTATTTCTCCGTCCTTGGTACCCAAAACGCTTTCCTTAATCTACCTCAAATTGAATGCCATTTACCTACATTTTTTTATTCAAATTAATGTACACAAAAGTAAACAAAATGTAAATCGCGCCAAACTAATAATTAATTAAAATATATCGGCGCGTTTCTTATCCAATTTTTTTATAGTAAATTATTACATTTGGGTTCTACATTTTTACCCAAAAAATTATCATAACTGCAAACATGTCTTTCGTATTTTATTATTCTTATATATCTTGGTCTTTTTGGTATTCTTACATCATTTTAAATTAGAGCTTTCAAATTTACTTCACATAAAAACCAAGTCCTATATTTAGATCACAATTCTATAAAAGAGATAAAAATAAACATACCGGCAATGCTTAATAAGACCACGTGACACTGTCAAAGGGTTTAGTTATTTAATTCATCAATACGAATTACCTACGTGGTCCGGAATCACGCCTGTTCTATTTGATATCTCAGAAATCGAACATAGCCGACATTAATAAACCAAATATTTGCAATGATGGGCGGATCCTGGGAGGAGAGTTAATTATACGCCACTGGTGCGCAGCCTTATGATTATATAACCACGTCACACGATTATTATGCGACATCCTGGAAGCGGAAGCTGGTCGGTAAATGCAGGAGCCTGCGTTACAGGCTGGTTACGGAGAAGTTACTAGAGATCCGTTTTCCGAGGGGGAGAGGAAAATGCAGGTAATTTACTCTAGGGAAGATGAATTGTTTAGAGATTGGGGTTGCAAAGTAGGACGAAATTTACTTAGTGGGTAATAATTAGTAACCTTGTTTTTAATTTACATATTAAATAAAAAATACTTTTTGCTTTAATTTCAATTTATTTTATTTCAATTTATTTATTTTATTTACGTTTACGTACATTACAAAGATATTTCAATGCATACATAATACGAAAAATTCACACTTAAATTTAAATATACAAATATGGTAAAATAAAAATACCCAGCAATTATAGAAAAAGGATGCTCTCTTCTCTAAATTTTCTTTCACTAATATGAAAAATGTCAATATCCGAAGACATACGATTGAGTAGAAGACATTGCTCTTCCTACTGGCATTACCATTGGCAGGTTGGTTCTGCAAGCAGGAAGATAAAAACAGCTTAAGCTGTCTATGTCTAAAGTAGTCATTAGGAACATAAAAAAAAATACTTAAAAATAACATCGCATTCAATAACTGAACTTAGTTATACAGAAAACAGCCAGCCATAGAAAAGTGAAAATGAGATAATAGCACACTGTTTGTGAAAATAGTATCTATCTAAATCTACACAACAGGTGGAATGTTTTTGACTTTGACAAATGATAAACAATAAATACATTAATTTTTAAAAAAATATTATAAACAAAAATCTAATAACATATAAATATACATAACATATAAATAACATACCAATTTTAATATTTTTTAGTAAGTAAGTACCGTAAGGTTTTTCTCGTGCTGTGGGTGTTTTTTGCAAATTCAGAAATGCCATTTTTGTGATCGGCACTATTTTTAAAAGGTGATTATTACAGTTTGTTGTTGGCTGTTTTGTGTAAAACTTATAATTTACCTTACTACACCCGATAACCCCAAAACCTAATTTTTTAGAAATTGTGGACTGGCTGCTTTCTGCATAACTACGTTCAATTCAAATACTGTAATAACTCGACGAAAATATGATTTTTTCATTTATTCGACAGTCATCATTATCATAAGCTCGACAGCCCTGGGTGGGTCCTGGCTGTATCTAAGAGTCTTCTCCACCCCTGCCGGTCTCCTGTTCTACCTCTTCACTTCCAAAGTTGTCGTATCGACACTGATGTAGTCCTTCCATCGCATTTTAGGCTTTCCTGGTCTTCATCGTCCTTATGGCATAGAAAAAGTTAGGCATTTTAGGAAGTTTTCGTCGTCCATTCTTATTATATGGCAAGCAGACTTCAAGCGTCACACCTTGATGGAGTTGATTAGATTGGGCGCTACGTAGATTTCATATACCTCCATATTGTAGCGACGACGCCAATGGTTGTTTTCTCTCACTAGGCCATACATAACTACGGGGATTCTTTTTCAAAAGACGCAATAATCTCCACAATATTCTATGTCATAACCCAGGTTTTAGAGGCACATATCAAGATTCGTTTGATAAAAGTTTTGCACAGTATTATCCCAGTATTTGTTCTTATTAGTTTGGACCATTAATGTTTCTGAAGCGCGTAGTAGCAATGGTTTCCAGCCATTTTTCTCCTCCTGATTTCTTCATTTGTACTGTCATCACTGGTGACTGTGGAACCCAGGTATGTAAACAAGTTCAAAAGTCACTGGTGACTGTGGAACCTAGGTATGTAAACAAATTCAAAAGTCAAGTAAGGTTTATAATAATAATATATATAATAATGTGTTTTATTCAAGCTTGATTGGGCGGGTATTGCAATACCCAACTAACCATTTAACCAGTACAAATAATGAAACCATCAGAAAAAAAAACTAAACTACAACATTTTTGTAAAGATTAAACAGATGCAAAAATTATAAACCAAAGAAATTTTTAAAAAAAGAAAATTAATTCCTACGTATCTGATGTATTTAGTGTAGGGTATTGTTTTTATAGAAAAAACCTAATTAACTTTTTCAAAGATGGTGAGTGATTAAACCTCTAGAATAATTATTTTATTTTTGAAACAGTGCTTTATGATTTTATTGTCATATAAATCCTTTCGAATATTTTGTTATTTAGTTTGATTATTGTAATTTTTTTCAAATTGTTTTAAACTTTTACTGATGTGTTTTATAATTTTTAGGTTTCATTTTTGCTTCTAAATCTTGGGTAAAATGTACTGTACGGGTTTTTTTAATGAAACAGTGCTTAGTAATTATCTTGTTATAGTGTTAATTCTTCAAATTATTTTATTGTCTCATTTGATTTTCACATTTGTTTTTTTAAATTGTTTTTTTAAATTGTTTAAAACTTCTTTTAAATGAGTTATTTTCCTTTGAGGTTTAATTTTTGTTTCTTAATCTTGGATCAAAAGTATTTTATGCGTTAATTTAACCAAATACGTTGATATTATAATTTTGGCAAGCATTTTTGCTGTGTATGTTAATAAAAATAATAAGACTAAAAAGTAAAGTAAAATAGGTCATCTAAATTGAAAAGTATGTCACTAAAGCGTACTGTTCCAATGCCGTCTGCCATAACTTCGATTTCCAGAAGTGTTCCACCAGTTGGACGATCATAATATTTAGTTATTGTGTATACAGTTAGTTGGTAGAATTCAATATTAAAAAGGTTTCCAAGTAATGTCTGATATTGGGCGTTAATAATGATTGAAAATGTCCTAACAAGACGAAAAGCGTCACATTATACACTCATGTATATTTAAAATAAAATAAAAGTAGAATTTAATCCAGCAAAAGTATTTTAACGTATCACAACAGAGATGAAGAACATTTTAGAGACCATGAAGAAGTATAAAAATTAAAAAAATAACATTTTCAGGCGTTGCCTAGTATGTCAGTAAATTAAATCAATTAGATAAATCTCGCCCGCATAAATAAAGGTTTCAGCTCTTTGACTTCACAAACATCAAAAGATGAAAGCATTGAAGGAATAAAGATATTTAAATATATAGGCAGAATGGTGAATGTTACACAGTGTGTAAAGTGGCCACTTAAATATATCATAAGCCCTGTAAATGCCTAGACTTCTATATTACCGTCCCTTAAGTGTTCTTCATCTCTGTTGTGATTTGATAATAATAATAGTTCCCCAGCGAGTTTAATCCAGTCCTTGTCTATAGGAGTTTGGACAAACTTAGAATATTGCTAAATTTTATTTTATTTTAAATACCTTACAAAATTATAATATTTAGGCTATTCTTCAGCCTTTCTAAGAGGCCAGCTATTTTTTATCACAGCAGTCCATCCTAATGGGGAAGTCAAGCACTAGCAAACATCCTACTTGCGCTACAATGACGAGAACGCTTGCAAAAAATACATTCATAAAAACAAGATTTAATTTTTTGATAAATATGTCAAAATAAGTCAAAATCTATAAGTAGAGATCCAAACCATATTATTATATTATTTTTATTATTACTGATACTTAGAAAAAAAAATTGAGAAGGGAATATGGAAGTCGAGACATTTATAAGGCTCATGAACTGTCGTTGGTTGGTTTAAGTGGTCACTTTACAAACTGTGTAACATTACCTATTCTGTTTGTGTTTAAACATCCACGTTTTCTCAACTCTTCCATCTTTTGTAAAGTAAAAGACCGAAAACCACTATTTATGTGGGTGAGAATCATCTGACTAAATTATTTTACCTACTAGGCAACGCATGAACTTTTTTAAATGTTTGAAATCCAGCCTTGTCCACAAACATTTTATCATACTAAAAATATTTTTGATTTCTGTAATAAGTGGTTTTTGAAAAGAAAATAAGTATAAACATTTCAAAAACTTTAAATAAGTCTACAAAACTGGTTAATTTTGTAAGTTAACCCTTTCTTAAGCTCCCTGACTGTACATGTTTGTCCTTGTGAATAATAAGACATGTATCTCTCATATGAGAATGCATTTGATATAACTTATCACTGTCGGTACATATTTGGATATTTTTAAGAAGTTATTTCCTATAAATGACTCCATGAGTTCAGTTTTACGAAGAGCTGTCACCCGTTTGGTAATGTTAAATTACTTCTCCTTTACCAACATCAATATTATAATTATGAAGGCGGGTAAGTTCTTTTTTTTGCAATACTTTCGTTGCTTGATAATGATGTTGATTTTTTTGATATTTTTTATAAATGCATATATCGTGTTGATTTTTTATAATTAAAATTCTCTGACGGTATATATTTGTACAACTTATTTGTTTCAATACATGGAGTTAAAAAAAGAAAAACTAAAATATATAATCAGTTTCAAGCTTTGAATAACATAATTTAAAAAGAAAACGTTCAAAAACTCAACTAAATCTTAGTTTAGGAATCACCAGATTAAAATAAATATTTAAGAAAGTTTAAAATTTTAAAATGTTGTTTATTTTTTATTGAATTTCGCCTCAGAATACCAAAACTCTTTTGTCGTTTAAGCTTAAACCTTTACTTTAAATTGAATTTCCCATTTTTATTTGACAATCTAAATCAGGTCTAAAAATATTTACCATTAGTTTTAACTGCTCGGCTCCGGCATCATTTAAACTTCATTCCGATTACAATTAATTCCAGCAAATCGAACTCAGACGACCCTTGTACAAATGAGACTCGGTCTCGGGGGATATTAATTCGAGTCCTGGGTTGGGTCGTCTTGCAATCGCTGACCTGTACATAATATTGCAAATTGGTGTTTACTGCCATAGCTTGCATTACTTACACTTAGCCGACTCAAATTAGTGGCAATGTCCGATGCCGTATTGCAGGATCATGCATCAAGAGTGCTAGATAGTCAACAAACCATTTAATATGAAATTGTTATGAAATAACATAAGCATTAAACTGTTGCCGAAATAATCCCCTCTCCTGTTCCTGTTTTTTTTACAGGTCTTCTTAGTTATTTATTTATTTATTCATTCAAAATTACAAAATTAAATATTTATGAAAATATAAAGGCTTTTTAGGCTATGCTCGTGTCAAGCCACAATAAGTAACAATAAAAATACATTGTAAAATTAATTTGATCAAATTATAATGACATAGAATCACAATCTAGAAAAAAAGGTAAATGTAATTAATAATCAAATTCCAAAGAATACAATGCAAAAAAGATAATTAGAAATAATTTTTAAAATATAAATTATACATATGTATTAAGAATCACACATAATCAAATATACAAAATGGTGGTATCATTAAAATCAACAAAATAATAGTAAAATATAGTAGTTTAAAAAAAATAACACAAAATAAGAGCATGATTTAAATCAACAGAAAAAGAATATATATATATAAAAGTATAATTGAAATGATAATGGAGTTATGTTTTCTAGAAATTCACTCAATTATAGTATGAAATATAAGGAATAGGAGCAATAAATCATATGCCGAATAATAGTACGTACCTACTAAATTAAATTATACAAAAATACATAATAAGAAAAACCTAAAAATTATCAATATATATAAAAAGAAAATAAAAGTAAAAGAGTATGGAAAAAAAGCAGATTTGTAAATTTTTGCTAATTTCGTACAGATATATAGATCAAGTTATTTCTAAAAATATTATTTAAGCTTTTAGAAGGTTTTGTTATCTTTTCGGCAAACAGATCATGCCCAATTTATTTATACCCAACAATATTTTTAGTGTGTCATATTTTTTGTAGGCAAGGACTGGATTCAACTCTCTAGGGAGCGGTAAATATAAACATATTACAAGAGAGATGAAGAACATTTTACAGAAGGTAATGTATAATTCTAGGCATCCACAGGGCTTATGACCTGTAAATAATGTAAATAAAAGTTTCAGCTCTTTGACTTTACAAACATCAACAGATGAAAGAATTTGAGGAATATACAAGTTCAAATATGAGCAGAATGGTGAATGTTACACGGTGTGTAATGTTGCTACTAAAACCAACAAGCCCAGTAGATTCCTTGATTCGTATATTACTTTCTCTTAAATGATCCTCATCTCTTTTATAATATGTTAAATATACCTAGTCAGGGAAAAAATAATTTTATAATTTTTTTCAGTTCCATGAAATACATATTATTTTATCAGAGCTACAAGGTTATAGAGAACTTTCTCGTGTAGCATTTTTTTGTGTACAAAAGGTGGTGGTAAAAAATGTTGCCAGCATCCAAGAATATATATAAAAAAAACCGTGATAAATTGTTTTTTGTTTGTAATATGCATATAAAAACACTGACTGGTTAACGTGGCCGGACACACCGTATCAAATTTACTATATTGCTTACGTTCGAACACAATTTTTTCTTCAATTCTTCAATATATTTATTTTTTAATAGTATCTCGAGGAAATAAAACCATTCAATTATTTGGGTTGTTACATAAATGGTAACAATATATGTTAAACTAGCCAATGAAAAGTATTAATCAATGAAAATGCCCGGATTTCCATAGTACGGCAGATCTTTCAAAAATGCGAATATTTTTCTTTTTCTTTTCTATTTTCTTAATATTTTTTTTTTTCAAAACACCAAAACACCAAAAACAAAATAACAAATGTTTATTATTTTATATGTGTACAATATGATGTCTGTTCTCTTTCATTTGAATTAAAATAAGTATCGGAGCACCCGATGATAAACTATTTTTTAATAGTTCATTGAAACATAATATGTTTTAATACTTTGTTTTCTTTTTATAATGTATGAATGTTTTAATAATGGGTATTTTTTATTTAATAAAGACTATAAATATAATTATAAAAAAATTAATACTCTAAATCCAATACTTTGATTGAACTTGTCTTGTTTATTTATAGTTAATTAAGATTATAAAATTTTAAGAGCTAACATTAATTTTTAATTACACTGCATTTAATATCAAAATTTACCAGAAATATTTTTTTTTAAACGGAAATATTTTACAGACATCCATTTTTTTAGGTAGCGCAATGTACAATTTTACACCTTTTTCAATAGCAATATTTTTTTTATCTCTCGTTTCATACGTCATTTGGGTTAAAAAAGGTTTTGTTTTTATTTCATTTATCCCCTTAATCATTTTATGAATAAAATTTTGCAACATTAAATATTATTTTATTTTTTGCTTTTTTGCAAACGTTTCAATTTTGGAGGCCATTTGACGAGTTTGAAATAATTATTTATTAGAAAATGCGAACCAAGTTGTGATAGAGTTGCGAATCCCGAACCTCTGATTCGTGATTCCGTAACACTAACCACGAACCGCAACCCGGTTGAATTTCTTTACGCATTCTTTCTACAATTGAATACATGTTTGTTATAACAAATATTTTTATTTCCTTATTCTGTAAAATTTGAATTTTATATTACTTAGCAATCGGTTTAACACACAGTAGAGTTTACAATGATTTGTTATATATAGGTTTAAAATTATATGATAATCAATTAAAAAAAGTAACCATATGATTTATTCCTAATAGTTTAGTTGAAAAATTTATTTGAAAATATTTTTTACTTTGTGATATTAAATATTTTAGCTAGTTAAATAGAACCTGAAACGTTAGACTAAAAAACAAATTAAGTTACACTACGATTGGTATATATATGTATCTACTTAGTATCTATACACCAAACTTCAAAATAAAACGTACTTTTGATACTGTTAATCAAATAAAATTAATGTAAACTGTTTTTCAAATAAAGATGTAATACCAAATGGTACTTTAATCCATGTCAATAATAATTCTGACAAACTAAAAAGTGCGGTAGTTGTGTTCTTGCAAGATAACTCAACACCAGATTAGTTTGGCTGGTTAACCCTCATCCAGAGAAGACTTGGTGACAAATCCCTAGTGGATGGAGGTGGGGAATACCTTCACAATTTGATACTCGTGTCAAATCTTCATCATCTCTTCCTGACCATCTAGACAAGGTCTTACAATTAACTCGTTTATTTATTCAAAGACTAACTTAGTGTATTTATTTCAAATATTAAAAAACGTTGTAAAATCTTCAGTTTTTTAATTTCTCAGCGCTCCTGGTACCTTTGCGCAAAAAATCTGGTAAATCGGTTGCTCCGTTGCGATGTAAAATAATACCAAACTGACAGATTAAACACACTTTCGCATTGATATTAGTACTTTGCTAGTTTCGTGGTTATTTTTGATTATTTATTTACTTCACCAGATCAATAATTATCTCTTCATCAGAAATCTCACGGAATGAATATGTAAATACTAAAATACGCCGTCACCTTGACCATAACTACACTATGTTCACGAACATACGAGTATTTTGAAACACACATATTTTAAGGGATGCGACGACCACTGATGATTAATACTCATATTTGAATTTAATGATTACTTTATAGTTGTTGAAGGATCATTTGTAATTAAAAAGGCAAGAGGGAGTGCTTGAAGTTGAAAAGCGCGTGATTGGTTGATTTTAATGTTGAAAATTGGGATTTAAAAAAAATTTATTTGAACATTAATTATGTAAAATTTTATTAAAGTACCTATATGTTTGTGGTTTTAAAAGCTATGAATTGATCATAAAAACAAAGTTACAGCTTTATTATTTCACAAAAATCAACAAATGGAAGAATTAAAAGGAATACAGCAAATAGTCTCTAGAATGTATGATGTATGCCTGGAGAGCGAATTGGCAATGAACGAAAGTAAGTCAAAAGTGATGGTATTTTAAAGGGATAGTGAGGTTACTGACTGCATAATAAATGTAAACAACAAATGTCTCGAGCAAGTAGAAAAAAATGTGTATCTGGGAAGCATGTTTTTTAAGAGATAGAAGAGTAGAAAAAGATGTTGAAAGAAGAGTGAATGCGGGCAGCAAAATGAACGGAGCACTAAACACAATAATTTCTAATAAAAATATGTCAATCGAAGCTTAACTGGCAGTGCACAACGGAGTTTTAGTCCCAACACTTATGTTTGGAAGTGAAACAGGATAAAAACCGAGTGAACGTGGTTGAAATGCGATCTCTTAGACGAATGTGTGGGAAATCAATGTATGACAGGGTTACGAATGATGAAATCAGGCGAGAGTGTAAATCTGAGACAAGTATAATTGATAAGATTAAGAAAGGGTCTCTGAGATGGTTTGGTCACGTAGAACGATTGGACGACAAAAAAATGGTAAAACAAGTATTTATGGCGAAAATGAACGGCAATGTGAGACGAGGACGACCAAGGAAGACGTGGAAAGATCAGATAAACCAAAATCTTAAGTCTGGTCATGTCAAAAGCAGACAGAACCGAAGGGCATGTATGACAAGATGTATGAATGTGGAAGAAGCTAGGAATGTATGTCCATTCTCTTTGCCTACCCCTACGGGGAAATGGTGTGATGGTAGTAGTAGTAGTAGTAGCAGCTTTTAAAAATACAGGCAGAATGGTGAATGTTACACAGTATGTAAAGTGATACCTTAAACCAGCCAATGACAGGTCATAAGCCCTGGGAATGCTTAAAATTCTAAATTTTCATCTATAAAATTTTCTTCGGCTCTGCTTTAATGTATTTAAAAAATAATCAAATCATTTATTCAAATTCAAATTAAGTTACATTTAACATGAATATATTATAGTCATGAACTTATTATGGCTTTTTAGGCTGTGCACGAGCTAAGTCGTAATAATTATCATGGAAAAAATCGTTCATTACCAGAAATGATAATAATTTTATTCAGTAACAGCGGAATAGCAGTCCAAAAAGTAACACTTAATTTTTAAAGAAATTAATAATAAAATGATAAGATTTTAATCAAAATATCTGATAAATAGTAGAAATGTATTTAAAACAAAGTTTTTTTACTGATAATTTTACCCATATTATATTATTTGCATAGTAAAGGTGTTCCTGATTAAGGATTTTAACTAAATTATTCGGGAAATCAACTAAAAACTTTGTTTATAGTAAATTCCTTAATATAATTATCAGAACCTCAGTACCTCATATTATTTAATTTGATAATCGCTATCCAGTGAAAATAATTCGAAAAGCAATCATTCGATTTCTAGTGAATGCCGTTTGATTTTGCTTCATATACAAACACCCTCAATTCATTACAAGGATCGCAGAGGGTCAGTTGGTAAATTGTGTTTATCTTTTAATGTCATCAGCTTCTCGTCCCTTTACCCTCCTGTGCTCCTGGTATCCTGCGAAGGACTCTGATTTAACCAGCCTTTTGTCCCGCTTGTCACTCCCAATGGTCCGGACCTTTGTGGGTACAGGGTGATAAGAATTTACATATTGATAAGAATTTACATGTTTTTTTTTTCTGAAATCTAAAAATGTAAATTTTTAAATCTTGTTCAATTTTACAAACATTCTGATAATATTTATAAACAAAAATGATCGGGAACGATTAAAAACATCCCAGTACCCGGTACCCAGTATTAAAGAAATTACATAAAAACATGAAACGTTAAATGACACCGATGTCAGATTAACAAGCGGCTTGTCTCAATCACTGTGACACAATACAAATCCAAAATGCATAACGATATTTTTTTATATATCTATACAAATAAATGGATCCTGATGATGATCCGGTTAGAATAGAGTGCAAACGACGCATGGCATTTTTATACCTTTTTCCGACGTATGTATTTATTTTGTATTTAAATAATAATTATTATCAAATGAGAATCAAATGAGAATCAAAAGAAAATTTAAGAATAAGAAATAACAATACATAATATGTAAAATTATTTTTTTAAATAAAAATAATTTAAAATAAAACAATAATTACTTTTTTTCTGTCAATTGATTTTCAAAACTATATTGAAAGCTCATATTCCACGGGTCGTAAAATAATACAAGATCTTGTCCATCTCCGACAAATCAAATCCGTACGGAGAAATATTCCTATAGACGCAACTGAAGCTCTTGTAAGTGATTATGTCGTTTCGCGTCTAGATTACTGTCATGGAAATATATGCAAATCTCCCAAAATACCAAATTGATAATCTTCAATTCGTTTTCAATGCAGCAGCAAGGTTTATTACGGGAGTAAAAAAAATATTCGTAGCTCACATCTTCGAGATTTGCACAGGCTTTGCTGGATAGTTTTCAAATCCCTTCATGAAATTTCTCCAAGATAACTATTGGACCTTGTATTAGGGAAAATACATGTTAAAGAAAATCAACTCTTAGGTCAGCATTTGATTTGGGCAGAGGAATAGTTGTCGAAATCTCGCGCTTCTAAACACTAGATTCAGAGATCGTGTTTTTACCGTTGCTGGCCCCTCTGCCTTGAACCAATCGCCTTCAAACTTACGAATCATCGACAGTCCCAGACAGTTCAGATCCCAACGAGAATCTCATTTCTTTAGTTTATCATTAACTCAATTTTAAATCAATAAATATAATATGTCACATTAGCTTAGTTAGAATGTAAGTTTAAATATACAATTATAAAGCGCCCTTGAGGTGATTTTTCACAAAAATTGCGGTGTATAAAAATCAATCAACGAAGGTTACTCGAATGAATATCTATATTATATGTTTTTATATTTTTTTTATACATATATTTGGACCCCTGTATTTAGTCGCCTTAATATGTTGCAACAAAAAGTGGTTATATTATTTCAAACAGGTCTATATAACATAGCGCTCATTTTCATATGTATATATATATGTATATATTTATTGAAAGTAGCAAATTTCAAGCCACTATTTGCTCTGAAAAAATGCTAACAAAAAATAAGGGTCTGTATTTCCAGATAACGCAACCCCTGCGCTTTCAAAAGTTGTTCTTGAAAAAGTGCCAATAAACAGAGAAAACGAAAGATCAATCTTATTGATTAGCAAGTTAATGTACGAAAACATAAAATGAAAAATAATCGGGTTGTGGTCCTGTGGCTAGCGTCTCGGACTCACGGACCAAAGGTCTGTGGTTCGAATCCCACTCTACCACAACTTTATTCCATTTTCTAGTAATGAGTTATTTACAACTCGTTAAAAATGGCCCTCAAAATGAAATATTTGGGTAAATCATAAGAACGCAAATATTTCTTTTATAAAAAAAATAAAATAATAATAATGAAGAGAGCCTGGTTATTTTCCATTTTTTTACTATCTATTTTGGTTTATAATATTAAATTTGTTTTAAATAATAAAGTATAAACGTATTGAAACATATAAAACATAAAGAAAACCTAAAATTGTTATTAATTTCTGAATTGTTTTTTACCAGTCCTGTAAAATTTGCATTTTGAAAAATATGTCACCGACGCGACGGTACAGCACAGTTTTCAAAGGAGTGTAAGATTATTTATTCAATATTAGAAAGATGAAAATAGTATTTTAAGAGTTATTTTAAAAAAACTGGTATGGTTTTAGAAAAAACATTTTCAATTTTGGTAAATTCTCAATTCTGTTAAATGTAAATTTATTTCATATGCAACCATTCACTTGACCCTTCATGCGGGGTGGATTTATATTATTCTACACCCTGACCCTTCATTTTACATAGTCCCTCAGTGCATACGAAATATAAGGGATGAAATACAATGCGGAAATAGTGAACATTGTAGGTAAGAGTACCTATGGTACTTAATCCTATCCCTGTCCGGGCGGATAACGAATAGTTGTAACCTGAAGTTGGTGCATCCATTTGTTTATTTATTTATTTTTATTTTATTAGGGAAATCAACAGTTCTACATACATATTTTTAGTAAACAAACAGATAAAGTGTATAAACTCAGAACTAATAACAGATTTCCACATAGTATACAAAGTTAGTAAAGAAAATATATTACATATCAAATAAATACATACAATTTATACATATCAAAATGTTATTTTCATGTACTCAATAATCAAAGATTTTTTAAATATTAATTTTAAGAACATTAAGTTACTGTAAATTGGACGGGATAAGGACAAAAATGCTTGAAGAGAGGATAAGGAGGGGAGGGGAGATGTACATATTTATTATTATAATGTCTACTGAGTTACATAATACATTTTTAGTGTAAATTTTAAATCTGACAGAGTGATGTTTGTGTAATCTATATTTTTAAATTTTGTATTGAAATTTTGTTTTTGTATTTACTCCACCAAAAGTCAATATGTGTCTAGTACATAAAATAATTTCGAATAATCTAATAACTTTTATGATTCAAATCATTGATTGTAGTGCTTTTACACTTAGAGATTACGCGGACAGGGTATAATCTGAGCTCGCACAGTTTAAACCCGCGCTGTGCCAGCGGCTGCCCTGCAGGACATCGAACCCTCCCTAAATCTAATCCATTTGTAAAGTATTTAATGGGTGGACATAAAAGTATAACTGCAAAAGTGTAACTTTTCAGCAGAGCAAAAAAATGTTATTATGAACCCAATTATTGAGCTACAGAACTGTATTTGCGAAATGGTTTATAACTCATAGACCATTTTTTTATATGTGTTATAATATTCGATAAATTTGTAAAAATAACAAAAATATTCAACAACATACAACCTAAACCATTAATATGAGATAAAAACGAGTCTAAAGTCTGTTCCATATTACAAGAATTTCCAAATAAACAAACCAGCCACGTGATATCCGACAGAAAATTATTACATCCGTTTGTATGTATTTTATTATTAAAATAATATTTTTATTTTTCGTTTTTTTTTAAATATAAAACTCCATAGTGTAAATTTTTGATAAAAATGACAATACAAACTCCTCGGTGAATATATTATTTGAAAAAAATGTATAAGAAATTAACATTTTCAATTTTGGTGACCATTTTTAACGAGAAAGGAAATATGAAGAAAATGGAAATAAAGTTGGGGTAGAGTTGAGTTTGAACATCGGACCTCTGATCTGTGAGTCCGAAACGCTAGCCACGAGATCATAACCTGATTCAAATAATATAGTAAAACTTAACAAAAGAGATTTTCATGATAATTTTTTCTTAATCATTATTTCAATTTAGCGAGTACTCTCAGGTAAAAATTCTGTAAAAGAATATCGACTGGAGATTAGTCGATCTCATGATGTGCTAGTTATGGCAATTTTAGGCATTAAATAAATAAATAATTTTAAAACAATAAATATCGATCCACCAAATTATATTTTATCATGCTGTGTAGATTTTTTCGTGGTGTGAAATGGGCCAATCATGCGATATCACGCAGTGGACTCGTGGGTTGCACGTGCACAGCGGTCCAGTTTTCGTGAATGTACGATACTTACACTACTAAAATAAACTTATACTCTTTAAACCACTTATTTAATTATATAAATGCATATTTATTTTTATTTTACTGAGACTACCTTGTACTATTTATTCCACTGAAAATATGATACAAATGCGCATACTTATTTCATTAAAACCAATGTTTAATAAGCACGTTGTTTTTTGATGTTTTGAGTAGACGTAAAGGTAAATTGTTAATACCATTGAAGCAGGCATACACAAGAAACATTTTCTCACATTTAAATGAACAAAAATGCAGTTATATTGATAAGTCCGCTCATCAAAGAAATAATACCGTAAAAAATCATATTTATTAAGAAAGATTCTAGCTATTCTAAATTATTAACTGTATTTGTATAATAGTTACATAATAGTCTGTGCTCAGGCAGATAAGCATATAATAAATTCTCTCTGAGAAATAAAAACAGATTATTTGGATCAGTTTTCAACTTTAAGTGACTTTATAAATTATGCGGAGGTAAGTTCGCCTCGTAATATAGTGGCCGACGAGTTCGTTTATGATGCTCGATGCCCTGATTCGATTCCTGGGAAAGTCCACATAAAATATGTGTTTATACGGTGATTTTACAGTACAATATTACATTGTCCCTGACTAGCACTTGAAGTTTTAGACTGATCGCCTTCCCTTTATTTCAAAGATGAACAAATAATATTGTATTTGGTACTCCAATGCAGTGCCTTAAGAACCATTAGATGTGAATAAGGGTTAAGGGGGGATATAATTGTGTGAATTACCAGAATCACTTAGTTAAAAGTATTTCCTTACTTATTTCTACCGATGATGGATTTGATTAGACCAAATAATATTGTAAATTATCGATTAGGCATGTCTTGTCTAAAAGCAATAATATTAAACAAGGTTGTGAGTATGTCCAACTGCTTATAAGACAATACTGGATTTCAATACCTGGAGAGTTATTAAGATTGAAATTTATTAGATAAAGATTGGGTTTTTGTAATTGTTCTCCTTCTATCTTTACTCAATTTCCTTTTTTTGGAATTTTAAACTGAGATCAACCATCTAGTGGAAAATATTTGTCCTGAATTTTGGTTAAAATCAATTGATTTTAAGTCACATCTTTAAGCAAATAACCCTTTTGTAAATCGACCATATTCATTTATTTACTGCTATGTTAACAAGGTGTTTTAGATGTTGTTTGAAGGGTTAAATAGCGTAGTGTTGTCCCCGCAGTGCAAGTTTGGTACATGTTTTATACTATTACTTGGCTGGAATTAATACTCCCCTGATTGTAGATTGAGCACGGTTTTGCGATAAACTGACTCAGTCGGAGTAAATATTTACCGGACCAACTCGGCGCGAAGAGTAACAAAACAACGTTTTCATTTTAACGTTAAGAAAATTTAACAAACTGGGATTTTGGTAAAATAAACATCATTTCACTATTTCATTGTTCGCGAACTTTGAATTATAAAAATGCTGGAGAAAAACTTTGTTTTGCATAAACATTAAGCTTTGTTTCGTATCAGTAAAACATACTGCGATCTTATTATTAAGGTAAAAAAATATGTGATTTTTGCTTCTTTTATTGCCCTTTTATAAAAAAATATATTCATTATTGGTGTAAAATTAGTTTCATTAGGAAAGGCATGTTTTTTACAATTATTAATAAATACAAAAGTCTATTTCATTATTGCATAACTATTTATTTTCATCTCCCAACTAGCTAGAAAGTTCCGTGTTAAGTCGAAAATCTTATGACACATATCAATGTATAGGTATAAAACACATAATAAAAATTATTACATATCAAAAATATATTAAAATACAGATAGCTTATATAATTATACATGGTGTGGCAAAGTTAAAATCATGTATCTTGAACTATTTAATAATTATATTATTAAATTAAATTATTATTTTTTTTAATAAAAAAAAAGTTATGTGATTCCATGGAATTATAATAATTTTACACTAATGTACATAGTACAATAATTAATTAAAAAATTTAGTAAAAAGATTACTTAATAATTTGAAGTTTTAATTAGCAATAGTTTAATTACACATAAACAAATTATTAAGCATTATATTAAGTGTATTCACAAATATACATTTATATTAAATATCAAATATAATAATTTAGTAAATGGGGTCTAGAATTCCAACATGCCAAACGCTCAGTAGCTGCAAGACTTGTTGTAATCTAACTTCTATTTTTTTATAAATTTGGTTTTTTATTTCGTTTTTTAAAATACCACTTTATCTCTCAATTACATTGTCTAATAAAATAAAATAAATAAGACTAGATTTCTTACTGTCCATGCGCTTTGTAGCTGAAAGACGTGCTGTAATCTAGCTCCTATATATCATAATTGGAGACGAGGAACTAGAATCCCAACCATCCATGCGCTTTGTAGCTGCAAGACGTATTGGGATATATTTTTTTTTGTGCAGCGCCCTTGAGGTGATTTTCATGAAAATAAATTATATAAATTATCAAAATATACATATGTACAAACATTTGCGTTTAAGGATAATAATGAAGTTCCGATACAATAAATTTATTCCTGCAAAAATTTCATATGGTGGTCTCTACAAATACACTACACTACAAAATACTTATACAAAATGAAGGCTAACGCTTGTCAGTACTGAAGTTTTGTAATAAATATTTCCGAAGAATGCCAAGTCTTATTATTCCAAAAGTTTTTAGTAAAATATCTAAATACACCTAAAAAAAAAGTATTGATCGTATATTTACGAAAAAACCTTCCGAATTGCTGATATATTATACATATTTTTTTTTAAAAAATCAACAATTCTAAATATTTTTAGTTAGAAAATTTTGAGAATTTGGAAAGTATGTTGAATGGGGACTGAGTGCCGGAAACAGAGTGAATGGTGCATTTAAATCTATCCTGGCAAACAAATATTTGTCGCAGGAGGCAAAACCAGCAGTTCCTGTGGAATTATGGTGTCGACCCTTACGTATGGAAGCAAAATATGGAATTGAAAAAACAGTCATGAAATTAGGCTCAATACTGTCAAAGTGCGGTACCTAAGGCGAACGTGTAGTAAAACGATGTATGATAGGTGCGGTGCGCAAATGTCGAGATCCGTGCAGGTAATCGGCTAGTTTCATCGTTCACTGAGAACGGGCTGGGCGCTGGGCGCCCTTAATACATTTTTTTTTCTAAGAAGATATGAACGATGGTGGTGATTTATAATGAACATTTATTTTCCCAAAAACATGGTCACTATAAAATATTATTATCGAAAGTCAAATATAATGGTAGGCTGTGCATAATCACTTATTTGGACGATTTGTCCCTGGGACAAAGACGCGTGTATAGAGAATGAAAACGAAAAGGGGAAATTTTTAAATATATGTATATTTAGTATTATGGAACCTGTCAAGCTGCATTATGAATTTTAAGTCACAAATTTAGTGCTGACAGCATAATATTTGAATTGTCTTTTCCGTAAAATTTACCATTTGACCAAGACCTACTGAAACTAGTACAACCATCACGCCATTTCCCCATAGAGATAGACAGAAAAAATAGAACGCTTTATGTATCTATTTTGAAATATATTCCTCACTTTCAACATATAAATATACCATTTTATACATATTCTTCGTTTTTGTCATTTTTGAGAGTTGTTTTCGCATAGGTCGTACGTTTTTAAGCACACACTATTTTTATTATTAAATATTTGTACATCATATTCGGAGTTTAAGACGCTGTGGCTCGAGGTTTTCAAATCTAAATGTTTAGACTTATTGTTTTTTTTTAAATGAGATATATATGTTCCAATCATCACACTGATTGCAACTGTCACCATAGTTAAATCGTCTGCGTACTGCTTTGTATGTGATGTTAACGACCTTATCTCCCTAAGTTCTAAATCTACCACTTCCTCCATTTTTTATAGTGTTTTATATATTTGTTTTGTTTATGTGAAAAAAGGTTTTTGCCTAGTATATTGTTATGTTATATTTAGTTATAAAGGTGTTTAACTTGCTTTGTTTCTTAGTTGTGGTTAATACGTGCTTTTTAAAAAACATTAAAATATAATTTAAGTAGCGAATTGAGTTGTTGTAACTTCTGGGAATGTAATTCATATATTTTTACTTTGTATTATATAATCTTTATCTATAAAAAAAATGTTGAAAGAATTTATCAAAATACTACTATAGAGCAAAAATACAAACACGGAACAATGGTTTTAGTGTTGTTCTGCGAGCGTAAAATAATATTGATCTCCGCAGACGTTTCCGCTTTTCTCATGTTTTTTTTATCAGAACTGCGTAGAACCAAAATTTTATTTGAACGGACACAAGAAACACTTCTCATCTTGTTAACCGTCTGACAGTTAGCTGGCCATTTCCGATTGATTGATGCTCGAAACGACGTTCTATGACAAAGAAAACACGGGAATTTCAAGACGTAAATTTTTTGAGGATAATACAAAGTACGGGTTGGTTTAAATTCCCCTCGCGTTCTCAGGTGCTTAAAAAAATCACATAAATAGGAACTGATTTAAAAACATTTTAAAATATTCTCTTGTCAATTTTTTCTCCGAAATGTTCTTATTTATTTATTTGTTTACTAAAAAAACATAAAATAAAGCCAAATCAGTTTTCCACATAAATACAATTATAAAAATCCAGTTCAGTTAGATATTAATACATAGAAGTGCATGTGTGAGAATTTTTGTGTGTGGAGATGCGTGGGTAAGTGAGTAGAGTGTGGTTTTGGTAGGAAAGTGAATATGTGTGTGAGTTGAGGTGGTCAACTTTTCAAAGTCGAGATTAGCAATTAGCAAAAATTTACAAATCTGCTTTCCTTCCATACTTTTACTTTTATTTGCGTTTTATATATCTTGATATTTCTATGTTTCTTCATATTTTTTGTAATATTTAATTGAGTACGAACTTATTATTTAATTTGCCATATGATTAATTGCTCCTTTTTCTTACTATAGTATTGAGTGAATTTCTAGAAAACATATCTCAATCATCATTTCAATTTTGTTTTTATATATACATTCTTTTTCTGTTGATTTCAATGATACCCTTATGTTGTTTTTTTAATACTACTATATTTTACTATTATTTTGTTGATTTTAATGATACCATGTGATTCTTCATTGGTATAATTTATATTTTTAAAAATTATTTCTGATTATCTTTTTTGCATTGTATTCTTTGGAATTTTATTATTTATTACTAATACCTTTTTTCTAGATTGTTATTCTGTTGCATTATATGTCATAATCATTTAATCTAATTAATTTTACCATGTATTTTTATTGTTTTTTATTATGGATTGATCGGGCATAGTCAAAAAGCCTTAATAAATTCATTAACATTTAAACTAGTGTAATTTTGAATGAATAAATAAATAAAAAAAGTGTATATGGGCATGAGAGTGAGTTTATAGACAGGGTGAGTGTGTGTTTGATATGAGTGAAAAGAAGCATCTTAAATTTATTATGTAAAAATATTTTATTTTTTTAAGAAACAATTTTTTTTATATAATAGTTAGTGAGTTTACTACAGTTAAATGTGTCTATGTTATTGAAAAATACATTATAATTACGCGCCAAGGAAATTAGAGGAGAGTTCTGTGCATAGTTGGTGCAAACTGCAGGTACATGGAAAAGAGTGAGACGGGTGCAGTCTTCTATAAAAAATAATAAAGACGCCAGCATTTTTCAGTAAATATTTTATGTAAACCTTGTCGGAAATCAAACCCGAGATTTATTGCATGGTAAACAAACGCGCTGACCATTAGACCACGAGGCGGACGAAATATTTATAGATGTAGAAAAATAATTGCGCAGCAGTGAATGAAGTGCAAAACCGAGACTTTTTAGTGGTAAATTTGTTTAACTAACATTATTTTATAAATCAAAATTGTATATCAACGTCAAAAAGTGATTAATTGCAGAGAGGTACAATTCTTATTTATCGCAATGTCGGACAAAACCGACCACCGTAATACACGAATAGAGAATATGTATCGGAACGGCGGACAAAGCCGGTTACCGTAAGTGCATTAACACAGCGATATTAGATTAATTACGGAGCTTTCTGGAATTTGCGGCCGCTGGCGTGTGACGCACCGGCACCGGTTGGTTGCCGCACTTAAGCCCTGGACTACGGAGAAGCGCCACCAGTAAGGGTTGCGGGTAAAAGGTTAACTATCCCTGGATTACCGCACTTTGTAGTGCGTGCTATTTGAGGAATAGTGTTTAATACACTTCGATTTTCAATACAATCCCACAATACAGATTGCTTTATCACGTATCTTAGTATTTAAGGTAGTGGGAAATTCAAGTGACTTTATTTTGCTACTTATTTGTTTTATTAATATTTATAAATAAACTTAACAAACAGCTGGAATGTTATAAATTGCTTTGACGTTGAATATTTTACAATTTCATGTATTTTATTTAATTAACTCACAAATAAATCAAATTTATGATGGGAAAAAAAATACAAGTCCCATCGACATTTAAAGAATTGTAATCAACTATTTTTACTAGTACCTATTCAATCACTTAAGTGATTATTTACACACGCCAGTTAATATCAATCAAATTTATTTTAGGCCATAAAATCTGAACGGTTAAGAATTTACCACGGGATTCACATTGTAAGAAATGTTCAGTAAACGAAATTTTGTGATTGTGCGATTTCCAAAACATGATAAATGTTGAACCAAATGAGATAATTTCAATCTTCAAAGAACTTTCAATATAAAATAATGATTGTTTTAATAAAAAAAGTACATATTTAATAACTTATCAGGGATTAATGATGTTTTTTTGCATTAAAACAAAGTGGATTTCAGATTTTTGTTTCAATATAAAAAAGCATTTTTTTGACGAAAGACGTTTGACGTTTTATTCTGGTATAAAATAGCTTATTGCAATAATTTCTGCATTTTTAACTTCAAAACAGCAAAAAACTGACTCACTTGATTTATTTCTTACTGTTTAGATATTTAATAGTATCTAATAGATAATTAGCTAAATTAGCAGTTCATAATGGAGTTCTGGTACCAACCCTAATGTATGGAAGCGAAGCATGGAGTTGGAAAAAAAGGGACGAAAGTAGACTGAATGCCGTTGAAATGCGATCCCTCGGGCGAATGTGCGGAAAAACAATGTATGATAGGTGCCCTAATGTCGAAATTAGAGCAGAATGCAAGGCTGAGTTAAGCATTATCGACAAAATTAAGAAAGGTCTTTTGCGATGGTTCGGTCATGTGGAGCGAATGAATGATGAAAGAACGGCTAAAAAGATTTATGATGCGAATGTGTCTGGTTGTAGAAGTCGAGGAAGGCCGAGAAAGACATGGCATGATCAAGTACAACAAATTCTTGAAAGTGGTCATGTGAAAAGTCGGAATAATCGACGTGCGTGCATGAGAAGATGTATGAATGTGAAGGAAGCAAAGGAAGTGTGCCAGGACAGAGTGGTGTGGCGTTCTATCCTCTCTGCCTACCCCTCTGGGGAAATGGCGTGATGGTTAGTTAGTTTTAGTTAGTTAATAGATAATCTTGTTTACCTTTTTCATTAAAACTCTTTTTTTAAATATCTACATGAAAATAAATAATAGCAGAGGGTTTTTATTAAATAATCGATAAAATTAATTGTGTAACCAATATTTAAATTAGAAATAAATTAAACACAACAATTGAATTCGAATAATTGAAATGAGATATAATGAAATGGGTGGGTTTGAAAAATATGTAAGATACGTTTAAATATTCAAATAAACTAATAAGTTTAATTAAAAATATTTGAAAATGAAAAAGAGCTATTAGTTATTTATTATAATAATATATTGGCTGGGCGGATGCTTCGTTACCAATTGTTATTGTCGCAAATTCTTAAAAAATCAAAACCCACATAATTTCCCTCCCATTCCGCATCAATCTTTTGACAACTGAGTCGCGTTGCTGAGTCTAAGGCCGAAACCGCCACTATACTTGTTCATCTGCTTGCGCTAAAATTTGAAGCTTAAATGCTTTTCGAGTTATGCAAATCGATTTCACCTAGTCTCATCATCTTAACCGTGCCATCATATAGTGTCATGTGTCAAGATCCACTACAAGGAGAAGTGTTGCAAGAGGCAAGCTAAGAACTGGTATATGGGTATTCCATCCTTATCCATATTTCTTCATTGATTCTGGTGTGGTTGAAGCCATAACCCTCACGCACCGCCATCAAAAATTGCACCGCATATTTTATTAAAATTGAAAAATATAGGCTGCTATATCTCTCAGTTATCACATAAGCCGGTAGGCTTAACATCTGGAAAAAAAATCGTTTTCTGAGTTTTTTTCTGCTATGCTGTATTAATTTGGATGTCAAAGCATATGTCACTACTTTTTCCACATATTTTCAGTGTATTGTGGGCCTTTGTAAGATAAAAAAAAGTATTTACGATATAATGAAAACTTACAGAAGGTTATTCAGATAAAACTTTTAGGAGTGAAGATTGTATTTTGCATTTTTGAGGAAAAAACTCACATGAGGGGAGATTGTATTTTGTCAATCAAATACTATACATACACAATAAACACATTGAACAAAATAGGATCCAATTATTCTGTACTAAATTTCTAGAAAACTTTATCACCATACTTAACAATGCGGAGCGGAGTGCATAAAAATGCCACGTGCATTATTATAATTCTCATACAATTAACTTAATTACAAGCATGTAAATTAATAAGAACCTTTTTACACGCGTCCCAGTTTTCTTTTCTCGCGATGCGTCACTAGCGCAGTGGGGCCTTGGTATTTAGCGAATAAAGCGGTCGAATGTGCACCGCCTAATGCACCGTGAAATGTGCACGGAGGTAAAATGCTGTTTGGGGAAACAATGCCTCGGAGTAAAGCGTAGAGAGGAATGGAAACATTGTGCTTAATTCGTAGCATCTACTATAGGTTTTCCCTTTTACTGATTGTATAATTCTGTACGACTTTAGGCCAAGTTTACACTTACGAGAAACAATGTCTTGTAGATTGTTAGCGCCATGAAACGCCATACCTCATGAGGTCCGTCAAGGACAGGGAAATGGAAATGGGACATGTCTATACTCAAAGGACTTCAAAAATTTGTCGCGCAATATAATTAGGCACAATCACATGCTTAGAGATAGATTTAAGAAACAAACTTGTACGATAATAATCGAAAAATTGTGCTAATGTTGTGACATTAATACATTATCGCAGTTGCTGCTGAGATGGCGGTGCCGCGTTTTGACCTTTAGGGAAAATTTACTTCCAAATCATCACTTTCTCGCAACATAATCGAAATTATAATTTTTAAGAATTCTATGTCTCACAATTTCCAACATTAATTTAGTAAATGATAATAATATGCCTGGTGAAATAAAACAAATAAAAAATCTTTGAAAATGTATCTTTCAATGACGTATCGTTTTCAAAAAGGATTTCAACAAACGTTTCATGAATTTACAAATAAATATTTTGTTGTCCCAGAATGCGTTGTGAACGTTCTGTTATATGCAATGCTGTCCCTGTAAACAAAATACGTGGTTTCGTGTCAAAAATATTTAAAAATAAAATTGTAACAATCTTTACGCTTTTAAAAAAATCGGTTTAATAGTTTATTTATTATAAAATAACATAATATAATACATCTTATAGTAACGTATCTCAAACTTCTTGAGATGAAAAGCACCGTATTGAGTTCATATCATGCATATTTTCCGCATCAGTATTGTAAGCAACAACGACTACATAACCAAGGAAAAGAAAACGTGTTTTTAATGTTTCTTTATCTATATTTATTTTATTTTTTATTTATTCATATTTTTCGCTTACAAACTATAATTAATAATTAAAATTATGTGACCTCACTGGAGTTTCCCGTGCTGAGGACAATTAACAATTTAGTTTTTTAAAATTACACGTGAGAATAAACAAAAAAAACTAACTTAAAAAACAAACATAATCAGCAAATATTCAGACAGTTTTAAAAACAAGGTATTTATTTAAATCTATATTATTTATATTACAAAACACACAATGAAAATAACAAAAACCTAACATAAGCTACACTGTTGTGTAGCAGTTGATTCAGCATTGGTATGAGACAATCCATTTTACTTCTACCTAGCTCCACTATCCATTTTTTTATAGCCTTTTTAAACATTTTCTCATAACTAATTGCTTTAATAGATAGTGGAAGTAGGTTATAGATTTTAATTGAATAATACTCAAAAAATCCTTTTGTCCGAATGTGGTATTAGTTTGTATTTGTTTAAGTTGTTTATGTGTTGAGGATCTAGTGATTATATTATTTGTATGTGATGTATTTTGGGGGTTATGTCTTCCATTTGAGTAAGAGTAGTTTTTGAATCTATAAGTGAGTATTACTCTATTAATCTATTAATCTATAAGTGAGTATAATGAGCGTATTACTAAATTAACACGTTTGAAGTATTCATTTACAAATCAATCAGGTTATATTTAAGTAACATAAAATACTTAAACTCATCAGTAATAAATAGTTATACTCAACAGTAATATCATGTAGTTAAATATGTATTTTCTGTGCTCATGTAGAGATCATACCCATATTATTACATTTTAAAAAGTATTCATTGCATAATTATTTAGGTACCTTTAGACTGATTTGCTTACTATAAAGCAATATCTGAAGTAAGTTGGGCGGAAAAAAAATGTCATCGTTAATTGTGTTTCACATTACAAAATAAATATTTGAAACCATTTTGCTATGTTTCGTCGAAATTAGAAAATATATTGATCCGAAAAGAAATATGTAACTGTAAATCATCGAACTGCTTTTTTGCAAAAATTTAATACAACTAAGAGGCAATGTTTTAGCAAGAATTTTTCGAATAGAAATTTTCAAAATCTTATTTAAGTAAACTCATCCTGCTTTGAAATATGTTTTATGTAATTTTATTCACTAATTCTTTTTTCTAAAGATGTGTGTCATTCATACATTAACAATTAAGGTCCCAGTTGACTCTGAAAAATAATTTTCCAGTGTTTATTAATTATAAAGACATACAAATTACTAATTTGTAGTGTTATCATTTTTATGGCCATGCCAATAAAAAACATATTTATTAGACTTTTTGAAATCACATATTATTGCTCAAAATCAATGATCATCTCGTTGCTCGATACGTCATTCAGTGAAATATAGATTAATTGTTTCAAATTAAATTAACAAGTACTGATAGTTTTCGCTTTTCAATGCATATTTATTCATATAATATATATAACTTCAAAAACAAAAAAATATTTTATGACAATTTTTATATGCGTTATGATTCACATTTAACTAACTAAAGTTTTTTCACAGAAAAAATTTGCACATTCAAGGCAAACAAGCTGTCTAAGCTTATCGAAATTAAGAAATTTGGCTTTTTTTATTATTATTATTGGTTTATAGACTATCAAACTTTGCCATATTTTTTTTTTAAATATTTTAATGTATAGTGTTATCATCGTTTTAATTTTTATTATTTAAAAATGACTAAGCCTGTGATGTCTCAAGTTCACTTCGCTGACGTCGTTATGACGTCGTACAAAGAAGTTCATTTTTATCAAATCATTTTTTTCATACATTTTCAAGAAACTTTGCCAAACAATTAAATTCTTTAATTTTTACCGCTCCTAAGATTATTTTAACATCGAATTTGCCGTTGCACTAAACTTTCTTATTACGGGAATAAGATTAAAAATACTAATATTATTTAAATGTTGAACCAAGATGGAATGGTTAGATTATAAAATATTAAGAAAATGTTACTATGTTAACACAGTTTGCCTTATTGATTTATCGGATGACGTTTTGATAAATGAACGAATTTAGATGGAAACTCTCACACATAAAGTTTAATAGGTTTCCATTACAACTCAGTACTTTCCGATTAGTCAGAAGATATTTTCCTATACTGAATCAACAGCTCCGCTATTTTCCCATCCCCCTCCCCGTAGCAACCGCCTCCCTCAGCAACTAACCCAATTCCCTGATATAATCATCAGAACAGAATCCGACAATGCCTTCTCGGTGTGTGCTTTCAGGCATAAAATAAAATACATTGTGTATCTACACGTTTTCTATTATCGTGATAAGCATTCCACCATTTAAAATAACTAACTGAAAAATAACTGAAATATCTCCAAAACGAAATAACGTTTTTGGACAATAAATCAATAACAGTATTTGTAAGTTTAATTAAGTGTTCTGTGTCAGGGCAAATGGAAAATACTAAATCAAATATGAAATAGAACCAGAGCTGCGATTATAAACGATATCTTTATAGGTACATATCGAGACGGTATAAAGAAAAATCGATGTTTATGTATGAAAATGTACATTTTTGTATTAAAACCTGAAATTGAACATGAGAAAAAAAATTATATACATTATCTATTTTTTATACAGTAAACTTAATTTTACTGTGTAGATAAAATTGAAGATAAATCTTAACTTCATTTGCAATACTGGCCCTGAACGCTTAAGTGTTTTCGACTCGTTAGCAACTAAAGACAAGTCCACCCTGTAATGTAGCGTTTGGTGCATTTGCTCACTATACCTAAGGTCTATGGTTTGATTTCTGGCAGGATGGACGTTAAATATTTGTCTTAAAAGTGATTCTACCATTCAATATTTCAATGTTTTTAGGCTGGCTGAAACGTGGGATTGATTATCTTGTACTTCCACTTTTAAAACCAATATTTTAATTCCACTTTGTCAGGATTCGACCGCGGACTTTTAGCGCGGAAAGTGATCTTGTCAACCTGTACAGTACGACGCGGACTTAACTCCATTTGATTCCCATTTTCAAAATTTGTCGGTAACCATCGAGTCAAAAATACTCGTCCAGATTATTTATCTTACATATAGACCATTAGTCTTTATTTGCCTGGACATAGAAACTAAAATACTACACAAATAAAAATGTATGTAAACAAATACCGTATTGTATGGGACTCGTCGTACATTATTCATTCAGTGTGTAACAGTTAAACTTTAAAATAAAATGCTTTTTTTTCAGAATACGATTTTAAAATTTAACATACTTTTAAAAAATACAATTTTAAACATTTCTTGATTTAAATTTTATCAAAAAGGTTTTAAACTTTTTACCAAGCTCTATCGTGTACCATTTCTAATATTATTTTTTTATGCTTACGCACCCACACACACGCACCATCTCCCTCATTCATTCCCTCAGGCACGTGTACCCTCTCCCTCATTCATTCACGCATACACACATTCACATACACATGAATACAAACGTCACACACATACAATAACGTAAACTCTTTTCTTATATATTATGTGTCATTAGATTTACAGTGGATTTTTTTAATTGGCTCTAGTATTGTTAATATTTTTCCACTTATTTTGTTTATGTTAAAGATGTAAAAATCTGAAAAAAATTAAGTAAACAACGAATACAATCTGATATTTCAAAACAGATGCGCGTTATTGTATTGTAATATTTCATATTCTAATTTTTGCTTGTACTGAGAAACAAAACCTTCTGGCAAAGCTGGTTTGTTTAAAAATTCAAATGTAATTTCAATGTTCGCTAATTTAAAGCTTGCAAAACATGCGCTAAGGACTAAAAATATTATAATTGAAACAAGGTTGTGCTACACGTATTTCTGAGTAGAAAAATGTTTACTTTTACAATGCTTAAATGCAATTATACTATAAAGATTTTTTTATTTTATTAATTGGTAATTGATTTTCCTAGTATCACTCTTGATACAGTTATACAGATAAAAAATACAATAAATTAATTATTTTAATAAACCAATCACAAATATACACAGAAATACATGTAATATAAAGTATCACGTGGTGTGTGGGTGAATGTCTGTGTTTAAGTATAAAAATGGTGCATAGGGCACTGAATTGGCACACCAAACGGAGCGTATCCTGATATTAAAACAGAAATGAAGAACATTTTAGAGAAGGGAATGTAGGAATCTAGGAATCTAAAGAGCTTATGACCTATTATTCGCTGACTTAAGTGGCAATTTTCATTTTATTTTAGTTATTTGTTTCTGCACCACAACAAGCCAGGAGGCCCAATTACAGAGGTTAATTACATCACAGAACACACAGGCTTGAGAAAACTTACATTTTGATTTTTGTATTCTCACCAAGAATCGAAGCCGGAACCTTCCGTGTGTGAGTCAAGCGTCTTGACCACTACACCACGGAGGCCACCCACTTTTTTACCCACTGTATAACATTTACCATTCCGCCTTTACTTGAACATCTATATTTCTTCAATTCTTCCATCTGTTGATGTTCATGAAGCTTATAAGCCTTTTAATGAATCTTTACCTGATTGAATTATTTTACCTACACACTAGACAAATTTAAAATTGAACAAACTCTAAACATTGTTGATAGCTTTGTTTATACGAAAGTAAGGTTATTAAACTGGTCAGTATATATTTCAGGTGCCAGTCCAGGGACTATGGAATGTTCCTGTGTAAAAACACATTTTTAAATATCTCCATATTTCAGATTAACCATGCTGGGAATCGAACCCAAAATCTCTTGTATGCCAGGCAAACGCGGTGACCATTGGACCATGAGGTAAACGTAGATGACCTTAAATATTCAAAAGTATTTTATTTATTTATTTTATTTTATAAATTCATTACATAATATAAGTATGCATATTTAATTTTAAATGAAAACGAAGCGTTCTCAAAGATCCATCTAACATGGCTCAGCCTGTTCAAAAATGGCGATTTTTTTTAAAAGTAAGAAATAGTTTGCAGATATAATATTTATTCTATAAATAAAATACAAATGATACATAAATCTACAAATTCGAAATAACCAGTGGCCGATTTTATCGCTTTCGCGACATCTTTGAGACTGGGCGAAGCAATGAGACCGGACACCAGTTAAAACAAATTTGTGGATGTAAGTATTACAAGTCTTTTATTTCTATAATAAATAACAATGAACTTCTGCGAAGTTAAGGATTTAAGTGGGGATCAAAATCCAGTTATCGATGACGTACACATGTGTCAAACGATTTTACTTCCAATACAGAGCAACGACTGAAGAAGCAAGTCAGCATTTTATATTAAAAACAATACTGGCAACAGCATTGCACATAAGATGACCGTCCACATAAGAGCAATGTCCTAGAGTACATAAGCTTCTCTCCCGCCATGGAGACATGAAGAACAGTAAATAATTCAATGTCAATGAAATGTTAATAATTAAATGTCATTAAATAAATAAATAAATGAAGAGTGATTTTTCAAAGTGGCTAAGAAAAATGATTATTTAAGTTTTGTCCGTTTTTAAATTCAAGTGATTTTTTTTTATGACGTGAAAAATTGGTTTTGGATTGTCATCCAATCAGATCAATCCAGAATTATTTGGCGATTTGTTATCATTTAAATTGTTATTAAAGTAAGGAGTTTTAAGAGAATTTTGGGGCAAAATGTGAAAATCTAAGGCTTCGTTTACACATGTGTAACAATATTTTCTTACTCGTTATGCACTTATGCAGCTTTTAATTAAGATAATTGTATAATATTAAAAATAAATGTAAAACAACCTATCAAGTAGTATACATGGTCAATATAGTGCAGGCAATTGGTAAAATAAACCAATGTAGGGAAGAAAATGCCGAACACTCCTCTAGTCAAACGGAAGGCCTGTTGACTACTGCCAACAGGCCGGCTTCTCCTGAAGAGTTTTGGGTGGTTTCCTCTCCACATGAGCAAATGCTGAGAAATTCCTGATTGGCCCACATAAGTATATCCCTCCTGATCCCAACAGTTTAGATAAATTAAAAGAAATTTAATTGCAGAAAAATCCACTTTTAAAATATTAACCTTGTATATTATAAGCAAGGTAAATAATAAAGCAACTTCTTAAAATATATATATAAAAAAAAAAATTAAAAAGGTATGAATTATCATCACCATCATTCCATGTCAGCTCTCTAGTCGAAGCAAATGGTGTCCATAAAGTGACTCCAGGCACCCTGTCGGCTGCTAGCTCCTGTGCGTCCTCCAAGTCAGGTTCACGTCTCATAGTTCTAAAATAAACTAACTACAGTGCCGACAACTGTCAGCAGCGGACATCCAAGACGTCTACAACCTGATGACTTGTAAAGTGGGCAGGCAAGCAGGAGAAATCCACAGAATATGGCCCAATCGACTGTTTTGCCTCTGCTCGATGACAATTATCACCAGAATTTGCTGCTGCTGCATACGTTCTTTTATTACTATATACCGTACAAAGTAAAAACCACCACTCACTCAAGATTCTTTGGAGACACGTATTCTCATAACTCAGTATTTGCTGTTTTGGGCACTAGTGTGGTGCCACGATTTGTATCTGGAGAGAATATGTGAATTGCTGGCGTTATATTGGCGGCATTTGGTTTTCACTGAGAAAATATCCAATCTACAGACAGCTTTCATACTTTTGAATGTGACGCTTGCTATTATTTAATCAATTTCGTATCTGTCCGGGCGTAAGACGAATAAACTTATGTGTGTGAAATAGAACTAGAATCATGGACGACTGTTTTTTACTCGATGGGTGCTCTCAGGTTCAAGTATCGAAAAATAAATCTAGTGAATATATGTCCGCCTCATGGTGTAATGGTTGACGCATTTGCCTACCATGCTTGAGGTCCCGGGTTCGAATCTCCGGAAGGTTGATGGAAATATTTGTTTTTATAGGTGGTTTTTTTTACCTAAGTATCTCATTGCTCCCGGACTGGCACCTGAGGCGTTAAACTGATCACCTTACCTCCATGTAACATACATTTGATTTGACAATGCAACGATCGAGTGCGAGTAGTGATGACGATGATATAACATAAGGGTACGATGGATATAATTAATTAATTACAATTTATGTTCAATATTTTTTTATTAAAACATAAAATACCTTTATTCTCCTACTTAAACCTAAGGTTCATTTTAGAATAATATATACGAAAGCACGTTCGTATAAATTTTATGGATGCATCCCTTAGAGCGAGACAAAATCGTCCGCATTATCTACCCTTCTGTGGGGATGAGAGGGATAAAACACTGGGTCAATAATTTCCCTCTGGGCGTTCTGAACTTATTTCGGAAGTCCGTGACAAAATTGACAGGAAGTAAAATCACAATTTATTATTGTTTTTTGTAAAGAATTGAATTTCTATATTATATGGATGTGTGTTTTTGTCCTTCAAGAAAATTCGATTGCTTATACTTAAAGGTACAAAATATCCGCAAACAAAAAACAATAATTTGCATATACTACATATTTGAAATAAAACAACTTTTTAATACAATTTGCATTTATGTTAAATGGTTATTATAAACTTTTTATTTTGTAATTACAAAATTCGAGTCTTGTAGTGTCATTGTTCTGTCGTACCGATGATGTTAAATTATTTACTAAATATTATCTCTTAAAGTTTTAACAATTAACAAAATTGAGGCCTTCAAGCTTTGGTTGTGCAGAAGAAGGCTTTGTATCTCATAGACTGATCGTGTTCCAATGAAGTCGATTTAAGCATTATGAATAAAGAGAGGGAGTTTCTGACCAGTGTCAAAAGAAAAAAAGCCTCACACTTTGGTCACATATTCCGCAGTGAGATGTATGCCCTTCTACAACTTATTATGGAAGGAAGGATAGAGGGCAGGCGGGATATGGGACGGAAAAGCGCATCATGGATCAGAAATCTCAGACACTGGTTCGGTGTCCGGATGAAACAGCGCTTATTAAAATGGCTTAGAATCGTGATGAGTTCAGAATTATGGTCGCCAATCTCCAATAGGGAGTGATTAAAGAAGAAGAAGAAAAAGGTAAGTTTAATATCATAAAAGAGATTAAAACCTCTTTTAAAAAAAAAACTACCTTGATAAATATAAATGCAGGAATTCACGCAAAAACACACAAAAATGCAATTTCTGTCATACCCGTGCGCCTGTTACAACATTTTATTAAAAATTCATTTCGTAATCTAAGATAAAAAAGTGAAACAATGAAACCTGAATAAGGCAAGTGAGCGAAAATACTTCATGAGATTAGACACTTAAAAATCGATTTCGGCATTGTGAAAATGATTTTTAGTTTATAACTAGGGCATTTAAAGTATTGTGAGTATATTCCAGGTGCAGTAGGCTCACAAATCATGTTCAAAAGAGGTTCGAAAAGCAAACCCCACTCTTTTTGTGATATGAATGATTTACAAATGCTCTCCGAAATTTAAGATTTCTTTATTTTTTTAAAACTTATTCATACAAATTCGTATATATTACAGAAATATAATAATAACGAATCCCATACTCTATGAGGCCAAGAGTCCTGTGTTGAGTTAGGATGCAACATAATAAAAAGTGGAAGCATTTACATTATTTAAAAAAAGAAACAAAAAAAAATTAAGATTGTTACATAAACATGAGGTCTAGAATTCCAACCGTCCATACGCTCAGTAGCTGCAGGACTTGTTGTAATCTAACTTCTGTTTTTATAAATTTGTTTTTTATTAAATTTTTGTAAATATCACTAAATCTCTAAACTTTATTGACAAATAAAAAATGTAAATAAGGGCTAGATTTTTTAATGTCTATGCGCTCTGTAGCTGCAAGACTTACTGTAATCTAGCTCCTATATGTCATAATTGGAGACGAGGAACAAGAATTCCAACCGTCAATGCGCTCTGTAGCTGCAAGACGTGATGGGATATTTATTTATTGTACAGCGCCCTTGAAGTGATTTTTACAAAAACGGCGCTATATAAATTATCCAAATAAATAAATATAGGTATATTTCAATAAACATCCGACAACACGCTTAATTGTATATAAATCTACGCAACCGGGAAATATAACATACTACGAATACCAGTCAAAATAAAGGAAATGGATTTAGAATAATTAATTGTGTTTTCTAAATCAATATGGATATTATGGAGAAATGCTTTCATACATAAATGTTAAAAAGAAATTTAATGAAAATACGTTTCTAGAAAAATGCCACGAGTTTGCCATTGGTTGTTGTGACGTCAAGATTCATGATATTGTTCTAAACTAAGTTCAATGGCCAGGAACAAATAAATATGAATCGTGACGTATTTAAGGGCATGGCCAATGGAATGACCGTTTTTTGCGGGAATTCAAAATTCAAAATTTAAGTATTTTTTGTGCTACTAATAATTTTTTTTTTACTGGACAGTATTTTATTGACATTTATTTTTAAATTAAAAAAAAAAATAACGTGAGACTTCACAATTATAAAAAATTAAAAAAATATTCCACTAGCAAGTTCTTTTTTATCAACGCGTCTTGTAAAATTTCAAGTAATTTAACTTTATAATGATGTAATGAATTTATTACTTAAATGGAGTTGTAAACTTTTAGCAAATCGACCGAAAAAGTTTAATTTTTATGGTTAATTCATGCAAACTTCACTTACCTAAGAATTAATATATTATGTAGTTAATTCTTATATTTTAGAAATAAAACTATATCGTCTTATTTTATTTAACCGGCCCCTTTTGTAGTGCACACGACACGGCACTGAGGGCATACTGTTTTTTAACGTTTTCAATGTTTAAATACATAAAAACGCACTGAATTTGTGTGACATATTGACTAAAAGAAATATTTTATGTAATGCTGAATAGTTTCACTATATTCATTTGTTGACTCTACAAAGTAGCCATTCATAGATTTTTGGATACACCCTTAAAATGTTGTCGGCTGGAGCCATCTATGGACAAAGCTTGTAAGATACCCGAATGACAAAAGGTACTAAACTTGGCTAGGTATACCGTTACATCCCGATTTTAAAAAGTAAACTGTTTGAGAAATAATAACAAATTACATTTTTATGTACCTAAGCAACATAAATGTGAAAAAAAACAGACAAAAAATTACTTAACATAACACCATAATTTTGTTGTTAAAACATAAGTGTTTTTTCTGACTTGTTAATACCAACTAGATTATTTGTCATGATTTAAACAATATTTTCAAACAGTTATGTGCACAATTTGAGAATCTCGAGAATCTTAAAAGGTAATTAGATATTGAAAGATTATGTATAATTATTTCATATTTCTAATGTTAACGTAACCTTAAAATTGGTAAGTCAATAAAAAAAAATTAATTCAACTGACATTTCAAATTTTTTATAGCCACTACAGTAAATTATTAATGAATGTAAATTACTTATTAATTATTTTACTTCCTGTTGCCATTTTCGTTCGCATATTATAATAATTGAACTATTTTAAGAACAAAAAAATAAGTTTATTCGTTTAAGGTTATACAGTTTTATTGATTAATTTTCTTTAAGCTTTCACTTACTGAGCCTTGAAGATATATTCTTTATTAATGTCTTAATTTATGTGATATAAATAATTATGTACGAGTATCAAGAAGACATATTTTATTTCACTAACTATTTATCTCCAGTAGGTATTTTGTAAACGTAAAATAAATGTACTATTATTTTGCATAATTTTGGTATAAATATTTTCATCAATTATTGGTCGTTCTTATACTTTTTTTATTGAATAATTTCACATTTACAATACTTAAATTCCCGCCAAACTGCAGACGTAGTTTCTTTTCTTAATTTCTCTCTGTGAATTATAAGCAACACAAATAATGTCAAATTTTAACAGCAAAATAAAAGTATACAAACTTTATAGTCCTTTTGAGAAAACGAAATAAAAAAATTAAATAACAAGGTTTTCAGCAAAATAATAATTGCTTAAGAATATTAGAACCTGCAGCAGAAATTGTTCGTTTGTGATGCTAAGTATGTTGATAAGGGATGCACAGCATGTCTTGCAAGTCCCCTTGAGTTCTGGTATTTCATATTTAGCCAGGAAACTAATTAAGTATTCCTTTCCACTCTCCAGTACAAACGGACATCTGCTAAATGGGTTAATTTTTTCCTCAAGCTAAGTACGAACGTGCTCTCTTGGTGAAGTTTGTACACCCCTCTCTATCCCTCGCTTTCTCTCCTATCACGAAGGCGTCTAAATAGAATGAACCATTATTTGTCGATCTCTCCCCTCCTCTTTGATTGTCTTAGTCTTCCTTTTAACGATAGTCTTTCTTCCTTAAGGCTTTCATTACGTAATTACTTTACTTATGGCGCCTTCCCGTGCCTTAGAAGATTTAACGACCAATATGTAATGGCAGTATAAAAGAAAATGTCAAGGGTAGTGTTATTCTTCCTCCTATAATCTCGATGGTTCGAAGAGTATCTGCTTCAGATTAGATCACCGTTGAAATATTTTTTAGGGTGGAGATACTTGTCACTCTCTTTAATTTTTTTAAAATACGCAACAAAATGCCCTAAAAAACATGCTTACCTTATATGTTTTGCATAAGATATTTATTGATTTCAAATACAAATATAATTCCTAAAACCAGCCTAATGTTTTGTGATTAAACGCGTTTTAAATTTTTATCTACCCTAATTTTTGATAAATATAAAAATAATAAGTAATAATTGGATCGCAAAAAATTTTGTTCATTTAATTACCGACATTTTTGCTGTTTTCATTTATAAAATCTCATTTAAAACTTTAATTCAGCACAATTTGTTTTGAAGTTCTATGCACACATTTAAAAAAGCAGAAATTATTTTTTTGACTAAAATAGAATGACTTATCTGATTGAGCGAAAAACAGTAATGACATAGATGGAAACGTAATCATATAAATAATTCTGAAAGTATCTAGGAAGAAAGCGGATATTTAATATTCCAAGAATTATTTTTGATAATCTATTGGATACTAAAATTGAACCAAAATTTTTATCAATATAAGTACCATTAACATCTCGTCATCCTGTTTTATAATTATACAAAAAAAAACATTTCTGTTGTAAGAAAATTACAAATCTATTTTCCAATTTTCATTTCTTAGGAACAGAAGATAGGACAGGTAGATAATGGATTTGCCGGAGAGCCTCATTTGATATTCCTTATGGTTCTGAAAAAAAAGGAACAGAAATTTGGGGGGTCATAATTCAAGTAGGATTACAAAATAAAATGTTCGAGTCTGTGATATTTAACAAAGGAATCGTAAAGAAGAAACGCAAAGGAGATGGGTTTTTATTTTCTATAAAAATATATATTCTCTTTTGGAGGAGAGCGAGGAAATGGTTTCCGGCACTCTGTACCTCTGCCTTTTAATTTCTACCCTTTGTGAGATTCCTTTAAAAACATTAAATTATCATCAAAGTAATTATGATCTGCTTTTGAAAAAATCTCAAAAGAAACCATCCGCACTCTAAGAAAAAACGGATTAATGTTAAGATATCGGATTTTGTTTTTCTTCCTTTCGTAGAATTATTTTTGAGTGAAGATAAAATTACATAAATTCATCATAACTCTTTTTTATCACTGGACGTAAAAGATATTTTTAAAATACTGTGAAAAAAAATATTTCCTAAATGAAGAGTGTAAATATAGAGATCATTACAATTTTAAGAATACAAATAAAAATTATAACTTGCTAACAAAGTTTATTTTGAACACGAAAATAGTTTACAATCGACTACATTTATTTTTCAATTTTAACTCTCGTGTGGTTATGATGCAACACGTGTCTATATATATGATACAAGACTTGAAATATCTCTCTTATTTATTTAAATGATAAATTTGTATTTTTTAAATCTTTATATGGACATTTTCACATCGGATTTGGAAAGTAAAATTTGAGTTAATATGCTGGATTTTACATTGGATAATATAAAAAATAATTATCCTTAGTATGCAAAGAATAATTATACGAATGAAAGTGATGGCAATGCCACAATGAATCAGTTTTATTGTATAAGAAAGAGCACGAGAATATAACTTATAACAACGAAAAAAGAGAAACTGTTTTGTATTCGGTGTTTGTGTGAAAGAGACAAAAACAAAAGAAGAAATTCGTTCAATCAGTTGATTATTGGTAGTAGGCGTTTGCGCACGCTAGTTATATGACCGGTGTATTTATGATTATACATTTATTTTGCTAAAAAAGGACAAAGTTATATACTAACCTTTATAAATTATGAAAAAATTATTATTTAACAGTATGTTTTTATGTTTTTTTTTTATTTCAAATGTTTACTCTTCAAAATATTCTCTCTTTTGCTTATGTTAACATGATGTTACATCACCGCGTGTAAAGGAATTTTGTAGCACGGCTTTCTAAGAGTAATCTTATTTATTGTTATGATATTTTTTAAAATGTCATATATTTTTCTGGATTACAATAAACAATCTCCCTCTCCAGGAATAACCTAATTTTTCAAATTAGTTTCTTTCAAATTTTCTGTCATTTTTATATTCTAAAATAAAAAAAAAATGAATAAATTTAGGACGTGATAAAGTTTAGGTAATTAATTTTTCTTATATTTAAAACAATAATTGAATAATAAAAATGTATTTTTATTTTACAAATTGAATAATAACTAAATGGAAAATACTCAAATAACTCCTTACCGAACAAATACACCAAATTTTTCAAGTCACAATTGTTCCTTGTTGACTTCGTCGTGTCGGAATGTTATGATAATCAGTTTAAAATGTTAAATTTAAAGAATAAACATCACTTTTCACTTTCGAGTCTTGCTCTGCCACTGCTGAATTCCTATTTTATAATAGGAACATTGAAGAGATGAAAATGTAACAAAAAAAATGATAAAAACACAATAATTTTAAAACCAATAAATAACGGTTAATTTGTTGTTTTGTTTTAAATGTTTGTTCGTGTATTAGCGGCTTTTAATGCATTTGAAAAGTTGTGTTAAGAGTACCTTTTAATAAATAAAAATTTTATGAATATCTTAGTTTCAACCGGTCACAATTATTTGAGAAAGTTTGAAAGGGGGACAGGGAAAATCAATTTTATCAGTTTGGAGTTTATGTATAATACTGAGTATTTATTTCTCGCTTTTATAACAGAGATTAATTGCATGAAATTATAGATAAATAATCTTGAATATTCTATTTTTAAAATATGTAATTAATAGTATTTGCGATGGTGTTAGAAGCTCCAACTAATATAAAACTTCCCCTTGACAGATCATGTTTGGTCATGCAGCGTAGGACTTGAAAGCTTTTTGATGCATCACTCTCGGAGCTTTGAAAGCTTAAGCTTTAGGATGTTAAATAATAACGCATTTTCATTTGCCTCTCGTACATAAAAACACTTTATGGTGACTAAAATAGAACCTAACGGAATTAACAGTAATTAATCATAAAAAAATTGAAAAAGCATCATCATACCAATACTAATCATTCTATTTATCTAGTAAGGTTAGTAACAATCAAGCGATTTCAAATTTTTAATCGTATTTGCGAATTAACAAATGTTTGTAGACCAATACTGGGATTGAATCCCTTAGGATATCATCTAAAGATATCAATATCTCAACAGAAACTAAAGAATTAACTTTATGATATATATCTCAACCGAAGAGAAAAAAATATGGGCAAATGTGCATTTTATATTTACAAAGGCATTTACAGGACTTATGACCTGTTATTTAAAAAAAATTGTGATTATTTTACACACCCTGTAACATTCACCATTCTGCCTAGTGATTTTCACATCTGATGTCTTTTAATATGTTTTTTACTAAATTTTTACTACGTATTTTACTGTATTTTTATTTTAATATGTTTTTGACCATACATACGAGTATATAATTATTTTATTATGTCATTTATTATGTTTCAGAGTATGGTTTTTTTACTAGGTATTTTTACGAGGGAAAAATTTTTTAAGAAGTAAATATGAAAGTCTAAGTAATTACAGGGTTTATGACCTCTCATTGGCCAATGTTTTAAATAAGTTTTGAAATTACGATAATCAATCAGAATAATTAGAAATTCAGGTTTTAAAAAAAAATCTCGGCTCGGTCATTTTTGATAGTACAACGCAATAGTATTTAGGAATTAATGTCCACAATAAAATTTTAAATAACATTACTAACGTACAATATATGTTCAAACATTCAAATGTTAAAACAGGCAAAATGGTGAATGGTGAATGGTGAATGGTACACAGACTGTAAAAAGACAATTACGCCATCCAACGACAGGTCATAAGCCCAGTTAATGCCTAGATTTCCATTTTCTCTTCTGAAAAATGTTTTTCCGTTGGTTTTACATAACATGTTTAAATCTATTGCAACCTCTGTTGCAATAGATTTAAACATGTTAAGTAATTACAAATACTAGTTTGTCTTCCTTAGTGAGCTATCAAAATCAGTACATCGTACAACATAACAGGAGATCTTTACTTGAAAATGTAAACTTTTTTTGTGATGGAGAATATTTAGTGGAGATATTTATAATATGTTGGTGATTGATGGAGTCAATAAACTTTTTTCATAGAACATTTAATATCATCTTGAAAAATTTCATGACTGTCTATTTGGGCTTAAACATCAGCGATACCGGTGTTTGTGACATAAAAATGAAAAAGCGGATCGCTTTGACTAAAGATGCAATAGGTTGACTAGTCAAAATATGGAAGGATCAAAGCATTACCAAAAATACGAAGGTTCATCTTGTTCAAACTCTGATTTTCTCATTATTCCTATACAAAGTAGAAACATGGGCATTGAGAGAGTCAGAGAGAAAAAAGATTGATGTGTTTAAAATGAAATGTTAGAGAAGAGTGCTTCGGATTCCATGGACAGTGGTGCATACAAATGTGTCCATATTGAATTAATTAAATATTGGGGATTGGCTGTCAACTATAACATATGTTACAAGCGAATCCAACCTTTTTGACACATCGCCAGAAGTGAACCCGTCAGCCTCTAAAAGCTTGTTGTGATGGATGAAATAGAGGAGAAAAGATCCAGAGGTTGCTCGCTTACCCGATGGAGTGACTTAACCCTTAAAAAACTGTGATAAATCATTCCTTTGCGCGCGGTGATGTAACATCGTGTTACCAAAAGCAAAAGACGCATTATTCTAAAGCTTAGACATTTGAAAAAAAAACATGGAGACATACAGTTAAATAATTTCTTTTTCATGCTTTATAAAAATAAACATAAATTTGCCACTCATAATACACGCGTGCATCCCCTTCACTGTCAACAACCGACTTTATTTGTTCCACACAACATCAGCTACGGCAGCTATAGAACAGCGTCTTTGTCTTCCTTGTTATGTGTTCCATCTCCGTGCTCTCTCTAATACAGATGTATTGCTGTATTTGTGGACACCAGTCTTCGGGTAGTAAAATAAAATATTTTTTGTGTTAAAATTCAGCATAGTTATACAAATTAACTTTTCAAATTCGGTGTGAAAATGTCAATTTGATTATTATGAAAAAATACAACTTCATCGTTTAAAAAAAATAAGAGAAATATATCAAGTCTTGTATCGTTTGTCGACAAGTGTGACATCACAGCAACAGAAGAATTAACTAAATCTTCGCTAGAATCTTCAGTGACCAATGCTCTTTGCTCTGCCCAGAACAGGACTGCCTGGAGGCAGACCACAAAACGACTGACCGAGTGCAGCCGCCATCTTTAGTGATAAGGAAAAGGACGAGAGACAAAAAATAAAAAAGGTTTCGACTTATTAAATAAATTATGCTTAATTGGCAATTACACTATTTAAACAACAAAATCTTTCTCACAAACCCAGAAATATTTAAGTGATGCAGGTATTTGTTGTTTTCCTAGAATATTTATTTTTCACTGAACTACATTGAAAAATCCACACCGCATTATATTTTCTTCACACCATATCAAGCAACACTTACTCAATATAAAAAGAGACGTGTATACACTGAAGACCAAATGATTGATGTGCTATTTTGCCTGTTACCCTTTTTGTCAAAGAAAACGCCCACAGAACAAGCTACCTAGTACTTGTCAAATATAACCTACCCATAAAATCCATACATCAAAAGAGTTCATAAAAGTAAAACGCAAAATATAATTATTACATCTTATTTAAAGCGATTAAATATTATTTTTTTTAATTAATTACAGTTGCCTTTTTTTAATATATAATATTGGCACTGAAATATCCTTAGAACCCTAACCTGCCTTCATTATTTAAAAAAATAAATAGTTCTAAGTTTATATTTTTTATTAATATCCCTACAGAGATGGGGTAGAATTTATTTAAATTCAGGATTATGGATATTCGAGCGTTTACAGGGCTTATGACCTGTCATTGGCTGGGTTAAGTGGCCACTTTACGTTTTACAACATTCCCCATTCCGCTTATTAGCGAATATCGACACAGGTAACATTTTGATTTTTGTATATATCTTATTAAATGAGAAACCATTCACAACCCCCTCGGGAGAAATCCAGATTTGTGTATGTATAAAAATACACATACTAAAAAATAAAGTTTTAAGTTTGTTCAAATTTTTGTAGACAAGGACTAGATTCAACCCCTTAGGGAGCTGTAAACATTGACATCTTACAACAGAGATGAAGAACGTTTCGGAAAAAGGAATATAGAAGTCTAGACATCCACAGGGCTTATGACCTGTCATTGGCTGGTTTAAGTAGCCACACACACTTTGTAACATTCACCATTCTGCCTTTATTTGAACATTTTTATTCCTAGTCTCCTATATTCCCTTCTCCAAAACATTCTTTATCTCAGTTGTAATACGAGTATGTTTAAAAAATATTATGTGTACTTTTCACATTCTTTAACATATAAAAAGCATAAAATAATTTTATGAAAAAATTGCGTGAAAAAGAAAGTTTTATTACAATATAATAATATAACATAATATATCAGCAGTATTCCCTTTCCGCACCTAATGGTGCATATAACACTACATTGGTACACCAATCGCAGGGTATTTTGATCATTTTTGTTACATGAAGGTAAGATGATCAGTCTTACGCTTCAGGTGCCAGTTCAGAGACTGAAATATTATATTGAGAAAACACCCCTTTAAATAAATATTTCACATCAACCATGTCGGGAATCGAACCCGATACCTTTTAAAAGGCAGGGTAACGCGCTGACCATTACACCACGAGGCTGAGGAACATACTAATTGAAGTACTCTCTTATGCTGGAGATGGTTCAGAAGAAATTTCTAAGGTATCTTTACTTAAGGGAGTGCGGATATTATCCGAGGTTGTACCCGTTTGACTTCATACTGGGAATGCTTGGCTACAATAGTTTGGAGAAAAGAAGAAATGCATACTTGTTTATGTATTTTTTCCGATTGATCCGTGGTATTACGATCAACATAGGTGTAACGAAGAGTATTTTTCTTTATGTCCCTAATGACTACCTTAGACATAGGCAGCTTAAGCTGTTTTATCTTTCTGCTTGCAGAACCAACCTGCCGATGGTTATGCCAGTAGGAAGAGCAATGTCTTTACTCAACCGTAACTCTTCGGATATCGACATTTTTCATATTAGTGAAAAAAAGTTCAGAGAGGAGAGCTTCCTTTTTCTATAACTGCTGGGTATTTTTATTTTACCATCTTTGTATATTTAAATTTTAGTATTAATTTTTTCGTGTATGCATTAAACGTTTATAAAATAAATAAATTGAACCTACAAATAATGTCAATATTCATTCATAATTTTATATCGCTAGATATATATGAGTTTAAAAAATTCAAATATCTTGCGAATATCAGCGCCTGAAAATATTTTTTTAAAGTTTACGGATAAAACTCATCATCATCCCCATTCATTATCTTCTCCCCACCAAATAATATGATACATTGGTATTACTAATCGCAACCTAGTTTGGTAAGTTTTTGTCATATGAATGTAAGATGATCAGTCTTGTACTTCAGGTGCCAGTCTAGGGTCCTCTTCTTCTTCTTCTTTTCCACATCCGCTCCTAAGTGGAGCATGTGGACATCACCAGTTGCTTCCAGGAGACCCTATCACCAGCCAGCACTCTTGCTTCTTCCCATGTCAATCCAGCACCCCTTAATTCCGCCGAATTAGTCCCGCCCAGTCTAGGGTACTGTACATTATTAAATTGTATTATAACCATTTTTTTAAATTTTATTTTTCAAAAATAAAGATAAACAAAGAGCATGTCAAATACAAATTTACATTTTTTTGTACTATTAGTCCGCACATATGTTTATGCGTGTATGAAGACGTAACAATTCAAGCTATGAAAAATAAAACAAATGTAGAAGTTGTTTTTTTTTTATTACATCTTTTACTTTATTTTTTAATATGTTTTTTTTTCTTTTTCTACTCTGTATTTTGCTATGTTTTTTTTTAAATATGCTTTTTGCTTTACACATACATTCATTTTTTACTATGACTTTTAATATGTTTCTTACTATGTATTCTGTTTTTATTTCGCATTTTACTGAGCTTCAACACATTTTTATGGACATATTTACATATTTTTAATGGTTTCACTACATTTATTCCTTTTTTTTATTATGTTTTTGCTTCGTTTTTTTATTACATTTTTTACCATGTTTTTAGTCCATTTTTTAACTTTGTTTTTCACTTTGTCCTGTATTTGTATGACTGTTTCTATATATTGATAACTGTTTTTTTATATTTTGTTGACTGTCTTTGAACGGGGTAAATAACCTTAGTTAGGCGGTCAAAGCAACTTTGTATAAATTATAATTTTTTGTGTGTAATAAAATGATAATAAATAAAATAAATAAATAAATAAACATACAAAAAATAATTACTACCCCGAATATGTGCTTCTCTCAGTATTTCTAAGACTTTTGACATAAATTAACATTCATAGAATGGAAAATACAACTAAAATATAATTATTATAATTAATTCATTAATTATATTAAAATTATTATTGCACGCACTGACCACAAGACTACGATTCGGACATAAGTTCTTAGACTAGTTGATATATTTTTAAAGCCAATTAATAGGCTTGTAAGAGCTCTGGTAGATTGGCATTAGTGATATCTAATACAATGGATTAACTTAACCTTATCTTAGAATCTATTTGAATGTACAATGGGTATAATCAAGTATATCACAAGGGTCTGTCAATTTATTTTAGGTCCATTAATATATATTTCATATATTAAAGACTTACTATTTATTTAAAAGGAAAATTATGATGTATGCTGACGGCATTGGACTATTCTATCAAAATCAAACTGACGTATTAACAAACAATGACATAAATAATGACCTAACTATATTGACTGTATGGACAAATACAAACTTACTTACGCTTAATGAAAAAAAAAGTAATATTATCAGTTTTGAATATCATCATCATAATTCCCTTTCCGCACCTAATAGTGCATAAGGCACTGCAATGACACACTAATCGCAGTGTATCTTGATCATATTATTTTTTACACGAAGGTAAGATGATCAGTCTCACGCTTCAGATACCAGTCTAGAGACTATGAAATATTCTGGTGTGAATACATCCTTTTAAATAAATATTTTATATTAATCATGTCGGAAATTGAACCCGAGACCTCTTGAATGGTAGATAAATGCGCTGACTATTACTATATACTGAGGAGGAGGAGAATGTAGAAAAAAAATACATGAAATATGAACGACAAATTAAAATTGATTGTCTTAAATACTTAGGACTAACAATAGAAAGATAATTTATATGGACAATTAATGTCATAATTTAATTAGTTAAGTGGTAACATTATCGAGTCTTTGTTTCAAAATCAAAAATTTTATCACGTGAACGAAATAAATCAAATGTATGAAGCCTATGTAAAAACGAAAATATGTAATATGCATCTTTCATTGGGAACGGGTTATCAAAATGACATAAACAGACTAAAAAGGCAGCAAAATAAAATATGTTTAAATTTATTTCAACAGTTTTTGAGAAGGGGATGTGGAAGTCTAGGCATTTACAGGGCTTATGACCTGTCATTGGATGGTTTAAGTGGCCACTTTACACACTGTGTAACATTCACCATTCTGCCCATGTTTGAACATCCACATTTCCTCAACTCTTCCATCTGTTGACTTTTGTGAAGTAAAGTTTGTGAAGATAAATTTAAATATGAACAACTCCCTAGAGAGAAAATCCAGCCAGTCTGCAAGCATTTGGACATACTCAAACATTGTTAAAATATGTTTATTTATTTATTTATTATTTCACGTTTTACATAAAACTTTTTTAAAAATCTGAATACCTCACTGGACACAACCCGTGTGGAGGCATTCATTTACATGATTTAATATATCATACTTATAGTGTCTAAAAAATATGAATAAAATACATGTAAAATATTACATATTCACATTTAAATCCACACAGATATAAATATACATATATAATAGTAATTGAGATTTTTTTTTTTTTTAATAAAGAAAAAGAAAACAAAATATGAGTTAGTGTAATACTTTTCTTATCTAACAACAACTGACGAACTCTTTTAACAAACAAAACAATTCTATCGAACTAAACTTTTTCAACTAGAATACTTAAAATGTATGAAATAAGCCACTGATGTAATTGTAGACGAAGAACCAAAACTGAAAAATATTGTAGTTAATACGAAAATATCAAAACAATATCATATATCATTATAAAATAACATTTCAAAACGAGATAAGGACAGTCGAGACTAATAAACCAGGTACTAACATTATATTTTCAACTACCCGACAAAACTAAACGAAAAACTCAGACACCCTTTACAAACGAAGTTAAAATATTATAATTCACAGTAGAATATTAATTAAAAAAGATTTTTTTTTTTTAAGTGGATTTAACCCGTAAAGGGTTCATAAATAAATTTTCAAATATTTTTGTTTTTTTAAATCATGGCATGATTTAGGAATACGTGGAATGTGTGTCATGAGTAATAAAATCACTTCTTGAATGTAAGAACACTGATTTAATCAATAATGTTGAAAAATAACTTTTTTCAAACCGGCGTTTATTATAGTTTAGTTCATCTTAATTCTTTAAATAATACACGTAAACAATATTGTAAAAACAGTATTTACATGATATAATTGTAGATACGGTTGCTAGCTATCTCTTTATGTATAAAAACATTATGTTTTTAAACAGTTTTGTTCTTTTATGGCGATGTAAAGGTGCATTTTTTTGTTGTTTGTTAATGCATAGTCAGGTATCTCAGTATTATAAAACGCGTATCATACAAACGAACACCCTTCACATAATGCCAAACCCTTCCGAGGAAGCGATATCCTTCACTTGTGAAATCTTTATTCATGAAAACTTCCCATGGAGCCTCCGTGGAGGCGAGATGCTTTACAATCACAGCATTATGCCTAAATAGACCTCCTACCAGGAAATTTCAACTTTATTGAACCTTAGTCCAAAATTTAAACACGCAAAATATTCGGAACGAAAAATCCTTTGCCTAATTATTTTGATGTTTATATTTATTTATTTAGACACTTTAAATATATTAAGACGCTTGACTCACGCATGGAAGGTTCCGTGTTCGATTCCCGATGAGAACGCAAAAATTTTAATGTGATTTTTCTCAAGCCTGGGTAATTCACCACTGTGATTGGGCCTCCTGGCCTGTTGTGGTGCAAAAATAAATTTAAAAAAATATACATATACAATTTATATACATATAATGGCGGGCATAATGCTTTAAGGCAATTTCTGCTTACCTACCCAAACCTAAAGTTTGAGAAAATTATAAGTATATGGACATATTTTGACAGAATACAATTTTATGTAACAATTTTTTTTTAAATTACTCAAAAATTCTCACTGTACTATGAAGAGAGGAGATGAGAGGTGATAGGATGGAAAGAAGAAGGAGAAAGGAACAACTCAAACATTTAGATAGTGAAATTTCAATCTTGATTTAAATGTAAATAAAGAAGGGGTGTCTCTAACATTAGTGGATGAATTTTTATACAATTGAGCAGCTACTACTGTGAAAGAGGAGACAAGAAAATTAGAGCGGTTAAGGGGTTTAAAAGGGTTCTCTCGTTACTAGAGCGAAGACGTAGTCCGTGTTGTGATAGAGGTTGGAAGAGCTCTCTCATTATCGATTATTCAAAATATGGTGAAGAAGTCATAGAATGTGAATGTTTCTTCTATGCCTAATACTGAGCCAGCTTACCCACCACATACCGCACACCGCATCTGAGGACATAAGTCTCCTTGGCGGTGCCCACATACACAAAAAATTTGCTCGTTGTCAAACGAAAAAAGCTGCTCGAAAGAGCTCTCTGAAATCTGGTAGTCTTAGCATCTTTGTGCTGAAAGAAAGTAATCCAGAAGTAAATAATATGTACTTCATTAGATTAAGAAGAGAGGGATGTAAATTCTTCACTGACTGGGATTAAATTGATTGGACATGATCAATTCGCCGAAATGATTACAAAACATTTTAAAAGCCTTGAAATTCTTTTTAGGAGCCACCAGATCTGTATATCCGACAGGACCTATAACAGGGCCAAGGATAGTAGCGAGAAGCTCCATTCGGTAATCATAGAGAAGGAGAAAAAGACAAGACCACAGGATGTGTTCAGAAGAATTGTTAGGATATCCGCTGTAGCACGAAGGGGAGTCAACAATATTAAAAACAAATATTTTTTGATTAAATTTACCATAAGCTGATAAAAACTGCGTAGTTCAGTGATCGGGGATAACCCAAGAAGATTCTAAGCGCTGATGGATTGAAGGAAAAAAAGAAAGGTAACCCTCCCTGAAGGAAAAGATTCCCATCGCGATTGCCAAGCATTAAGAAGAGCATTTAAAGTTTTTATATATTCGATTGAGACATTCCTTCAGTTGGGGGTAGGCGGACGCCACCAATAACAGAGGAACGCCTTCTATTTAAATTAAATACAGTCCACTCCTCTCAATAATATCGTTAAAGCCCTAAGGCTTAGCCCCCTGTATTTTTCGCTCAGCATCCGCGTGATAATTTGTTTTCGCACCACTGATTGATGTTTAAACATATGCAGAATGGTAAATGTTTCACAGTATGTAAATTGGCCTTTTAAACCATTCAATGACAGGTCAGAAGCCTTGTTAATGCCTAGATTCCCCTATTCTCAATAGTTTCATCTCTATTGTAAAAGTATTTTTTATTTTAGTTCTGAGTTTTGAATTTATTTTTAATGACAGCACTATTTGTGAGGTTCGAGGCCTCTGCAATATATACGATGGCCATTTGCATAGTCCATGAATACTAACTAGATTATCGTGTAGCCAGAGGAGTGCTAACTGCTCGTACTTGCCATGTGTAATTGGCGGGAATCCGGAAGGGGGGGAGCGTGACGTCACAGGACGAAGGACCGAGAGGCTAATTGGAAACTAAATTATAATTTGAAAAAAGTTTTACTTATAAAACTAACTTTAAGGTTTATCATAATTCCCTTTTCCCATCTTATGGTGCATAGGGCTCTGCATTGGTATACCAATTGCACCGTATCTTGACTATTCTTGTTACATAAAGGTAAGATGATCAGTCTTACGTTTTAAGTAGCTGTCCAGGAACCATGAAATTTTTTAGTATAAAAACCCATTTTTCCACCGACACCTCTTGCATGGGAGGCAAATATGCTGACCAAATATGCGTTTACATTCAAATCACGTATGATATGTCACGTTCTGAATATTTGAGTTTTTAATTTCTCCTCTCTTTTTCCTTCTCTCTTTACCTTCTCCTCTTTTCATAGTAGAGTGTAGATTTGTAGTCAGTTTTTATTTCTTAAAAAATAAATGTGTACATTAATATTTTGTTTAATAATGAAAATATTATAAAATACCTACAATTTGTTTATATAATACTGATTTTCTCAAATTGAAGGGTTTAGGTTGGTAGGAAGAAATTGCCTTTAGGTAATATGCCCGCCCTTATACATATGTATGTAAACTGTATGTGTACATAAAGTGTTTAAATAAATAAATAAATGTTGCTCTGAAAATTTATTGTACAATAGGACACATATTGTGTTCACTGTAAATAAAATTTACAAAGCCTCCTCTATAAACTAACAATGCGCAATGGTTTAAATACTCAACTGGTATTGTTTCAACCTCAATATCACGCAAATTAATGTTTTCTTTCATTTAATGGTTTTCCACTGTTCGGAATTTCGATTCCAGCACCCAAAATGGAAACAAAATATGGCATAATTAAATTAAATCTATTTGGCTTTGCCCGTTTTTACGCACAATTAAACAAACAGAAAATAAAAACCGTTTTTAACTTCAAAAACTTTATTTGGTCCAATTAGATTACGTCAATGAACTCATAGTTATTTTTTATTAAAACCAATGTTTTCCGAATGAAATTTTCCAGTTTTGTTTCAAACGAACCACTTTTTATTAATACTAAAGAAAATAAATATTTTTTCTGATTAAAAATAAAACGCAGTTATGCCGAAAGCAGCCAGTCATAGAAAAGTGAATCTGAGATAATTGCACGTTTGTGAAAAGAGTAAATAATCAATTCTACACAACAGTTGGAATGTTTTTGACTTATGACAAATAATATAAAATTAATACATTAGTTTTTTTTATATTAGAAACAAATATCAAATTACGTTTTTGACGGGGTTAAATGATTTTTAAAGTACCGTAAGATTTTTCTAGTGCCGTGAGTGTTTTTCTGCATATTGAGAAATGCCGTTTTTGATCGACAATATTTTCAGAAGGTGATTATTACAGTTTTTTGTATGAAACCGCCCTTTCTGTTTTTAGCAGAACATAAAATTGACCTTACAACACCCAATAATACCAATTTTTTACTGTGGACTGGCTACTTTCTGCATAACTACGTTCAATTTAACATCATTCAATGGCGTATAATTCAAAATAGACACGGTACTAGCGAAAAGAAAATAGCATTTCAATTTAAGGGTAGTTACCTTCCGTGACTTAATATATTACATTCCAACTGACCCGTGCGGATTGAAAAACGATGACGAAGAGAGTTTATACTTTTTTTTATAGACGAGCTTGCATTAATTATTATTAACATATGTACTTTTCATGTCAGTCAAAAAGATCATTTCTGTTTATGCCTCTGGTGAACCTCCGAGATAATAATTTGACTTTATACTTTTCTTTTTCTTTAGACTTTATATTTTTCTCTTACATCACTTCAAATTACGTACATTAATATTATTATAATTAATCAAATTTCTCTTCTGAAATTTGTATTACTGCTAAAATTGCTTTAATGAAATTTTATCGACTTCTCTTAGTTAAAAATCTTCTCCTTACATTGCTTTTTCAAATTTTAAAGATTACTTGCTGTACCTGTTATTCTTTCTTTAGTCTTTCTTTTTTTTCTGCTGCATTGACATGTTTTTATACTTTTAAACTACTTTTAATTACGTTTATTAAGAATATATAAAAAATCAATATATTGCTATCGTTTTTTTGAATCCCTTAAAATATTTACGTGTATATTTATGTTTTTCCTTTTTTTTTAATGTTATTACTATATTATTTTATTTTCACATCTGAGCATGTTTTTCCTCCTTTATTTTAATTCTTAACTTTTAATTACTCTTGCAAACTTTTTTCATTTTTAATATTGTTTCCATTTGTAAATACTCACTACAAACTACAAACTTTAAAATATCTTTTTTTTGCTTAAATTTTAATTTTTAAACAACTTCCATTTATGTTTTTTTCTCCTTCTCTTTTTTATACTTTCATTAATAACCTTACATATAATTGCTTTATAATATGGAAATTACACTGGTTCATTAGAGTAAAGTCTAACTGTGTAAAATATTAAACTTTGTAACTGTCCTGTCTGTTTCCTAAATAAAAGAAAATAAAAAAATTAAAAAAACTGTCACCGCTAGTTTAATGGAAGAAGAAATTCTATGGAAATATTTTATTAACGCAAGCTTCCAATTAATTCAAGTTACATATACCTTTGACCTTAAGCCCATTGAATGATTTCGTGTAAATAAAATTTATTTATTTATTAAAATTAATTATACTGATAAGTATTCTCTCTTCAATCTGTGCCTCATATCTGAGGATGGTGAATACGCCTAACTCCAAGCATGGCTTATCTGTGGACAGTCTCCCTCCCCCTGGAAACGGTTTTGTGCTGTTCTGTAGGCATTTCGTGAGAAATCATCAATGATGCTGGTCTCATCATATTGTAGATTGACAAGTAAGTAATTTTGTTTATTCCACACTTTCCAGGAGGACAGTTTTCTTCAAACGATCAGAGTTGGCCCTGGAAATATGTCCAAAAAACTGCAGGATTTTTTGTACGTCTGGCTGTGTATGGAATTCCCAGAAGTCACCGCAAACATCACATTTCACAAGCTTATTTTTTTTTTATTTTCAGATTCTCTCAGTGTCCAGCACTTCACTCCGTACACGAACACGTGAAAACGAAGGCCTTTTAACCCAAAAATAGGTATTAGCCAAATAAAATAAATGGCATACACATTTTTTTTATGTAGCCAAAATAAACTGTTGAGCTTGTCTTGTTCAGCCCTAAAAATATATTTTACTTAGTGAAATTTGAATTTTAAATTCACACATGCCTTTGTTCGTTTAATAATTTAATGGTAAGTCCGTTTGATCACCGATAATGAGACAATAGCGTATAATTAAAAAGAAACGTAATGAATACGAATAAAATGGCATTTATATTCGTGGGTAATTGTCTCCCGTGCATTTTCACTAACGGTCTTTCTTCATGATCAGACATGATGCTACGCAGAAATTTACCGTCGTGACTGACAATTTTTTTTTTGATTGCAATGAAAATGTGAAGCAAAACAGATTATATTGATTCATTCGTAAATATTTCCATCCGTTCTTAGATTTCAAAATCGATACTAAATCAAACCACCTTTTACCAACTATTCTCCTCAATTACTGACCCTCAAAACTTTGAAGTTTTTTGTCTCGAGTTATGGTGGAATGCTATATACGATCCACAAAGATACAAAACTTGAAGTCGAAATAACAAATTAGATCATTTTAAATTACGTAAAAAATTAAGAAACGGCAATATAATCTTAAGTAACATCAATCTCTAACGCTTTTTATTAACCGAAATACGTCTACCGTTCCTTGATAAGATTAAATCAGTTTTTTCAACGTAAGTAGGCACTCGGAATCCTCGTGGATATAAAATTTGCAATATCGTATCGCTCGGCGAGGGTAAAGAGAAGTGGAAATTCCACCTCAAAGGAGACGACGCACTTGCCACCAAAATTGAATTCCAAATACCTTTTCTGGAATCACTCTCTTTTTTTAAAGGCGCCTTTATCGTTAGACAGTTAGACGTCTCGGTATGTGCGTTCTTACTTAAAAAGCATTTTAAACGCTACGCTTTGATAACTGCCCTCAGTCTAGCTCAGAGAATCCATCTATTTTTGTGGCTGATAAGCACTGGGTTCAACAACCACAAATGTCAAAAAGAAAATAATAATGTTATTTCGTGGTTTTCTTAACCAAAAGTATTGTTGTTTTGCATGAGAATCAAGATGTGATAGAGCGGGGTTCGAACCGCGAACCTTTGATCAGTGAGTCCACTGTTACAACATAAACGTGCTTAAAGAGTCAATGGCTACATCAGAAATAGTATCAAATACTGTAATTACACTGTAATTGAGTATCATGTTAACTAATTAAATATCCAAGATACATCGTACATAAATTTATTATAAACATTTCAATTATATTTAGCATTCATTGGGTAAAGTACATAATATTTGTAACTTCAAGTGATTTCCACAATAACATATAAAAAAGGCCAGTAACCTTTATTTAATATCTTATTTACCTTCCATTTTGACCATGTTTTCACTTAGTTTGCCCTAATAACATTTCCAAATAAAATGATTGCAGCAAAATTGATGGCAAAAGTTGGACGAACAAAGCGATTGAGAATTCCCTTAGAGTAGCGTTTTATTATGAAAAATGTACATTCTTCCACGGTTACACCCTAAAGGCTTATATGGGCTTAAAACTTGGATAGCTTCTCCAATTCTCAAACCTCCGTATATTTCATGAGACTGGGTAATAAATTACTTAGTGCATCATCATAGGAGCACGTTATATCGCTGGTCCATTGCCAATAATGTGATTGGCGATATATTATCTAATAAGGGAAAATGGACCAGGCTTTGCATGCTAAGTCCCATGTGTAACATGATATGTCAAGGAACATCTATCTAACAACGGCACAAGTATGGCACCTTTGATAGAAAAATATATTTTTAAAATTATTTAATTAGCTGTTTATTCACTTAAATATTTTAAAGTATTTAATAAGTTCTAGAAGATCTCTAGAAAACTGAAAACATATCTGTACCATAAAGGATAAAACACGGAAGTCTTTTTTTTTGCCGTTTTGAAGTTAAAAACGCAGAAGTTATCGCAATAAATTAGTTTATTCGTGGAAGTCCACTTTCGTCATAAAAACGCTGTTTTAAGCTGAAATAAGAATCAAAAGTTCACTTTGTTTTAGTGTAAAAGTCGTCAGTGGTGTCATATCTACTATTTTAACGTGTACTTTTGCTGTCAAAATAAACCTTATGTTAGATTGAAAGTTCTTTATAGACTAAAATTATCTCATTTGGTTCAAAAGTTATCATGTTTTTGAAATCGCATAATCAGAAAATCTTGTTTCCTAAACATCTCGTCGAATTTGACTCCGTGGTTTATTCTCTAAAGTTTCTAAGGTATCTAGATTCGCATAAAAATGCGTATATTTAACAATAATATTTATGTGTCGTGGTTGATGCGTTTGACTACCAATAAAATTTTAAAAAACATAACTCGTTATGATTTAAACGGCTATTGCCATCAAAATCGTGTCTTTCATTAAGGAAATAAAAATGAAAATTATTTCAGATATTTGCAGAGAAAATACAGCTTAACTGTCCGTGAAACTTAACTAAATTTATGGTAGGAGGAGATATTGCGTCACTATGAAAAACTGTCAGCAATAAAATAATCACATTATGTTTGTCAATAAAATTTACTTCAAACCATCAACTAAGGTCCAATTAAAAGTAAAATATTCTAAAAAATAAAAATGTAATAGGATATTTGTTGCCATGGTCCATAGTGAAAAAAATGTCAGCGAACTAGTTCTATTTCTTATATTTTTTCAGGGAACTCCTTGTAAATTTTCAAACATTTGAACAATGAGTTTTGAGACTGCCTTTGTCCTCATTAGTAATCTTATATTTGTATCTCTAGTTTCATATATTTGGCATTAATTGTTTAATTGTTTTACGCTTTTCATTTATTTAACGCATCAATTATTTTACTAACGAAAATTCCAACGTTAAAAACCTCCCAACCCAGTTTTATTACATTCTCATGCAAATCGACTTTTATTTAAAAATATTTTTTATATCACGGTTTTAGGATCAGATACCTAGATTTGTTACCATATCTTAAAGCGATCGTGGTTATGGGGTTTTAAAAGCTTTGTTAGATACGTGGTATTTTACGACACAGTTTGTCCTTAACAGCAAATAATAAATCTATGATGATAATATAAATCATTTGGATTTATAGCATTTATATAAATACTGAAACCCATTATTTATTAATGCACGTTAGCTAAAAAATCCTACCTTGATTGTAGAAAGTGCAGTTTCCTGGAGGCTCCATACTCTGAGGAGGCATTTGTCCTCCAGTTCGGCGCAAGGAAGGGCCACGTGGGGGCACTTCGGGGGGCGCAGGCTCCGGGGGTGACTCTTCCCCCGGATCTATATATAAATAAAACAATTAGCATTTTTTAGCCAATCAACAGGTTTAAGTACTTAAATTTACAAAATGTATAATTATCAAACAGTGGCATAATCTAGGCGGACATGGCAAGTGTGACATCGCGAGTCAGTGACATCACCGCTTGCTTCTTGAATGCCTGCCCTTGCTGTAGGAACACAACCAAATCTCACCAAACAGAAACAGATTTAGTTAAAGGTACTGTCGGTGTGTTTCTACAACAAAGGCAAGCATTCAAAAAGCGAGCGGTGTTTTCACTTCTAGCTAAAATATGTCACACTTGCCATGTCGACATGCCATGGCTTGCCATGACTAAGCCAATCGTACTTTTAAATAGTTTCTAAGATTATACACCAGTAAACAATGTTTATGTTAAGATTGTTTATGCTAAGTTTAATCAATATTAACATATTACAACAGAGATGAAGAGCATTTAAGAGAAGGTAATATAGAAGTCTAGGCATCTACAGGGCTTATGATCTGTCAATGGCTGGTTTGAGTAGCAAATGGTGGTACATGTTCTTCATCTCTGTTGTAATATGTTAATATAAACAGCTCCCCAGGGAGTTGAATCCAGTCCTTGTCAACGAAAATTTGGAAAACTCAAAATATTATTTAATCAATATATTATATTTTTGAAATTTGAATCACTTACTTTTTGGAAAATTATTATTTTATATATTAAAATAAAATGAAATCACTTGGTTTTTATGAACCACTTAATTTTTTTATAATTAGACAACCAATTAGTTTTGGCAATACTATTTTAAAACTAGAGTTAAAGAACATATGAGATGTCTTAAAAAAAAATAATCTGAGTTTGCTGACCATATTCTAACAAATAGTCACTAATTCAACTTTGAAGTTTGCATCGAAATTCTACATACAAACAAAAAAGGATATGCACTTGATTATTTTGAAATATTGGAGATTAGAAAGGCTGTAAATATAAATTTCAATATCATTGATAATCAAATAAACCTTAGTAATAGTCCCATTTTAAATATGTTCCCTCTGCCTAAATCCACACACAAACCCCCTCTCTTCTCTACGCTCGTAGCCACGCCCACTCTACCATCACTGTAAAATTTATACATGTTATGTTAGTTTGTAACTTACCCTGAAGAAGGCAAAGTATTACCGAAACTAGTTGGTTATCTAATTATTAAAAATATAAGTGGTACATAAAAACAAAGTGATTTTATTTTATTTTAATATATTATATATAACATTAAAAGCCAATCAATTGGGGCTTATATGAGCCTGTTAATTGGATTTAAAAGAAAAAACAAGACGGGTGATACGTTAATCTACCAGTTTAAAATCACAAGTAATCAGTTACACCTTTTTAGATATTATTTGTGTCTGGGCGGATGATGAATACAGTTCTCTGTGTCAAATAGAACCAGAATACTGTAAAAGAGAGAAAACAAATGTAATGTCACGACTAGAAAAGTACAAGTACTTAACTTGAACATTGTCTGAAATTCGATATTTTTTTAATGTAACAAAGTAAAGTAAAACAAAGCTCTTTATGAGAATATATGACGTAATGATCGAGAGCTTTCTGCTCTGGCGCTCATGTGGTCAACTATCGTAAATATCGAATATCCACAACCCGATATTTTGTCAACAAGGGAACCCACTCCACTTTTCCGTCCCAGTTTAGCATTGAATAAAAAATAAATAACGAGAAGAGTTGTCGAAAATCTAAAATAAAAAACGGTTTATTAATCAACAGTTTTTGAGCGTGTTTAGCTATTTTTTCAATATTTAGTTCATCTTATCACATTAATAGGAAACACGGTTTCGCTTTTCTTCATATAAACGCACTCCTGTATTTTTTCCCTGGATTATGGAACTAGATTTATGATTTTTTTTACACACTAAAGATATTTGCCATGTTTAGTTGTTTTAAAAAAAAATAAATTATTGTTTACTTTATAATATTGAGAACTAGAACCATACGAAAACCATTCAAAGCGCCCAGTTTTATCTGGTGCCTTTGTATGCATGGTATATAAATATGATAACCGTTTTTGGAAAAAGTCAAATGTACCGACACAGAAAATTTTAATCTGATACACTTTCTAAAAATAAACAACAAAATTAAATCTGTTGTGAGCTACGGAAAACGGGACAACAACGACGGGCGGTTGTCTTTTTTGTACAGTATTAGGGAGGCATTGGCAAGATAGTGACATAAAAACAATATTAAAATACCTCTTCACTGAAATCCCTTGTCACTACATCCCATTAATGAAGGATTTAGCTCTTTTCCACAAAATTGTAGAAATATTAACCTTCCAACACTGGCAAAATATTGAATGATTTTAAGTCTATATTGTAGCAGTGAAATCAAGTAACGATATGCAACCATCATCACCGTGTCTCTCTCTACACCTTGTGGTGCATGCGCCACTGCATTGGTGCACAGCATGCAGCGTATATTGATCGTGTGTAACATGAAGGTGAGGTCTTACGCTTCAAGGCTTCCAGGAACAATACATTATTTAAGTAAAAACAACTTTTTAAATTAATATTCCACGTCAAAACTCTTAGGAATTGAACCCAGGACCTCAAAAATGGACAATATTTTCTGATTTATTTTTAAGAATATACAAACGAAACAAATATTATTTCATAATTCATGTGATGTAACACATACACACAATTATACATTTGATACTTTGGACCAGGTGAGTAGTGGCCACGAAAGAATTAATAAAATATAAAATAAATTTAAAAAATGTATGCTTAAATGTGCATTTCACACCTTTGTTTACATTTTTTCTCTTTACGTTCTGTTGGATAGTCAAAATGAATTTTTATATTTTTTATGCCAAGAATATTAAATTACGAAACAAGATGGCACATAAATTTTAATTTATTAATTTTACAGAAAGCAAACTAATGTTAAATTTTACGCTCCATTGATTTTCTATGACATTATTCTTAGATCTGCAATTTTGTGGCACTTAGGTAAATAGCTATATGTCACTTAAATTAAGTCACTTGAGTAATAATGTATGAATAAATGTCCGAAAATGAGTTTGTTTTAACTCCTCCTGGGAGTACAATATTTTTTTTAATGATTTGACAATAAAAAAAAATCTTCAATAAAGTTTAGTTATGTGTGCTTTTCAAAAAGTTTTCCTATAAATTATTGAAATATTCCTACTTATGCAGGAAAAAAAGTGTTTTTAATTTGTTGACTGACAGGCACCAACACATTTATATCGGCTTTACTAATCTGATTTATTTATATACGCCCGATGGGCATTTTTAACGACGTTTGTATATGTAGGGTTCATAGTCCATAATCGATGACACACACGTGCTAAAACGTTTCACCTGAAATAGTCCGATGACCGAAAAAAGCAATATCATCATTTTCTTTACAATCCAATATAACATATTGTATCATGGAACTCTATCAGTATTGCACATGAAATCGGGAGCATCGTTCTGCAATACATTCATACCGTCCTTACCAATGAACAACAAAGAAACGTAGGAACCTCTAATAAGACAGCAGAATGCAGTCAAAGTCAGTCAACCTAACTAGTTCAGTTCAGTCAATCAGTCCAGCTCGACCAAGCTACTCAGTCCCAGCATGAAGTTCAAGTGTGGTCTCTTCAATCCATCATCGCTGCTACGTTGGTGGTACACAGTGAAGTGTTGTATCTTATTTGCCATGTAATAAATACGCATTTAAACAGCAACCTTGTGTATTTTCTGTCAATCTCCAACTGGAGTAGGAACTCCAATTCTCAACTACCAAAATTCTACATATACATACAAAATTATTATTAAAGAAAGTAGATAGACGCAATGGTTAAAAGTACATTTGATGGGAGTGGAAGCGCGAGAGGTGTCCATTATTTAATTTGATTCAGTGATCGTATGAAAGAAGACATCTTGTTATCAAATAAATCAAGACTGGTATGTTTGTTGGCTGACCTAAGAATTCTGGGCACAGGGTAATGAAAACCATAGTTAGTTCTATGATAATCAGTATGAAAAAGTATTTTTTAAAAAAAGATATCATTGGACTGCTCTGCATACAATATGTGTGGAAACTGCATAACACAAATTATTTTCAATTTCACAAATTTTAACTAGTAATAATCGAATTTCAGTAAAAAATCCAAAGTTTAATCTTTGTTTTTATCTTAAATCAACTCAACAAAGTGAAATTTCACATTTCTAAAAAATCGGCTTGTTTCAAATACCACTGCAACATTTCCTTAGAAGTATTTTTATACAATTGCCTTGATGTCCCGTGGGCACGCTGGACACACGTTAGGGTCCGAAAGTACTACCTCACTCCTCCACTAGCATGTGACTGAAACACGTGACCTGGTCCTATACTCTTTCTACTTATAGTACCTACTAAAACCTTTTTTAGTTACCTATATTAGTATCCTTTGTAATATCCCTCAAGGGTAAAAAAACATATCAAATTATTTTTTAGGTAAGGATAAAATAATAATGATACCTACCTTGGGATCATTTAACGTTAGGTTCATGACAAAACCCGTGGCAAAACAAAATAATATAACTGAATAAAATATTTTATTTTATCTCTCCTTACAAGTTGATAATTTTTATTCATTTTAGTTTTGTACTACAGTTAAAAAATTTTAGGAAGTTTTCAACTTTTAAATTATTTATTAGTAATTTTTTATTTAAAAAAAATGTAATTGAGTGTTTATTATTTACTCAAATATTTAAATATTTAGATCATTTCCTGAAAGTCGTAAATAACTTGTGATATACAAATGGAAATTGGGTCATGGTAGAGTGGGATTTGAACCTCGGACCTTTGGCCCATGAGTCCATAATACTACCACGGGACCACAACCCGGTTCATATATTATGTTACCTATATTTTGTAAGTTATCTCTACATTGCTATAAATTAAATGTGTTTTTGTCTTATATGGTAGAATTGGGTATGCACTATTTAGCCGTATTTACTGGAATAAGATTGATTATTATTAAATAAGATTATTAGGGCGTCGCGCGTCGGTCGATTTTTTTATTTTTTTTAATATTTGCAATTGTTATAGCACTTATTGTGTAAAATTAAATCATTTTACTCGCATCGCATTTTATTTTTTCTTATTTTAAAGTTACAATAACTCTTATTTGGCTTCCAAGCCCCATCGGACCCACCCTTTTAAAAAAATAAAAGTATATATATCTTAATTTAGCTTTTTATTTAAATTTTTGATTTGATAACTCTTGTTATTATTTTTTTATTATTTATTATCGCCCGTAGTCAATTTGTACAATTTAAATAACATAGTTTAAAATTTTAAAAATATAAGAAACATATTAAGTTTATAAATTTAACATACATATTATAATGTTACCCGTTATATATGTTGTAGACATTAGTATAAAAAAAATTTTTTTAAACAGATAATTTTTGGTTCATTGGTTATTGTTGTAATTTCAGTAATAGGTACCTATTTTCTATGTAATTGTATATGTACATATTTATCTCAATATGGAAAGGAATAGAACACTTTGTTTTAACCACCTATTTTTTATTTTTTCTACCGACCGGTTTCAAAGCTATACAAGCTTCTTTATCAAGGTATACTTAATTAATAAATTATATCCTATTTTATCCTATGAATATTGTGCTTCGTATGGAAATAATAAATCAAGTATCTTGGTCTTGTAAGGATGAGAAGCGTAATTTGAAATATATACGCTCAAAACTAGGCAGGAGTGGACTTGAGGAAATATTGTTTATTTCGATATTTATTATTTCATTCTATATTAATCGGTCGGTAGAAAAAATAAAGTTATAAATAATGAATTTCAGCTCTTTAATTTCTCTAAAATCAACAAATGGAAGAATAGAAAAAATATAGATCTTAAATCATAATCAAAATGGTGAATGTTACACAGTGTGTAAAATGGCCACTTAAACCAGCCAATGACAGGTCATAAGCCCTATAAATACCTAGACCTCCATATTCCCTTCTACATGGTATTCTCCATCCCTGTTGTAAATTGTTAATCTTAATGACTCCCAACGGGGTTAAATCCAGTGTTTTGTCTAAAAACATTTGGACAAATTAATAATTAATAAATGAATAATAATTAATAAATTAATAAAATAAAACCAAAGGGTTCAAAAAGAAGTCAAAAAATTGGAAAATGTTTTAGGCGTTGCCTATTATGTGAAATAATTCAATCATATGAATCTCTTCACAACAATAAAGGTTTCAGCTCTTTAACTTCACTTAAATCAACAGATGGAAGAAATGAAGAAAATAAATGTTCATACATAGGCAAAAAGTGCATGTTACACAGTGTGTAACATGGCCAGTTAAACCAGCCAACGACAGGTCATAAGCCCTGTAAATGCCTAGACTTCCATATTCCCTTTTTTAGGGTATTCTCCATTCCTGTTGTAATTTGTTAATTAAAAAATAAGTCAACAATATTTTGAGTTTGTCCAAATTTTTGTACACAAAGACTTGATTCAACTCCCTGGGAAGCTGTTTATATTAACATATTACAACAGAGATGAAGAACATGAATGTTACACAGTGTGTAAAGTGGCCACTTAAACCAGCCATTGACAGGTCTAAGCCCTGTAGATGCCTAGACTTCTATATTACCTTCTCTTAAATGTTCTTCATCTCTGTTGTAATATGTTAAAAAATAAGTAGTTAAAACAAAGTTGTTTTATTTCTTTTACAACAATAAGTTCTTTTAAATAATTCCGTAGATGTTTGAATCCTATCCTTGTCAACAAAAATGTTGGCAAAACTTAAAATGTTGTTCCATGTATTTTTATTACAGAAATCCACGGTTTTAGTTATAAACGCGGAAAGAGTCTAGTTTCATATTTTTTTATCGAAATAACAGTGTCGGTTTTTCAACTGATTACTTCATAACAAAGGCTCTCCCAAAACCAAGTTGAGGCTCGAATTTATTTCTTATTCCTTCAACAAATACTTATTTGATATATCTCTCGAGGGTCTGCGCTCTTTGACCGCTGAAGTGAACTTCGCTGATATCTCCACGTACATGGATTTTGTATATTTCTTTTCCATTAAATATACCAATTCTCATCAAATTCATAATATATTATCTTTCTCACTTCCAGCCATCCAGAGATCCAACGCAATAACGTCCACGTGAGATGTGGGTCAAGCAGTGAAGGGAATTATTGCTTTTTTTTACTCAATATTATGAAATGCCAAAAAATTGCCATGTGAAATGCTTTTGCTTGTGACAATATTTTACGCTAAATTGTTTTTCGACACTTTTTATGTCAATGTTGTTTTTTGTTATCAAGTAGACGTAATTTACATTTTTCACAATTTCTAGCTTACGTTTTCTTATTCAAACAGATTTTTTTTCTACGCAAAATTTATTACAAGTAAAAAAGCTGCTTATTTTATTTGATGTCTTTTTCTGAGAACTAAACATTTTATCGCTACTTTTTTTTCTGGAATTGTTTGCATTCAAATTAAGTAGCTATAACTTTTTACACGAGTAGATCGAAACAGTTTTTAATGCTTTTCCAGAAAAACAGTTATTTAAAATAGAATTATTTAAAAGAAAAGTAAAAAAGCGTAAAAATTGATCAAAATATTTATAAGTTTTCCTTTCAGATAATATAATGCGCAATTTTATATTTTCACTATTCCTTTGATTCTTTTCGAACATATTTATATATTTTTACTATTCAAAAATAGAAATGTAATATAGAACACATTTAAAAAATATACGGAAAAAACTCTCTTTAAATACAACAATTTTGCTCTTAAAGAGAAGTAATGTATTCAACCATAATAATTATACAATATGTAACTTGGTGGGTCCGATTCTTATACAGACCGTATTTAACAGCGCAATTCGTTTGACTTTAACTTTTCACATTTTTTGTTGCTTTTTAAAAAAAAAAAATATGTGTGCAAACCTTATCTTTCCCTAAAAACAGGTGTTATTTTTGATTAATTAGGTTTTTTTTATGTACATTTTGATACATTTTTTCGATTTTTAGTACAAACTTTTGACCAACTCTTCTTTTGACTATTCTGTTTTTTGATTGGCTGGAAGATATTGCTTGTAAAATAAGTCCGCCAAAGTGCTTATTCTTTGAACTTGAAGTTTTAAGAACGGTACATGTGTAAGAGCAGAGCTATAATTTATAAACTTTATACTTATTTATGCTATAGTACTGTGTTAAATTGATGCATTGATTTAGAAAAAAACTCGTTTTAAAGGCTAGCATTTATTTTGAATAACTGTAGGACTCATCCGAAAACCTGACCTACTATCGTCTTAAAGATAATGCGTTATTATGTAACCTTACGTTTTTCGTAAGTCAACAATGAGATTTTCAGATTCAGATTCAGATTTTCTGCTCGACAAAACAAGCATTTATTTTAATTGAAGTACAGCTTTAATCTTATGATAGTCAAAACAAATAATAAGTGAAAATAGTGCATCATATTAATGGTAAGCATGGTTGCTAGCTATCTCACTAGGTAAAACTTGTTCTTATATAGCTAGCAATTATTCTTTAGTCATAAATACAATCAAAATATGTTAATAAAATATAATAAAACATAACGTTATCTCATCATGTAATAGTGTTTGGTCTTCTTCTGCTTTCTTTCTTGAGTCATCAGTCATTTTGTTACGTTTTTGTTAAAAGTGTAGGTTGTTGCTGGTTGCTAGAATTTGAGCTCCTATCCCAGTTGAAGATTGACATAAGAAACTGTGTTTATGTTTAAATGCGTATTTATTACATGACGAATAAGATACAACACTTTATTACGGAGCGCGAGAGAAACGACGAGAAATATATGTTGTAATTTACTGATGTTACTACGTCCTGTTGTCCATTTAGAGGCATTTTTTTTTCTTCGTTTCCTCGTTGCGGGAATTAAGTTAAGGTACTCCAGGACGTCGCACTGATTATGTCATTTAATTTTGTTATTGAATTAACGTCCGATGTGCAGTACCGCTGGTCTTGTATACCTATATGAAAGGCTTCGGAGTAAGTAAATGTTGAAATACTGAAAATAATAGTCAAACCTGTCGTAATTAAATTTTAAAAAAATCTAAAATGGACATTAGCTATTGTTGGTAAATACAGTTTTCTGTATGCCATTTTTTTTTTTTTTTTTCAATATTGTCATGAGGATAAATGACAAAATTCGACAAAGGCCCTCCATATAATTTTTCAAACACAGTGAAAAAAAACGTAAAATTCAACAAATATTGCGATATGCGAAATTGAACATTTTAAAAGAGTAACTCGTTTATTGACAAAAAAAAATATTATTTTGTAGTAATGTAACCGATAAAAAGACCCATGGTCTTTGTAATGGTTTCGAGTATGTGAAAAAATGTACTTTTACTGTTGATCTTACAGAATATAATGTATTGTATTCAGTAGAAAATGCTAAGTGGCTTCTTGTGTTGATGCTCTTTATTTAAAGTAAAATTGTTTGGCATGTGTGTGTGTCATCGAATAATGGACTTTGATCCCCACGAAATAATAAATATTGATACTACGAATTATACGTATTATATATGCAGCGTACAAGTACAAGTATATTTTTCTTCTTCTTGCAATGCCTTATCAGGTCCCTCTGACGTTGGCAATCACTACAGCGAAAGCATCTCCGTTCCGCGCCACTCCGCAGCCAGGACAACTGCTCATCAGATGTACTCGCTATAGTGATTCCTGAGAAAATATGATCAGAGTGGTTCTCAGTTGCCTTCTCTGGTGGATTTTTTTTTCGGGGTTTTCTCCCTTAGCTGATTGGTTTTGGTTTGGAGGCACCAGAAACTGGCCTTTCATTCTCTCGTTATCTGTTATGATTATAAATGTGATTCCATTGCCAAGGAATCACGACGTGGTTTATTGACGAGTTTGACTACCCGGTAGTGTTGCCGGCAGAATGCAACTGGGCGTTCTGAGCATTTTATCTAATGACACCCTCCAGCAAAATGTGACTCACTGCGACTCTCTTGATGGTTTGAACCCCACAATATAATATATTCCTGTATGTAAACAATATTCAGACATACAATAAATATTTATCCTAGCATTTTGACGTTTCATTATGTCTTTTTCAACGGGAATAGAGGTTTTTTATATTCAACAAGCAAAAATCCTTAAGATTTTTAGCATTTGTCGTTTTCTTTTGTAAAATCAATATGCAAATGCTAATGATTCCATCTCTAGGTCAAAATATCCTGATATAAACCAAATAAAACTGGCTTCAGCGCTCGTGTGTGATTGGTTTATTGATGATAATATTCCTTCTGGGATGGAACATCATTACTTACTTCGTGTTATTGAATAAGCAGACCTACATTTGGCCCGTCGGAGTTCTGAAGAGAAAGTTCCAAATCGAATATGCAAACAGAATAAGGAAAACATGCCAAACTCTATGTAACTTTGTCAGTCATATATCGCGCACAAACAACTTCCAGCTCGAACAAAAACTAACTTTATAAATAAAACTTCGAACGGAGGTAAACTCAAAAGGATGCGAAAACAGTTAAATTTAAGACGGAATAAAGTTTTGAATCTTATTTGCGAAGAAACTAAAAATTAATATCAATTTTTATACCTACACAGACTGAACAAAATTTATCAAAAATGTTTTAAGCATATCCAAATGTTCGTAGATAGACTGAATTTCACTTCCTAGGAAATTATTGAGATCTAAATTTATTGCAAAACACATTTTAGAAGAGAATATGCAAGCCTATGTATTTACAGTGCAAAATGGTGAATGTGTGTAAAGTGGCTATTTAAACCAGCCAACGATCGATCATAAGCCCTGTAAATGCCAAGACTTTTATATTCTGTCCTCGTAAGTGTTTTTCCCCTCTGTCGCTTTAAATTTAGGGTACAAAATTTAGTCAATATAATGTTTAATAAATAACATATATATATTAGTAAAAATCTTAAAAAATGAAATTGAGTGAAGAAAAGTCCAACTTGTGGTGTAGTTGTTGACGTGTTTTCCTGCCATGCTTAAGGTCCTGAGTTCGATTCCTGGATGGGGGAAACAAGAAATATATAAATGTTTCAACATAATTCCTTACCATGGTTCATACAAAGACTGGTCAGTCTCGGATCCTGGTCCATAATGTAGGCGTCCGGCCTAGGGCCCCCCTGAAGGGGTGGCTGCCCGGCCTCCAGGCCGCTGGAGGCGCTACTGGAGGGCGTGAGCGCCCTGCTCCGCCGCCCACCGCCCGTCCAACCAGACCTACTCAGGCTAGAGTTGGAGGGTAGTTTCTTGGGGTTGCTCGTCGCGTAAATAATCTCACCTGAAACGAAAACAAAGTATCGTCAGTTATGTACCTTAGCGAAGAATTAATATTTTTTAATACTTAAAAAAACATATTTTCAAGGTTACATGAAAATAAATATTATACTCAATCCAAACGTAAAACTGATTTTTCTAGCATATTGGAATTCTATAACGTAAAGTACTTTGATAATTATTTTAAGTTTTACGTAACCGTTGTAAATTTTGATCATAATTTACATAAAGGCCCAAAACACGCTAGCGAGCCGCCGACGCTAGGTATTTTGAATACTTGCACAGTTCCACAACCATCCCTATATTAAAAAAAAAAAAAACGATTCAAATCAATGCGATGTGCGTTCCACCGAAAGTATTTCTCCGAACTAAAATAAGCCAACAAGTAAATAAATGATTTCGTTAGAATTATTTTAAAATACCACGACGCGCCGTTAGTCAAAACTTGCAATATAAATTTGATCGTGTCGAAATATTCCCAAGTTTTTATAAAAATTACATGAAAAATGTATACATTCAGAGTATTATTTTATTTATTTTATTTGAGATTACGAACGGATTTTTAATAAAATATCAATCTGTTACAAGGCACATGAACCCTGACATAAAAGGTATTTCCGTGAGTATTTACCTAAGTTCTTGTATTTATCTCTCATGAGATTTTACAAATGTATACTTAAGCTGAATACCGTTAATACCTAATACCTATAGATACTTTAAATCCGTATATACTAAGTTAACTGTTAAACAAACAGTAGATAATATTGCTTATGTTGGAATAATGCGAAGTGATGTTTCTAATATCTGAATCTTATGAAGTTTGTTTTTTTTTAAAGTTTTTTTTAACTTATGATACACAATTATAAAAGTCCTTTTGCACAACGTCATTTTTACCTTCAATGCACCCAAAAATTACAAAGATTTGCTGGGTATAATGCAATTTATCAATAAATTAAACTTTGTTCTTAGTGTTACACTATTTTTATTATTTTACAAAAACACTACAGTTTCGGGAGAGCACTCCTTTCATCGACGGGTGATTGGATTGATTAAATAATAAAAATTGTTAAACACTGATAACAAAGTTTTATTTTCATACTATATAATATATAATAAAGTGTAACGAAGTGAATGCCGATTCAATTAACAATTTATCAATACTTATTCCTTTGAAAAAACATTACACAATGACTGATGACTCAAGATAGAAAACAATTAGAAGACCAACAGATGTAACATGGTGAGATGGACCTTTTATCAAAAATTATTAGTTAATATAAATATATTTAACAATATTGTGAGTTTGTCCATATTTTAGTAGACATGAACTGGATTCAACTCCTTGGGGAGCTGTTAATATTAACATATTACAACAGAGATTATGAATATTTAGAAAAGTTAATATATAATTCTAGGCATCTACAAGGCTTATGACTTGTCATTGGCAGGTTTAAGTGGCAGGGAGTTAAATCCAATCTTTGTATACAAAAATTTGAACCGACTTGAATATTATTAATTAATCCACCTGGTCCAAGAAAAAGTATAGAATTTGAAAAAAAACAATTTTTTTAGCGTTGCCTAGTATGTAGGTGAAATAATTCAATTAGATGAATCCAACCCGGATAAATAAAGGTTTCGGCTTTTTAACTTCACAAACATCAAAAGATGAAAAAATGGAAGGAATATCGATGCTCAAATGTGGGCAAAATGGTAAATGTTTCACAGTGTGTAAAGTGGCCACTTTAATTAGCCAATGACAGGTCGTAACCCCCGTAGATGCCTAGACTTCAGTATTACCTCCTCTAAAATGTTTTTTATCTCTGTTGTAATATTTTAATAAATCTTTGTTTTTGTTGTTTATTTCTGTGCTTTTATAACAATATTATGAAAATATAATTCTTTAAAAAATATAAAAATTGTCTCGTAATGTTTAAGTTAGATATCTAAATAATAATTTATAGGAAAAGACTGCGACACAAACATTTGAAATGGCATAATTACTTTTTTTTTTGTATGCGTTCATAAATAATAATGACTTTTGGGTATACTCGTTGTTGTTATTATAAATAATTAAAATATAAGGTTGATAACTTTCTAGAGCTTTTTTCTAAAGCGTTGATGACTCATCGAAAGCTCATAAGCTCTCTTTTCTTACCGTTAGGACGCAGGCGGTCTTGTGACGCAGCATAGTGCAGCCTCCTATTGGTACTCTCCACGGGAAAAGGGGAAGATTGGCGGAGCTGGGGAGAGCGGGGGCTGCGAGGCACACAGGGAGCCCCTGGGTCGTCACAATCCTGTCTATAGGATCGGAGATCCCCTGAAATAAAATAAATATTTGTAAGCTTAATTAGTGTAACCTTGTCGCGAAAGAATAAGTGTTCAGATACAGGGGTTCACACCACAGTTGATATATATGTATATTTATATTTTCATCGTTCTTTTTTTGCACCATACGGTGCATATAGTGCGTTTGGCATTGCATTGATAATCAAGCATATCTTGATGATTTTTTTTCAAAGACAAAAAACTCTCTCTCATGCTTAACGAACTGAAGCCTACAAAAAAATGGGAATACGCATGAACTTAAATAAAACTAAAGAAGAGTGATAATTTAATCTACAAATTTGGAATATCCAGTGACCGGTTTCATCGCTTTTGCGACATCTTCGAGACTGGTATCTTTATTAAGGAGTTCAATGTATTTATACAAAACAGAGGTAAGGATAGATAATTCAAAGTTAAATGACAGTAAATTAAATAAAGTTATTTTTATCTTAAGGATCATTAACAATTTTTTTTTTCGGGTTAACTAATGAGTTGATATAATGCTTTTTTATTGAGTTTAAGTATTTTATTTTATTGTAAGTGTCCCATCTTTCGTGAGTGTGATTTTTGTAAATTATGATTTCTGAAAAACAAAGGGTAAAAAGTCATTAGTAAAAAAAAAATTGAGAATGATCCTTAAGATAAAAATAACCTTATTTAATTTACTTTTATAAAACTTTGAATTATCTATCCTAACCTCTTTTTTGTATAAATACATTGAACTTCTTAATACAGATACTAGTCTCGAAGATGTTGCGAAAGCGATGAAACCGATCACTGGATATTCCAAATTTGTGGATTAAAGTATCATTCGTCTTTTATTTATATAATAAATTACAATGAACTTCCATCACGAATTTTCACCTACAAACTTAAATGTTTTAAAACTAAAGAGATGAAACCTATCTCTGAAAGGATATGTATTGATAATGTATCCACAGAGTCAGTTAATAAACATGCTAATCTTGGCAATAAAATTGTACTTAGCAAAAAAAATCTAACATCGATCAAACGACTGGTTGGGCTGGGAAGAGCAGATTTCGGAAAACTTAACGATATTTTGAAAAATGTTTGAATCTCTATCAATTTTAACTGAAAAGTATTTGATTGCTGTATTTTCCCAGTACCCACATATGGGTTTGAGACCATCATACATATAAAGTGCGTATAAACTGAGAGTCACATAGAGAGCTATGAAGCGAGCTATGCTAGGGATTAGTCTCAGAGAAAAAGTAAGAAATGAAATCATTGGAACCAAAACAGGAGTGCTAGACATTATTGAAAAAGTTGCAAAGTTGAAATGGTGCTGGGCTGGTCGTGTTGCTCGCAGCTCAGACAATAGATGGACAAAACGCCTCCTGTGCTGACGCTCTCGGATTACTACCAGAAACCCCGGACGGCTACAGCTATGCCGAAGAGACGAAATTGTGAGGCGTTCGGGAACAGCGTAGATGCAAATAGTCCAAGATCATTTGGCATGAAGAAGGATGAAAGCGACCTTCGTTAAAAAGTAAGACAATCAGTCTTACGCTCTAGGCGGCAGTCCAGTGACTGCAAAAATGTAAGTATAAAAATACCTACATCAGAAAAATACCTATCGATCTTTGGAAACGAGTAAATATTTTAATACGGCCAACAAGCGTTTGACAACTATTTTTTTTATTTAAAAACTTATTTATTAAACCTAACGGATTGTTACATTAACTAAACAAAAAATAAGATATATTTTTTTATTCATACTCCGTTGTTGATAATAATATTTTTTACATATTTTGAAAACTTTGTCGGAGTCTTTTGTTTAGTTTTGTCTAGTAGTTTATTGTATAATTTCAGTCCCTGGTTTATAAGTCTCTATTTTTCTTCTCTCGTTTCGGAATGTGACATTTTTTTTCAAGTTTAAGTTCTTTGTCTACAATGATGTCAGTGCCTAACTTATGAATAAATCTTAAAAAAATCTAGTTGATAAGTTCATTAACATTTAATTGTTTAGTTTTTCGGAAGTTTTTTAGTTGGTGTTACATAAGGAAGGTCATCTACAAGCTTCAATATTTTATTTTGTTTTATTAATAAAATAAATATATGAATTCAAATTTGGTTCTCGAAATTTATTTCTTAATAACGAACTATAATGAAGAACAAAAAATATTATACGGTTAAATATTGTTTTATCAATTACAATGTTTAAGCAATCAAGACTCAACATTTAAAAACAAAAAGGATATCTGATTAAAAATAGTGATTTATTTACAACTCGTTGAAAATGGCCCTCAAAATTAAATATTTGGTTTAATCATAAGAACGCAAATATTATTATTATTTTTTTTTAATAAAAATAATCTTTACTATTTTAAATTGAAGGAAAGGCATCGTTTATTGATTTTTTTACTCTGACTAATTGAAAACAAACGTGTTAGAGAATTACTGGGTCGCCATCTTTGTATTCAAAGCAGTGGGTATCAAACAGGGCCACCTTAGATATAAGAATCCATCAGGGTGTTTGTTTACACCATGGTCTCAACAAATTTCCATAATTACCCTTTGAAGGGGGTTTAGAAATTTACGCGCATCTATTTTTCACCAAGCACGGCTTAACAATGCGACAATGGGCGCTTTACTTAATGTTTTCATTACGGCGTGTCGACAAGGCTTAGGTAAGGCCTATACAAATAATGTGGCTATACCCTGGGGCCAGCCAGGGGAGAAAGGCGAGGAGGAGAAGTGAAACATTCTAGGGAGGATTGATCTTGCCTACTCGGTAATTGTTATATTCCCACAATTTCAAATCTTAACTATTAAATAATGATGTCTGCTTCTAAATGATATATTATTTTATAGCGATATAAAGTGTGAATTACGCTAATGAGACAATAATTGGAAGGAGTTGTGATGTGCAAAAATGTGTTAAGCAACACAAATCTCAAACTAAGACATATGAGGGAATTGGAAGCAAAGGTAACAAACTCCCGTTTTGGTGTTTTCGATAAAAATAAACAAGAACTGCTACACTAATGCTAAAGAGAGTCTTCATGTTAAAAATGTTATGTTCACTGAACCTTAACTTTAAGATACTTATAAGTTAGCTCGGATAGAAACAGGAATTCAAAACAATTTCTTAATATTTGTACGGCACGGCCATTTTGAAAACTCAAATCTCAAGCCACCATCTCAAGCAAAATTGGTCAAATAAAATGGCTGATGGATATTACCATCAGGAGTATGATTTTAAACTGCATTTGCAACTCAACTCATGATTTTTATAAAAATAAAGTTGATAAACAACAGAATGTCATCATAACCAAAAAAATATTTTTTGGAGGTTGCTATCATTGCTTCCAATGCCCTTATTTTTTTTTTTTTTATTTATTTACAATTTTAAAAAACCCGTTAGGGTTACATTAGAAATTTAATATTGTCTAGTCATTTTATGTCTCGTCTAGTCTCGTTAGTTCAGTCATCATGTGCTTTTTCAGATTGATTTTAAATTTGTCCCCAGTAAAAGTTTTCAAGTAGTAAGGTAGGTCGTTGTAGTGTTTAAGTCCATTATGTAGTATTTTTGACTGTCCTGTGTTTGTCTTTGCTTTTTCAATATGATGGTGTTCTTGTTGTCTGGTGTTATATTTGTGTATGTCAGCATTTTTGACTAATATTATGTCGTCGTCTTGTATGTTTCCCAGTGTTATTTTGTGCACAATTTTTAAGGTCTCAATTTTAGTCAAGTAGTTAATGTCAAACTGGTGTGTTTTAGGTACAGTTCAGTCGTAGAGGTCAGGTAGGGTAGGTTGTATGTTAGTTTAAGAATTTTATTTTGTTGTCTTTGTATTCTCGTTATGTCTGTCTTGTTACCAGTTACCCAGAAGGCGAATATATATAATATATATAATATAATGTATATCATATTACACGACTGTTCTTTGTTTGACGCCGAGAGGTTAAACTGCAAATAAATGTGGACACGTATTGTGTGCCGTATTGGCCAAATTTTTGAACACCCAGAAGAAGTAATAAAAAATGAAGCCCCTGCGGAAAAATACATTAACTTTCTGAAGACCTTAGTTATGAAAATGTAAAAAAGAATGAAGGAACGGATCCAGACCCGTAAAAAATAACTATTGTACATAATATAAATACTAGGAAATAAGCTTTGTATGCAAACTGAGATAATAAACTGATGTTAAACGTAATGCGCATTTTTCACAAATATGATTAATTATTTAGCTTGGCTATAAAGTTTAATACATAAAAAGTACTTAATAGTACAAAAAAGGTGATAAAAATTATATATCTATTAAGTTTAAACAAAAAAAGGTACCAAAAAAGCGTGATAACACGTTTTTACAGCACATCTTAAAAACTGTTACCTTTGTTATAACAATAACGCAAACATGTTTTAAGCAACGTTTTTTTCCCAATAAAATAAAGTTAATTTTAGTTTTATTTTTTTTTTAAAGTACAATTATCAATATTACATGTATATTTTATTGTGATACACAATTGAAATAAAATCCTTATGTTGTAAACCAGACGTTACAAATACCTTGGGATTTACTTCCAATATGAATCCCCAAATTACTAACAGTTAGTTATCGTTTGTAATATAGAAATAAACAAAACTTTTGCGGAGTTAACACATTTTTGCAAAGTTGTTATCATGTTAGCCACATATTGATCTTAATTCGCAACAATACATTAACCATTTAAAAGCAGTATTAAATTATTTTCAGTTCAGTTGCGTGGTTTTTGGTAAACACATCAAGGTACTAAAGACTAATTGTAAGTTTAAACTCATAAAACTAGTTGTGATTCTAAAATGTCTTTATATCGCGTGATATGTTATTATAATGAATTTTTTGAGACCAATTTAAGATTTTATAGTGTCTTTGATTTGCGTTGTAAGTTATAATAGTTTATTTTTTGAAACTCAAGGGTTTTAAAATATTTTTCAATTAGGTATGTTACAATAGTTCATTTTTTACATATTACTAAGTTTTAAAAATGACTTTGAATAGGGCACGCCGTATCAAAAGCCACAACTCTACATATAAAATCATTTTATGCAATATCATTTAACAATTTTAACTAATTAATTATAAGCAGGGGGAAGGATAGGAAGTTATGAAAATACACCACAAAACCCAGGCCAGTTAAGAAAAAAAAAATTTTTGATTATTTTCTTGCAACTGGCGGGAATTGAACCCGCGACGCCAGTTTTAAAGTTAACCGTCTGACCAACTCCATCACAGCATCTGTATTTTATCTTTGAAACAATTTTTTCCATATTACATGGATGAAAAAAAACAATAAAATTAGTCAAACGTATAGAACAAGAATTGATTAAAAAAGTATGCATCGAAGCATCAAATTTTAGGTGTGAAATATAATGAATACATTTATGATTTTGTGGTTCTGTGATGAAATTGTCGCATGCTGTTTAAATAGAAAAAAAAGTGCGCATTTATAAAATATGATATATTTCATATCACGTTCACAAGGTTCCATTGTAATTTAGTTTTGTGCTGAAATTCTGTGTTTATTATAGTAAATATAAAAATATGTTCTGCTTGCAAAACAGAAAAATATGGTACAATTAAGTTTAATTAGATGTAGTACAATAAATTATGTAAAATCAAACTAAATACAAACATTTAAGATATTAAATTTATATTTAATATTTGAAGCACTAACTTTGTGGCAATTCATTATATTAAAATAAATAAAACGACGTTGTTTTTAATCACTACTTTTTTTTCCACCAACCGGTTTTAAAACAAACAAGCTTCTTCGGCAAGGTGCTTTGGAACCGGTCAGTGGAAAAAAAATAAGTGAAAAACAAAGTTGTTTTGTTTATTTATTTTATTTTATTTATAACGGTTCACAAATAATAAACAATACATATGACATTGGTTTAATGTTTACATTTAATTGATGAATGAATATTGTTCATCAATTAAATGTAAACACAGCATGCTCAAATCGAGAAAAAAAAACTTTTATTTTTATTTTTAAATTTATTTTATTATATTAGATACTGTTTACCCTCACAAGGTATGGTAAATTGTCACCCTTTAACTCGTAAATTCAAAGTATTGCCTTCTTTCACATACATTTTTTTAAAAATACAGTGCACGTTAGTGTTAGCTATTAATAACAATTGTTAACATGTGTATAGTGGAATTTGATGTTAATGTAACAATAATCCTATTGAAGTGCGTCTCGAAACCGGTAGACAAAAAAAGCCGATAAGCAGTAATATTCAATTGATTACGAACATTCAATAAAAATTTCGACCACGGGTTTTTTAAATATTATTTCCAATAACAAAAATTCATATTTTGTTTTAGAAGGCGGACTGCCAACAGAATTGGCAAATAATTTGTTTATCTGTATAATTTTTATTTACAAAACATATTTGATATTTCAGTGCAAGGGCTGGGAAGGGAAGCCATTTCAGGAAAATCGCTGGTAGATTTCGGCGTGGGTGTATCGAATGAAAGGGGGGAGAGTGGAGAAAGTCTCTCAGGGGCAAACAACTCAAGATTGAATATGAAAATTTAATCAGATAATTTCATGAGGGAATAATGCCGGCACACCTTCATGATGTTGGGCCGATGTGCCCCGGGCTCCTGCCCCAGTGTAGTGCCCAAAACCTGAAATTGCAATTTTCCCCAAATAATTCGTTTTCAAAATAACTTGGTATCTAAATTTTGTCAGATTTCCCACTCATTTAACTTTAGCGGTTTTAAGGCGTTTGTATGGTTAGGATGTTTAAATTGTGCAAATTCTGCGTAAATACGTAGTGTTTGGGTAATAATTAAAAAATATTCTTGAAAGTAGACATACCTGTTCTCTTATGTTAAGGTAAGCTACATCGACATGAATAAGAAAAGTCATTGTACCTGTACGAAACTTAAATCTCTGTTAACACCACCCGCTGACTGTGACTTTTTGTCACTGTCACGTTGTGTCACTGTGGGTGCACTCACTACTCACTACTGGTGACAAAATATTCATTTAGCGATGGATTTCGAAGAGGTCGCAGTGATTTGCGTTCTTGAATTACGCAGTAGGAAAATTAAATGAAAGAAACACTACTAGGCACGTCCCATATATAATGAACAATTATTAAATGGTAAATTTTATTTCCTGTATTCTGAATTACGTCAATATCCTCTCAGGTGTTTAAAATTATTTTTGAATGTCTATAAATAGTTTTACAATAATTGAATGGAAATTTCATCCCACAATTTCCCTTTCAAACGAATATCAGAGAATTCCTTTTTTTTTGTATACAATGCTAGCCGTTTATATCATCTACGTGCAAAGAAGCAGCCACCTTAAATCTCGTCCGCATAAATAAAAGTTTCAGCTCTTTAACTTCACAAACATCAACAGATGATAGGGTTGAAAGAATAAAAATGTTCAAATATGGGTAGAATGATGAATGTTTGACAATGTGTAAAGTGGCCACTTAAACCAGCCAATGACAGGTCATAAGCTCTGTAAATGGCTAGACTTCTATTTTATCTTGTATAGAATGTTGTTCATCACTATTTGAATAATATGTCAATCTTAAATATAACTGAAAAATTTACAACACAAGTCCGTTCGTTGGCGTCTGCCGGCAGAGTGACAGAAAATTCCTAGTGAACGCACTCCCATAGCAATGTACAGGCTGGGGCCGGGTGACAGTCGCGTCACACTGGAACATTTTGTCACCGTATTGTCATGTCGCCACAGTGAGCGCCCTCTCATATATCTCCATAGCACTTGACACTGTGACAAAAAGTCATCGTGACTTTTTGTCACAATCAGCGGGGGTTCTGACTGTTTTAGATTATTTTTTGATTTTTTATTTGATATTTTTATACTTTATTTTTCTTCTTTCCTACATCCTCTCCTAAGTGGAGCATGTGGACATCACCAGTTGCCTCCAGGAGTCTCTATTACCTGCCAGCACTCTCGCCTCCTCCAATGTCAATTCAGTGCTCTTTAATCCCACCAAATAAAGTCGAAAGATCGTCATCGGCTTTTCAGGACGGTGTGAGCTTACAGGTTTGAAAAAGATGCAATTAAGGTTAAGTTTTTCTCGAAGCGTGCGCAACACGTGTTCAAGCCAGGTCCACTACCGTATCCTTAAGACACCCGTTGTAGAAGACTGCTGCTGGCGGCCTCCGTGGTGTAGTGGTCAAGACGCTTGACTCACGGACGGGAGGTTCCGGGTTCGATTCCCGGTGAGAACACAAAAATTAAAATGTGATTTTTCTCAAGCCTGAGTGCTCTGTGATGTAATTCACCACTGTAATTAGGCCTCCTGGCCTGTTGTGGTGCAAAAAAAAATGTAAAAAAATGTAAAATGTAAAAAATGCATCTAATCTCAGACTTCTAGAGTGTCTCGGACTTGAAAGTATGGAGAGGCTGAATAATTGCATTTAAACTACTTTTTTTCAGCTCGGGGGAGAATGGTCAATGATTTTGCATGCTTTAGGGATGTTTATAAAACAGCCTCTGCCGAAACATCGCCAACAGAAGTCACACACTCGCTTCATATCAGACTCAACCACCCCTTGGGATAACGAACAAGACCCGGGGATGGAATTGTCTTGCCACATATTGGCAAATGATTTTGAACAGTGCTTTGGAGTCGTTTCTGCGAGATGCCTCTTCTGCTGCATTTATTTGCGAATCCAGGAAGCGACGTTTGTTCGCGCTAGTAGATTTCTCGACAATTTTGTCTTGGTATCGGTAGCTGTTTTTAAAAACAACAGTTTTATTTATATTTTTATTTTTTTACATTATTTTATTTCATTTTACATTACTTTTTTTTATCTTATTATCTTTATTTAGTTATTTTATTTTGTTTTGTTTTAATTCTTAATTTATTATATTATTTTAGTTTATTTTATTATATTATTTTATTTGTTGTTTAATTTGTTTTATTTTATTTTATTTTTTAATTATTTGATTCGGGATTTTTACAGCTCTTGCATAACTAAAAGCAGAAATGTATTAATAATACTAGAACCAAAAAAAAAATCAAACTCTCAATCCCATAACACATAATACAATGTTTTACTGGTTACTGGCAGTTTCATTTATTGAACTTTGTCAGAAAAAAAAATTGAGCGAAGTGTATTGTAAAATGAATAATTCCCCTGCAAGAAAATACCACAATTTCATGTGAATTACTATCTGCGTTACTAATTGTTATAATACAAATAATTCATCTGCCATTTTATACGATTTCACGCATCTTTATTGATGTTTGATCCGCTTTATAGTAACATCAATAAATAAATTAATTATGTAACTAAATAAATTTTAAGACCCAACTAAGTTTTTTCATAGAAATTAAGACGTGTAATCAAGAAATACCATATTACACATAATTTGAAATAAACAGCGATTTGTTTGATTTTTTTCACGTATTAAAAAAAAACACTTTTTTCTAATTGAAAAAACATTTTCACTGTCAAGAGGAGATCGTGGTCTAATCTAGTATATTTATTAACCTTAAACATTGTAGCATTCATAATTCTGCTCATGTTTGAACACTCGAAACTCCTTTATTTTTTGATCCAATTAAAAACTTAGACTGAATCGTAAATAAATGTTCTTTATCTCTATTGTATTATACGAGTATGTCAAAGAAGTATTTAATACTTACTTTTAGCACAACCAAATCTCGTAAAACATTCAATAACCTTCTAGAAGTAGTCGTTTCTGAGAAATACTAAAGGGTAGAAAACTAATGGAAACGAACAAGATTATTATTTATCAAGTAAATATTTTACGATTTTCAATTTATTTCACAAATTCCAAGACATACAAAATTAAGGCAAGTTTTATACCAGATTTAAATGGCTTAGTGGAAAATTACCCAACATTAAGAAATTATATTAAAGAATTTTCAAAATGATGAAGAGGCTCACTAGCATTAACTTAGTTGATTAATTTAAAGAGCAATTTGCCGATGCATTTAAGTTTTTTTTTTTACTTCTACTATTACTACCATCACGCCATTTTCCCGAAGGGGTAGACAGAGAGTATAGACCGCCACACACGTATATCCTGGCATACATTTCTAGCTTCTTCCACATTCATGCATCTTGTCATACATGCCCTTCAGTTCTGTCTGCTTTTGACATGACCACCTTTAAATATTGATTTATCTGATCATGCCACGTCTTCCTTGGTCGTCCTCGTCTCGCGTATTTTTTCAAAGTAGAAATAAAATAATTTCGTTGCAATATGGGAATGTTATATTGTATATTTACAATTACGAAATAAAAAGGGTCGTTTAAATACTGTCAAGTAAAAGAAATGTTTATTGTGTTTATTTGAAGCATTAAAAATATATTTGAATTTATATTTTAAATTCCCACGAAGACGATTCATTGCATTGACTACGATTCTTCACGATTTGGTTGAAAAAAAAATAATATACTATCGTGTATTATTCTTCACGTCACGAATTTTGGCGTTACCATTGTCCAGGCCAATCTTGACGCGTTTTCTTGGAGGTGTATTTTTATCATTTTTATCGAAACAGTTATGAATGAAAACATTTTTCCACAATTCGGATTGATTTAGAAAATACATTTTTTTTTCTAAATACATTTCCCATATTGTTTTCGGTATTCGTAGGGTGTGATATTTCCCTATTATAAAATTATACATTCATTTCAATTTTTGGCTTATTTTAATGAATCGGAAATAAATGTGGTAGAAAATGTAAATCATGTTGATTTAGAACGGGATTCGAATCTTAAAACTCTGTTCAGGAGTCCAAGACGTTACTATTGAACAACAAACTGATTTTTATAAAATTTATGAAATTTTTTGATTATCAACTTAAGTATTTATAAAATATTCAAAAAAAGCGCATGATAGTAAAATACATTTTGCAATATATCGCAATTGATAATATTCCATTGTATGGCCATTTTTTGTGAGGAAAACGGTATTTATTAGCCAATTTGTTATAAAATTGAAGTTTACATAAAATATTTTTGTGGTTCAAAAACATATTTTTTGAAATTATTGATTACATGTACAAATCACATTTTTCTAAAAAACTAATGATATTAATCTAAGAACTATATCTAAATCTCTAAACTAATTAAGATATATTCTACTCACTATTTTGTTTTATAAACGTGAATGTATTATAATTTCAAAATATTTATGCATTATATTACTGAAAGTCCTCAGAAGTAAATATTTTGAAGAACTCATAATTTAATGAATATATTGCACCTTTTGGACGAAAACGATTTAACCCCAAAAAAGCTGAAAATGAGTTAAGACGATAAAACAACTTCAGTGAACATTACGCATCTTTCTGCATTAAAAAAAACGCAACATTCCGGTATGAATAGGACAAAACCGTTACACCGGTTTTTTTATTACTCAGAAAATTTAGATTCCGAGTCAGTACGGAAGCGACGCAATAAGTGTTGTATTTACATTGCTGTGTGAAGGACGCAACGCAGACAAACATATAGTGATCAAAAACCGGTTGAGAATTTTATTCCGATACAAATGGCAAGTTATTTTTTTTTTTAAATATTAAAATGACTAATTTTAGCTTTATGATTGTTTCGTTCCGACTTACCGAAAACCAAAATGACTTATTTAAGTTAATTTAATTTCATTATTTAAATTATCGATAGCCTAAGTGAATTATTTACGTTTATGACATTTTGTGAATAAATAAAAACAATAAAAATTATGTCATTTTCTTATTTATCCAAGTGCTTTTGTTTGTTTTTTAAATCTAATGACTCAATTAATAAATGTCGTGTTTAAACGTAAAATAATTTATTTTCAGTGCGCTTTTTTTCATAGATTAATCGCTGAAAGCCTTCGGTTTGGTGTTCACTTCGAAAAATACAAAACAATCAACGAAAGAATACGAAGGTGTTAAAATTTACATTCTTCTTTTGCAATTTCCCAAAAAGTAGATTTTTTTAGTCGAGTCGTTTTCGCCTGAAAGGTGCGATATAATGTTTTATTTATATTCATTACAATGACGCAATAGAAGTTTCAACTCCACGAGACCAAAGTCATATGTTGAGTTAGGTCGAATAATTAACTAAAACAACATGTCTGAAAAATATTTTTTTTTAATTACATTTGATTTTCCAGTTAAAATCAAAGAAATAAAACTTCTCACAGGTAAGGGACTTTTATTGAGAAACAAACATATTTACGTTTATTCACCAAATTGAATCGGTTGATCGGACCCTTATATCTTCCAGTATAAAAGTTCCCTGGCCTCGAGTTTGTGAGGAGGTTTGCGGGAACGAATGTGACCTCTACATCTCCACATCGCTCCTACGGGAGAGCCGCCCTTGAAAGGTACCAAGAACTTTAAACTGTTCTCGAAGAGAAAACTGAATATTGATGAGAAACCCGGGAAATGACCGAACCCGGGATATATCCCACTCGTAAAGTGGAAGAGTTATATTCGAGACGTAAAAAGAAGATTTTTATGGTCTGGTTTCGTTAGCTGCGTGGTTTTCTACATATTGGTTCGAGTTATCTCGTTAAATTATGTGTTTTCATTGAATATATGCGGGTGTTTGACGAAGAATTTGAAAGGCTCTTTTCAGGAATTAATGAATAATCGCATGATGTTATGTGAGCAGGGTAATATCAAAGACGAATATCTGTCATGTAGATAATTTTAAACTATCTTCACATTTTTGTACTGAGGTAGTCTATTGGTAAATTTTTCGCTTTTGCGCAAAATAGTCCCTGTTACAAAAATGTTATTCTTTCCACATATCTAAAAATTTACCCAGTTGATAAACAAATGAAAACAGAGATGGAGAACATTTCAGATAAAGAAATACGGAAGTTTAGGCATTCACAGGGCTTATGACTTGTCATGGGATAGTTTAGGTGGCCACAACCACCACAACAGGCCAGGAAGCCCAATTACAGTGGTGAACTACATCACAGAACACCCAGGCTTAAGAAAAATCACATTTAATTTTTGTGTTCTCACCGGGAATCGAACCCGGAACCTTCCGTGTGTGAGTCAAGAGTCTTGACCACTACACCACGGAGGCCGCCATTGTGTAACATTTACCATTTTGCTTATGTTTGAACATCCATATTTCATCCATTCTTCCATCTGATGATTTAAGTGTTGTTAAAGTTCTGAAACCTTTATTTTGCGAAAAGATTCATCTGATTAGATTATTTCACATACTAGGCAGCACCCGAAAACAAATTTCGCATTTTTAAACTTCTTATTTCAGTTATTTGTACTATAATATTTTCAGTTTGTCTAAGTGTTTATCTACAAACATTTGGACAAACATTAAATGTTGCTACCCAGTTATTGAGATATAATATATATATAAAAAAAACACTCCATACAAATCCGAACTAAAAAGTCGTCCCAAAATGAAATGGAATGGCCAGCGATGGATGCAAGCGTCATCACGTTATATATCGACTTTGGCAAGCAAAACGCGTAGTACAGTAAAAAGCACTGACCGTTTATATCGGTCTACTGTGAGTTTTATTCATAATGTTGCTTCCTTCCGCATGCGCGTTACATTTGTTAACCGTTTTACTACATATACGGAAAAATACATTTGTAGACGAAGGAGTAGAGTAACTGACAAAATTATTGGGACATTAGAACTGGTAACATAAGAATAAAATGTTTTTTTTAATTAAAACATATATCTTTCTGTTTTTTTCATTAACTTAATCACAAATAACTATCGACGTGCTTAAAAACATGCTAAGCATTTGAGCGATCACAATGAACAATAATGAACATGCTTAAATTACGCGTGTTAATCTCTAAGTGTGAGTCGGTTTGTTTTTTGTTTTCCTCGTAGATAAATACGGTTCATTGGCGAAAAATTGGCGTTTATTATAAAAAATAATACAATATATTGCGTTTGCAAAATGATAAGAAGTATCTAATACAAAAAAGAGAAAATTAAATTACAATTACTATGGCGACTGCTTTTCTCGACATTTGATATGCCAATCGCCGGCTAAATGCAATGAATAGCATGGTAAATAATAAATAACTTTAAAAAAATGCAGTTTTGGAATATTTTCCATATTTACACCGGTGAAATTCAAATATGTGATTGCGCAGCAGGGTTATATGACGCGAAACTGAAATATTTTGACATTTAATGTGTGTTGCACGGATGTTATATTATGATCGCGAATACAATAAATAACCACGGTGAGAAATTGTTACCACGGCGCTTATTAGCACGTCGATAGTTATTTGTGGTTGAGCTACAGAACGATTTGTGAAATGTCTTAGTGTACGTGTAGGCATTTTAATAATTTCTAGGAGACTCACAAGTTCAAAAAGAGCTGAGTACTGCTCGCAACAGACTTAAGTCCGTTCTATCAAACATATATATGTATGACAATTGGTCGCAGGTTGAGGGACCATACTTCAAACGCTTAGGCTTACTTTAGTTATATACCTCAAAGTACCCATTTGAGTTTTTTTCAAATAATCGGTTATTGACATTAACAGTTAGGTTATGTTATTTATATCGATTGGTCATGCGCAGCGCAAGTCGGTAGCTTTTTATTGCCATTCAATAAATGAGCATACAATTTAATGACGCAGAACTGTTGTGATTTGTCATTTCATTCCCCCTTTTTGTTTTTATTCTCCGCTGTTGTCGTATATAAACGACATTACATTAATTCTTTATGAGGACGTGAAGTATACATGTTGTTTGTCATGTAACCTGCTCTAATTAAATTAAACTAATTCTCACGTTTTAAATATAAAGTTTGTATAGTGTTTTTACCTTAATTACCTAGAAGAAAAAAAATTCTTCTTAATGAGGAAGTTCGGAGTATTTTTTTATTTTAGTTTAGTCCAGTTCAGTGCCGAATAAATCGGGGTTTTTTGCAAAGCATAGTAGTATTATGATATTTTTGCAAAACAGTAAAGAAGTTAAAAAATATACAAATAATCGAAATGAAAGTAAAAACAAGTAAAAATTAAGTAAAAAGTAAAATTAAAGTACAAGCAAACATATTAGGCACTGTTTATTCTCAAAAGGTATAGTAAATACCTATTCTGAGGTAGACAGAATTTTTTTTAATGTATAAAACACAGTAACTTTTTTTAAATAGATGTCTTTAGATAATTTATACAAAATTGAATAATACCTAAAAATATGACAATCTTCCAAAAAATTATGGAATCATATAACTAATTAATTTTTATTGGTTTATGAAATTTAGATTGTTTTTTCATCGCTTTAGTGTTTAAAAAAAACTCCTGAAATCCCAAGATTTAATCGGTAAGTTCTGTTGATTGGTAAGTTGACTTCCCGGAAACTGTAAATATATCACAACCCTCTTTCATTGGTTGATTCGGACGTATGGCGTCATTCAAAGTTGTTCATTTTTCAAAATATTTTTTTTATACATTTTTGAGAAACTTTGCCATACATATAAATGATTTAACTTTTACAGCGAGTAAAATATTTTTTTTGTATCCAATTTTCCGTTGCAATGAACTTTTTTATTACATAACAATAAAAAAATATTACAACTAAGAAAAAATGTATAATAACAAACTAGAACATTTAAGGGAAGGAAAATAGAAGTCTAGGCTTTAATAGAACTTATGACTTGTCATTGGCTGGTTAAAGTGGCCACATTTCACACTGTACAACATTTACCGTTTTGCCTGTGTTATTTACTAAGCGTGTCCGGTTAGATTATATCCTCCCACTCCAATATGCGGGGACAGATTTCGCCTTGTCGTTTGCCATAATTAGGTCCCCCGGAGTGCAGCCTTCCTCCATGCCTGTGTTTGAACATCCATATTTCTTCAATTTACATCTGTTGATTTAAGTGAAGGTGGCTGGAACCTTTCGTTTTGTAAATATATTCATCTGACCTTCACACTTCAATTTCGCGTTTCTTGGACTAGTTTCCAAATGGTTGTAGATGTGTGTAAAGTAGTTACTTCAACCAGCCAAATGACAGTACATAAGTCCTGTAAATACCTGAACTTTCATATTTTCTTCTAAAATTTTTTTTCCATCTCAGTTTTAATTTGTTAATCTTAATAACTCCGTAGGCCCTAGAAGGTGAAATTCAATCTTCTCACTACAAACATTTGGACAAGCTAATAATATTTTAATATTACATATAAAAGGTTATTTTTACACTAGAATATTTCAACGTCCCTAGACTGGTGCCTGAAACGAAAGACTGATCTAAAGACATCTTACCTTCATGTATTTTTTTTATCAATATACCCTGCGATTAATATACCAATGCAGTTCCCTTTGCACCATTAGCTGTGGATCAAGGAATTATGATGATAGTAGGTTTTGCATGTAAGTGTAATTAGTGTTCTGAGGAAGAGACGGGTACGTCTCGAAACCAATTAACAGAGAAGTTGGTAAATGCTATCATTATACAATGCATTATTCACTTAGAATTGAAAATCTATTACACCACAAAGGTAATGTTTTGAGTATCAGTAATATAATATAAATGTTTCAAATAATCATCATTCTAATGAAGTCACTTTGTTAATGTTCGACTATTTTTACACATTTGTCGTGAGGAAAGTAGAAATGTTTAATTTAAATCTTGTCTTCTCAATCAAAGTAAAAGTATACTTAGATTCATAGAGTTACGTTCAGAGAACGATTCGTTTGAAATACCTTTCTGTGGAGCATGACAATCGGTACTTTATTATAAAGTGCCCGGGTTGATGAGAGAATCTCCGACATAAACAGGAAACGTGACAACTCGACTGCCTTTTCCCTTCGCCTCTTCTGTTTTCGTTTTTTTAGACTTGAACTGCTTTTTTCTTCTAGTTATTTTTCCTTCGACTGTCGCTTCCAAATTAATTATTATAAGGTACTATCATTTCGAAACATTTTTTTCGGAAGGTTTTTTGTTTTTTTCCTCTTATCCCGATTATTTATTGCTTTGCTTATGCATAAAAATATTTTTTTTCTAATGTGTATTTATTATACAACAGTTATTTTTCACAGGCCTGGGTGCGTTTTTTCAAAAAAATAAATCATTTTGAGGTCTTTAAAAAGTCAATTCTGCCGTAACTTCATTTTTTTCAACTTCCTTTGGGTGTTCAAAAATTTGGCCGTATTGTGTGCACATTTGTTTGCAGTTTAACACTCGTGAAATATATGGAAGACGTAGAGGTGAGTTCATCAAAAAAGACAAGAGATTCTGAAGTTTAGACATTTGAAGAAAAAAAAGGTAGAAATTTACTGGTAACTATTTTTATTTATACATTCTTTTCTATAGATTATAAAAAATATAATGTAATTTTGGCAAAATAAATTAAAAATCATAAATAAGCCGCCGCCGGTCACATAAGTAGCATGCGCTTTCGCCTTCCGTCAATAACCGACAGATTGAACAATTTTTTTTTATTGATTCTTTCCTATAAACACCGGCAACAGAACAGCGTCTCAGTTTTTTTTGTTATAAGTTCTATTCTCGTGATTTTTTTATAAAGTAAAACAGATTTTTTGTGGTATTGGCATTACTTTCATTTGTATTATGATTCTTTGCATGGTAAAGATAAAAACTTTCCAAATCGGATATAAAAATGTTGATTTGATGATTCCAAAAAATAAAACTTCATCATTTAAATAAGTAACAGAGATAAAAATATCAAGTCTTGCATCCTGTGTAGATTTGTGTTACATCATAGACAAGAGTTAATTAAAATTATCAAAAACATACACAATTAAGAAAACTCTTTCGACATGCACAATAAGCTTAATTAATCAGAAACAAGGAGATTAAAATAAAAATATATTTTATTGCTAGCCATGATAAGAGTCAAGAAAACTCTTAACAAATCAGTTTTATTAATCAAAGGACTGAAGAAATTATGTATACTCTCTTTGAGTCTTGCTTCCAACGTAAAATAAAACATATTCATTCTCCTGAAACATTTTCGAAATTATCTTTGGTTTGAATTCTATTAAGGTATTAAAAAAATATTCTTACTAGAATAAATTGCACATTCGAGAGATAAACAATGTTTTTTTATCCCCTAAAAGAAAAAGTTCATTAGAGTAAAATTAACGTATTTCACATTGTGTTTTCATGTAAATTAAGACATCATTATAAATGCAGGAATATTTGTTTTAGTCTTGACAATTTGACAACTGGTGTTACGAAAATTTGACAACAGAGGCCACGAATTTTTTTGTGGCAACATTTCATTATATTAAAAAGCACATGTTTTTGTTAATTATGCGTACACGCACAGTCTCAGTCTTGTATGTATCGTACGCATGATAACAAAATACATATTGGGTTGCTTTCTGGTGCACAATAAATTAAAAAATAAAATGTTATTGATCATCCCTAATTTTACCATGGCGTGTTGATTTGCACCAAACGTGTGAAATGGGCTATAAGTAAACATCGAATTTAGGGAAAAAAGTTTTTTTTTACTAAACTAGGAAAATATGCCCCGTTAGAAATGCATCACACTTTTGCTAGCAAAAATCGCATTCAAATTATTATTATCATATTGGGAATCAAATCTGCATAAGACAAGCGAAGTGTTTTAATAACAACATCAGACACAAAAAGCCCATTGTTTGTCCATAACAAATATGACGTAAACCAACACGCCTTTTCGTCGTAGGGGTGGGCAGAGAGGATGAAATGCCATATTACTCTAAATGCATACATCTTCTCATGAACCCGCTCCATTTATTCCGACTTTTAACGTTTTAATCTTTAAGTATTTGCTGAATTCGGAAGTGTTTGGTTTTTTAATTTTATCCTTTCTTTTCATAAATAAGCGTTGGCATCAGAATTCTATTATGACCAACTAATTTTGCCTCCTGCTACAATCATTCATTTGTGAAAATTAATTTTAGTGCACCGTTTTCCCTATTTGCGGTACATACATTAATTTCTCAGTACTTTTATTCCTAGCAAACACATTTCCTAGATATATTTATTCATCTACCTGTTTCAGGATAACTCACCCTATTCATACTGTAAAGTTAACATACATTACGTAAATGTATATGCATACCAGGGTACTGCTGGTGAGCGGTCGCTTGCGCCAGTAACGTGGCGAAGAGTTGCGGATCCATCCTCGGAGTCTCGTCTTCAGAGCTACTGCCCCTCCAGTCCCTCCTCCTGATGCTGCCCACGCTGCTGCCACCCTGGGAGCCAGCCCGGGAGCGGCGCCCGCCAACGCGGCTCGCCTCTGGCCCGTCCATCATTGTCTCGTGTCACTCGGTCATCGGCGGCCAGCTCAGTGAGGACTAAAAAAATAAGGAAAATAAAATAAGACAAGGTAATAAAACATACGTAGTTATGTACTGGTAGTGAAAAATGATCTGAATGTAGTTATCTACAGGTAATGAGACATTTTTGTTTTTTTTTACTATATTTTCTTTTATTAAGGACACATAGAGTACAATATCAAAGTTTTATAGTAAACTAAATTAGACTTAACATTAATTGACCAGTGAAGTTTCCATATAATATTACATGCTAAGGTTTTCTATAAGATACTTTTTTTCTAAATACAATAATATAATAAGGGTAAAAAACATACATTTATTTATTTATTTACATACATAAGTTTATTGTACATTATTTGAGACATAAAATGACATGAAAGAAGTTTGAAAATTAAAATAAAAGTAAAAAAGTCATTTTAACAGTTTTGAGTTAGTATTTACATAAATAGAAATGATATAAACATAAAAAAGAAACTCATTGAAAGTAATTAAAAGGACAAAAATTAAAATAAATAAGAAATAAAAACCTGCTCAAATGCAAAAAAAACAAACATTTTCAAAAAGGAAAAATATTCAATCATACATATTTTAAGGGATTAAAAAAGAACAGGTGAGACATGATCTGAATATGTAGTTATCTACTGGTAGTGAAATCAGGGCCCCGATTAAATTTTCATCATGTAGTTAGTTTTAAATTTTGATTATATAATCTAACTATCATATATCTCACAAGTATTTAATTATTATCATATGAAAGTCCAATTTAATATTACTATGTGTGGTACAACTAAATTGTTACCAAGGATATCTTCCTAATATTAAAATCGTATCAGGTCATTTAGAAAGGGTGGTCCTCATTTCGCCACAAACATACACAAGTGGCAAGCTGTCGCATACGAAACGTTCTTTATGTGTTTACTTTCTACAACCCCACCCTCTTAACGAGTTTTCTTACTTTTCAAGGTGGGAGTCGTTGATAACATTTCCAATCATTTTCCGTATTTTATTTATATTTTACCGAAATGAATAAAAATGAGATTTACATTTCAAGTGTCTTCATCAGTAACCTTTAATTGAACAAATTAAGAAAAAAAATGTATGCATATTCTATTTATCATGCAGTAAACTTAATTTTACTTTGTAGATAAAATTGACGTTAAATGTTAACTTCCCATTATAAAACAGCTTCAAGGCTGCGATTCCAATCAAAAGTTTAAAACGTCATACCTTCCCCGTTACGGTTTAGTTAGAGAAAAATTTCCCGAGCTATTACAAAGATTAAGCAAGTTTATTGGATTTATTGGTATGTACCAAGGATTCAAGTACTCCACGGTTCACACATCTACGCAGTAAAAATCATAGAAATTGGGTTCCATCCAGCAATTTTCGCTTTAATTATGATTTGTTTAAAATTTTCATCGTTGTGGGGTGGCCAGTTTTTTTCTTAAAAGAGTATTTAAAATACAAAAGTGAAATCATTAAATGTTGAAGTCGAATTGATTTCTAAAGTAACTGTGAGTTTTTAAACCATAAGGCTCGATGTGGCTACATTGACATATAGCAGGATCGAACCGTTTGGATTTAAAACTTAAGGTAATAAAAACGCATGCGTAATATCATGTGACCTGTGAAATTTGGTAAAAATATCACCACTATGAAAAATGGATTTATATGTTACAATTTTTCCACATTTTTCCCTATCTTCCTAAAGCACGTGTCTACATATCGACAGAGCCGGCTCTATAATATCTCGGTAGATACGGACAGATGAAAAATTAAGCTTACCGCCTCGAAAATAGTCAAATGTCATTTGAAAAAATTTTCAAGCTGGGATTTTTTGTTTTAAAATCTTTTCAAAGTTACTCCTTTTTATCGCAGAAGCTTGTTTAAAATACGAAAGAGAAATATTTTTATTTAAATTAAGCATTAAACGCGGAGTAAGGTTTCGGCCTCACTTATTGGTTGAATTTGATCATATGACGTCTAACATGACGTAATGAAAACACGTATTGACAAGTCGGTAGAGCATATCGAAGTAAATAGAGATAGTTGGAAAATTTAGTATACCGTCTCGGTATGTACCGATGAAGACGGCGCGGCGTTTGTTGCGGCCCAGATCCCTCTTCAAAAGGACGAAAACCGTAATAATACAAACATATTAAACTATTGGAGTAGATAAGGAGGAAATAAGGATGATGGCTGTATTTTTTCCGTTTGATTGGTGGTACCTACAACGCTTTGGACTCCCTTCTTAAGTACGAACCAGAGGCATAGGGGAAATAGGACAATTGAGCACCGGGCGCAAACGCTAGGCCAGTATCCTTTAGATTAGTGTTCAAACACGTACTTGTCACTACAATGGAAATTACCCAACCGAGTACCACGATACCGTGCCGATTGCAATTGGAGGTAGCTTTGCTGAATGGTACCGTCTCGTCTTATGAAGCTCGTATTTATTATGGTACCAACTACCGACGCGGGAAAATAACGTGACGTTTTTATTTTCATTTGTACGGCACGTGCCACGTTTGTTTATTTTACCCTTATTCTGTCATTTTTAAAACCGTTTGTATTTAATTTTTTCATATTTTGATACAACTAATGCACATTTTTTAAAAACAGTCGTAACATTACAATTTTAAAGAAATAAATAATTGTCATGGATTTGTACCTGAAGCGTAAGACAAATATATATTTTAAATGTTTATAAATTTATTGCATAAATAAGTATACATATTGAATACCAGAAAATTTAAATAAAACAAGTGGATTAGAAAATGAATACGGAGCGTCCTCTGGTTAGGATAGTCTCTATTAAACGAGGCTCAGCCTATTCTAAGATGGATATTTTTTTGTGTAATAAAGTATATAATTAGTTTTATACTAATGTAGCAATAACAAAACAAAAAACTTAAACCATGTTATTATAAATGCATAGCATAGTTACCTTGCACTTAACAAAAATGATCAAAATACGCTACAATTGGAGTGCCAACGCAGTGTCCTATACACCACAGGGCGTAGATAAAATAAAAGCACTGGATAAAGTTTTATAAAAGACTTGGAAATTTGTTATTTTTATTTAAAACAAAAAAGTATTGGTCCATTAGTTGTTAAAATATGAATACTGTTTTGTCAAAGGATACATTTATAAACCATTTTATAAATAAATTTCAAATAAAAAATATTAAGTTTTCGTAGAACGGGGCTCGAACCTCGGACCTCTGATCCGTGAGTCCACGACAATAGCCACAGAACCATAACCTGAATGTAATATATTCCTTGGCATGGGACTTCCCGGTAAAGAACACGTTTTATGTTCATGAATAAGAAACACTTAACAATAAGTTAATAATAAGAACGTGGTTGTGGGCTTGTGGCTAATGTCACAGGCCTGCTTTGAACTCCGTTCTACCTCAATTTGATTCCCGTTTTTTAATAGTGAGTTATTTGTTACTCTTTGAAAATGCCCCAAATAATGAAATATTTGGTTAATCTTAAAAAAAACCTTTTTTCTAAAATTTCCATTTTGCCCAAATCGTCAATTTAAAAAAAAGTCATATTAAACTAACTGGAAAATACTACTTTTGTTCAGACTACCTAAATTTATTAAATGGGGTCTAGAATTCTAATCGTCTATGCGCTTAGTAGCTGCAAGACGTGTTGTAATCTTACTCTTTTTTATTGTTTATATTATTTTATTTTTTTTAGTTTCATTAGCACTCTAAATTTATTTGTCAATTTTTAAAATGTGTAAATGGGGGCTAAATTTCAAACTGTCTATGCGCTCTGTAGCTGCAAGGCGTCCTGTAATCTAGCTTCTATATGTTATAATTTTTTATTTATATTAATTGAAAACGAGGAACTAGAATCCTAACCGTCCATGCGCTCTGTAGCTGCAAGACGTACTGGGATATTTATTAATTGTACAGCGCCCTTGAGGTGATTTTCACAAAAATGGCGCTATATAAATTATCCAACTATATATAAACTTACAAGAATATTCGTACTCTTTTGAATTGGAAAACGAAATAAAATAATTGTTTTTATTTATTGGTATTTTGAGCCACCAACCTAAAAAAAAATTTTTGATCGGTTGCGTTTTTTCATTTCCAGTGTAAATGGGACAACAGTCTTAAAATTAAAAATACTTCATTACTTTGTGTACCAAACGCGTTCTGCAAAGTGTACTATTTGAAAATAATATTTTTACTTTTTCTTATCAGTGTTTATTTTGATGATTTTTCGAATATATTCGTCCTTTGTGTTAAATGTAAATAAAATGTTTGTTTATTGTGTATGCAGACAATTGGTAGAATTCCATATTTAGTTTGGTAATGTATCCAAAATAAAACAAGTTTATTGGATTGTTATTCTACTTTATTTTTTTCAAAATATACAAACCCGAGTTTGTTAGAAAATGTCCTAACAAGACGAAACGCGTCACAATATACCCTTTGTATATTTTATAAAAAATAAAGTAGAATTACAATCCAATAAACTTGTTTTATTTTGGATACATTACCAAATTAAAATGTTTGTGTTTGCTGTTTATCATATTGATGTGCCTCATGTATACTCGTATTTTCTTTCATTTTTATTATGTTTCTGGTTTTATTCAATATCTGTGGTGATATATGTCTTTGTTAATTAATTTTCCGTCCCGACTCAACACAAGACTTTGATCCCATAGATTTAGAGCTTATGTGAAAAAAAAATGTTTCATAATCTGTAAGTAAATAAACCCGTATCAAGAATATACATACCTTATATTGATTTCATTTTTATTAAATAATACAAACCATTCCTTTGTCGTCCACGTCGCGTCGGTTCGGTCGGAACAAATAAGCCCGGAAAATGGTGGCCAGCAAAGTTAAATAAAGCGGAATTGTTTTCTTTTAATAGCAAAAGTGGATGGAGGGTGGGGTGCGTTATTGTAGGGCCCTTCACGAAACGAGGTAATTTCAGTTGACACTTTATGGAACAGAACGCAATGGCTACACTATTGAAAACCTGTTGGCTATGTTAACGATTCATTGGTTATTTTTTCCAATCGCCTTCATTTGTTTGTTTGTGTTGTGCGGAAATGGTTTGGTGGATCTTTATTTATTTTGAATTTATGAGGCTAGTAATCGTTTTAATGCAGTTAATATTGGAAAGCGTCCAAGTTTGTTTACATGCCTTGCAAACCGCATTATACAAAATGTCATCAACATTTTGAAGACGTGCAAATAAAAGCAAAATATTGAATATGATCCAGTGTGTAAAATGGCCATATAAAACAGCCAATGCCAGTGAATGCCAGTGAATGCCAAATACCACCCCTGTTTTTGTTTAGACTTCCATATTACTTTTTTTTAAATGCTATCCATCTGTGTTAGAATATTCAGTGGAAAAATTTCTATGTATGATATGTCAATTTTAATGAATTTTAAAGAGCAATTTTAAAGTTTGATGGACTCAAAAAAATCATTCATTCAAATATATAAGTCCCTGTTATCTAGAATATTATTAAGAAAATCCCCGCACGCCCGGGTCATTTCTGTAACTGTCCCGAAGCTAATGTTTTCTCCCTTCATTTTCGCACGAGAAAGAAAAAGATGAAACCTATTGTACGTACATGAAATCGAAATATTTCGCCCAAAATTAGTTGGAACGCAGGCATTGTCCCGGTAGAGATAACAATATGAAACAAGGAAGATGAAAATAAGATTGATAATAATAATTATAATATTGGCATTGGCCTTGACTGGAAGAGATACGATGATAAATTAGTTTCGATGTATTTTACATACCTATACAAAAGAAGGATAAGTTCGTTAAAATGATAGTTATTATGTGAGTATATTATAGTGAGCAAGACCAAAATACTCGTTAAATGTTATGTAAATTTATATATCATATTGAGAATATGTATATGGACATAGGTAAGTATATTAATGTATTTTTACAAAAATAATTAGTGTGGAGATGACTGTGAAATGCATATATACCTACTTAATAAATTAAAAAATAATCTCCCGCCATTTTAACCCTTTCAGCCGCCACTGCATCAGACCCAACATTACTTCCTGTTCTGTCGTTTGATTTGACGTACTGCAAGCGCAACTTGCATCATTGACAAGAAAAAAGATGTTAAAATTTAAGTAATATGGATGCTGAAACATAATCAGAATGATAAATGTTACACAGTGTGTACAGTGGTCACTTAAACCAGGTAATGACAGGTGATACGTTCTAAAAATTCCTAGACTTACATATTCCTATTATTAAAAAATTTTATGTCTCTGTTGTAATTTTATGTCCTTGTTGACAAACATTTGAAGAAATTTAAAATATTGTTGACGTCACAAACATAATATTTATCTTTTATAAACGTACAGTCAATTCATATATTTAAAGATTTAGGGTTTAATGTGACCGTAACGTAAAGCTTTCACATAAAACATTTAAAGAATATAGTCCATTAAACACTTGAAAGAAATGTTCCTGTTTATGATTTGGATATGATTAATTTTAAATAAAATTGATCGGGGAACTTTGAAAATGCGAGAGTAATTTGCATGTCTCAAAAATAAAACTGAAACAGATTTTCTAGAAAAAGCATTCCCGAAGTGTTTTGCAAAACTGTCTGCCATAAATCATCACAATTAAATTATTTTCCTTCCAACAAATAGGCAATCTTCCTGCAAGAGTGTTCTTATGATATTAGGTATCTAGTTTGATAAATCACCACCAGGCCAGGGTGAGAAGTACGTAGCGAACTGAAAATTCATTTATGAGAATTTTACTGTCTGAGAAGATTTATGTGTTTGATAATTTTGTACTGAGCCAAAAAAATGCATTGAAAAGTAATCTGGATGAGAAGCAATTTAGTAGAGAATAAAACATATGATTTTGTTAAGGGTGGCATCTTGCCATGTCTTGGAAACGATAATAAAAATTTATTCTATTTATTTTCTTATTTCTACAGAATGATACGTATATTATTATTTGGATATAATTTATTTTAGTTAGAATATATTAAAACATTTTTAGATGGGAGTTCGTTTGTTTATTTGTTGCTTCTGTAAAATAAATTGAAAATCTCATAATCATATTTTATAAAACCCTTTTTTTAGCAGTCATATTGATTTAAATCAAAAAAGGTTTACAAATGCATGGGTCTGTATTGAGGTTAGCAAAAGATATTAAATCCATATTATTTATTTATTTATTTATTCATTTATTTTATTTATTTATTTTATTTTATTTGGAATTTTTACAGCTATTACATAAACAAAATAAGTAGAAAAATCTTAACAATGCTACAGCCAATTAAAAAATCCACTGTAAATATAATGACACTTAATATATAAGAAAAGAAGTTAAGTAATTGTATTTGTGTAACGTTTGTATTTATGTGTATGTGAATGTGTGTAGCGTGAATGAATGAGGGAGACGATACATGTGCGTGTGGGAATGAATGAGGGAGAGGGTGCGTGTGTGTGGGTGTGGGTGCGTAAGTATAAAAAAATAATTGTTTAAAACTTGTAATTGTATTAAAACAATAAAGAGCTTAGAAAAAAGTTAGAAACCTTTCTGTTAAAATTCAAATCAAGAAATGGTATAAATTGTATTTATTTTTTTTAAGGTATGTTAAATTTCAAAACCGTATTCTGAAAAAAAAAGCATTTTATTTTACAATTTAACTGATACACATCGAATGAATAATGTGCAACGAGTCCTATACAATACAGTAGGTAACCACAAAATGCAGTAAATACGAAATAATGACAACAATAAAACAAGGTTTGACAATAACGAACGTTGATTCAAAATGAACACACAAATGCATATTATATGCACCTACATAATATATAAATAAGAATAACATATAAGTTTGATAGAAATGATTTGGATTATTATTATTTTTATTTTTATTATTATTATTATTATAATTATCAATCAAAATATTAAATTGTTCATCAAAGGAGTCAGTAAGAATAAACTAATTCAAATTAATTACCTCTCTATGCTACCCATTGTAACAAAATTGATCAAATCCAGCATGCATTTCTCCGGTTCATAAATTTTGAACTGCATTTACCGCGAGAAAATTTAAACTATTAACTACGGTGAATTTACTTCAAATTAGTTATATAAGAATAATATTTGCCCAGGTTTTTTGTAAAATGTGTTAATAATCTTTTTGGTGTTCCTGATTTGGTCAAATGCATCTTTTTCAGTGTGCCTAATAGGCCAATAAGGCATCATATTAATTTAAGATAAGAGTATATTCATATATCTAAGTCGAATTTGCACATTTATTCTCTGTTCCTGAGAATCAACTCTCTTGGGAACAAACACATGGATGACCAAAAAATATATGTATTTGCTATAATTTTTTCAAAATTCAAGAACCAATTATTTTTAAATTTTGTTTGACAAAAATTTTTTTTTTTTGTGGTTTTCCCCTAAAATATTTCATTGTCCCTGATCTAGCTCTTAAAGCATAGGACTGATCACCTTACTTCCTGTAACGGATGATCGACATACGTTGCACCTGATTAAACAATGCCCTATGCACCACAAGGAGTAGATAAGGGTTTGATGATGGCGATAATAATCAAAAAAGTACAAGTTAAATCAAACGTATTTTGTATCTGAAAGCTGGTTTAATTTGGTCTTGGTAACTTATTTTAAGTATCTAATAAAAAATAACATTAATATTTGTATCGTTTGCATATTTTGAACATAAAAAAATAACTTTTCTGTTTATTTATTATTACTTGGTAAAAGCGAAACTGCGAAATTTTGCATTGTATGAAAAATAAAAAAAAACAACTTTTTTAAGTACGCCACATCCGGTTTCCAGATTTCAGCTTCCCCGAAACAGTATCCTCTCTCGTTCTATTCGTTTAATTATTTTGATACACGCCACATCCGCTTTCGGCTCCCCTTTGCAATCTCTTAACTTCCTCGAACTCTGTCAGAGGGGCATATTGGTAAGCTTTTTCATATCACATACCCATAAACATTTCATTACTCGATTATGTTATTATTAATATCTCTTTCGCAGGTCGTTCCGTATTTTACTGGTTAATATTAACAGCAAAAGGAAAATCACAATCGACGTTTTAAAACAATGTTGAGATTCAATAAAAAAAAAATTCAAACAAACATATAACAAATATGCAAAATCGAGTAAGAGATTCGATCTGTAAAGAAAAAACGTTTTTTTATTTAAAAGTTAGCGTTTTGTGATTTACCTCAATCGTTTGACTGACCATTTTTAACGAGTTGTCTTCTTTTTTTCACGTGTCATGTCGAGTCTGCCCGACGTTGAAGATCACTTGAAAGAAAGCATCCCTATCCTGAGCAGTGTAAAACAGCTCCTCCACAGTTCTAATCCTGGTCCATTCACGGGTGTTTTAAAACCAGGAAAGCTGTTTTCTTCCGACCACTCTAAGTTCCTCGATCTTCCCCTTCATGACAAACTGAAGTATGGCATATTTATCACTTCTGGACACATGGCCAAAATATGAAATCTTACGGAGCTAAACAGTGGTGAATAGTCTTCTATTAGTATTGGCCTATACGTAATACTTCATTGCTGGTTATCATATCGGTCCAAGATATTCTTAACATTCTACGGTGGATCCACATTTCAAATGCGTCAAAGCGGTTTAAAATATTAACTTTAAGAGTCCACACCTCTACACCATAATGTAAGACATACCATATATGACATTTGACCATTTGTTGTCCCAGCTTAAGGTTTATATTATCGTCACAAAGAATAATTTTCATTTTGTTAAATCCTGTTTTTCTTCTCCTATTCTGCATTTTTTTTCAATGTCATGGTCTAGATTTTTTGTGATGATACTGCTTAAGTACCTAAACTGTTTCACTTTCTTAATATTGAGACTTTTAAGTTGGAGATTCAAAATGACTTTCTTGGCTAAAAACCATCAGTTTAGTTTTGTTTTCATGAATATTTAAACCAAAGCGCTCACCGACGGAGTTAATCTTATCAAGCAATTCTTGAAGGTCTTGTATATTGTCTGAAATTAGAACGGTGTCATCTGGATATCGAATATCATTGATTGCTCCACCTTGTACCTTCACACCGAGATTTGTACCAATCAGCGCTTTTTTGAGCCAAGTCCAAGTATAGGTTTTAAAAAGTAGGCAAGAGAACACTACCCTAACGACTCCTCGCTGAATGGGAATACCTTGTGAAGTATTTCCATTTTTCAGTTTAATAATAGCGCTCTGGTCCCAATACAGGTTTTTTATTATTCTCACATCTTTCTCCTCTACACCGCAGCTTAGTGGCATTTTTATCAAATCTGAGTGTTTTACTCTGTAAAATGCTTTTTCGTAATAAATAAAATAAGCATAGATGACTTTTATATGGTTGAAACAGTTTTGCAGCAATATATTTATTGTTGTAAGCGCTTCCCGGGTCCCAAAGTCATTTTTGAACCCAAACTGAGTGTCATTTAAATCTCACTTGCATCTTTGTCCTATTTTGGCATATATTATTTAAGAAAAAAATTCAATATATGGCTCATAACACTAATAAGGCAATAATCATTACATTTTTTTGGGGATAGTTTTTAAGGTACTGTAATGCATATTGATTTCGTCCAATTTTGGGGGATAATTTCCGTGTCGTATATGTTATCAAACAGTCCTTCAATATTCAAAGATAAAGTACTGGGATTCGTCTGTAAGACAGGTAGGCTTAGGTTTTCAACTAAGACCAGTCAGAACTGTAAAGATCTAAATTTATTGCAACAGAGAGGAAAAACATTTTGACAATGAAATATGGATGTGTTGGTATTAACAGGGCTTATGACCTGTAATTGACTGGTTTTAGTGGCCACTTACATATGCTAAAAGATATTTACAAATTGAGGAAAATACTGAAAAGTGCTTTTAGGCATTGCCTAGTAGGTAAAATAATTCAGCCAGATGAATATCATCTACATCAATAAGGGTATCAGCATATTAAACTTCTCAAAAGTCAACAAATGGTAGGGTTGAAGAAATGTAGATGTTTTAAAATAGGCAGAGTAATGAATACTACACAGTGAACAAAGTACCACCTACACCACTTTGTGACTACAAATTGATTGTACATCATTTAGTTGATTCGAAATATTAAAAAAAAGTTTCCCACACTCACAATACTAGATTTCAAACTTAAAGGTCTCAGGTTGTTCTCCAAATTACGGATTATTTCGAAGAACAAACATTAAATTGTTTTAATCCATGTTTGTTCAATGGTCTCCCGCAAGACACGAAGATCAATTGAAAAAAAAGATCTGAAAAAATACCCCCTTAATACTTTATAGTTACTGTTTATCATCATTATCACCTTTCAGCACCTAATGGTGCAAAGGGCATTGGAGTATGTGAATTGGGTAAGTATGAGGATAAGTAGAGAATAATTGGGTAGGGTGGTTCTTTTAAAAAAAATGTTCTATCGGTGGAAAAAAACAATTAAAATTTTATATTGAAAAAATCGTCTGCTTTTCTCACTCCAATTCCAATCCACGTCCAATTGATTAAGAAACTCAGGGTTCTAGATATAAAATTGTTATTAAAAAATAACTGTTTATTTCAAATCCATAAAGACAACAAACGTGGTGTTTCTACGCCATGTAACGTAAAGACGCGACAATGAACAATTGGTAACAACTTAATTCCAAAATAAAAAACAACAAAAGCGAAACATCATTATATTTACAGGAAAATATTTGCTGCTGTGCAAATGTATAATTGAATGCCTTTTTACTTTACGAAATTGCTTACATTCGAAAAGATTGATTTCAATGAAGAAACACTTTTGGCAAATTGTAGTCTTGAAAAGAATGAAATGTCAAAGATATCGATGTAATTAATGTCATTATTTTTCCTGAAGTGGAAAAGAAAATAAATCCGCTTGCCTTTAAGACTGCAAAAGAGATTGCTAGATGATTGAGCCGTCTAATTCGGCCGACTAAGATCAAAGTTTAAACTGTCCAAATTGATCGCGGAGATAACAAATTTTGCGTGCACTGGAATGAAATAAATTTATCCATCTCTTTGGAGAAAGAAAGCCGTCGTGAACTCAAACACTTTGAAATTGCAAATTAATGACCTGAAAAAATCGTCAGCTGAGTCGGTTTTCCGATAATTGGAAAATACCCCGAATACCTCCCCTCTATTCAAAACGGCATAGCAAACGTTTATAAGGCGACGGATTGGAATTGATCAATTAGAACCTCTTAGATAAAGAGCGCTTATTGATATGCCACCGTTGATCTAGTACCTTCTACTCTTTTGGACTAATACTCAAGTAGAGATCTATAGTCTCGTTTGAAAAGTAAAATTTAACATATTACAACAGAGATGAAGTTTAAGAAAATTTTGTGATGCGATCTGTTTTTTGGAAAGTAGCCTTGGATATATATGTGCTCTGTATAGCTATACCTCGCCCTATAAAACTATTGTAACTTAATTTGTTGCTACAGAGAGGGAAAAAAAATAATTATAGGGGGTATGGAGGTCTAGGCATTTACAGAGCCTATGACCCGTCATTGGTTCGTTTAAATGGTTTTATAACATTCACAATTGTTTCCATGTTTAATTATCAGAAGATTATCATTATAAGAAGTAAAAAGGTTGAAATCTTTATTGCTGTGGATGAAATTGAAGAAAATGAAAACCATTATTTATTTTTTATACTTTTTATACCAATTAGTTTTATCAACAATGTTTCGAGTATGTGTGTATGATTGTAGACAGGCTGGATTTCTCCCCTATCGAGTTATTGAGATCTTAATTGAATGCAACAGAGAGGAATAAAGGGATATGGAAGTCTAGGCATCTACCGGTCATATGAATTAATATTGGCTAGTTTACGTTGCCACTTTATACACTGTGTAACGTTTACCATTCTGCCTGGGTTTAAATATACACATTTTTTTTTGTTTTTTACAATAAACATAATTATAAAACAGAATATTAAAAAAATAATGCATGTTTACGTATCAATGAAATACATATTAATAGAAAAATAGTAAACAAAAAAATCCCACAAAGGCATGGCCTGTTCGTGGGTATACAAGAAAATGTTAATGAATTTTTGCTCCTATAATAAATAATGGACAGTTATAATATTTTTGTTTGGAATCGATGAAATATTATCAGTAAAAAAATAATTTAAAAAAATTCGGCCTATAAAATATGCATGTCTCTGTGCGAGCCTCGTTTTCTTTTAACTCTGTCATATGTTGACTTTTGAGAAGTAAAAAAGCTGACTTTTATTGATGTTGGTGAGGTTTTCTTCGGAGGGAAATCCCGTCCATCTACAAACACTTGGACATACTCAGAACATTGTTGATTTACATATTACAACAGATATGAAGAACATTTAAGAGAAGGTAATATAGAAGTCTAGGCATCTACAGGGCTTATGACCTGTCAATGGCTGGTTTAAGTGGCCACTTTACACACTGTGTAACATTCACCATTCTGCCCATACTTGAACATCTATATTCCTTCAACTCTTTCATCTGTTGATGTTTGTGAAGTTAAAGAGCTGAATCCATTGTTGATTAAACATACTGGTAAAAATTCTCTGGTCGTTTCCCGAATCACAAATTATTTCGGAGAAAATTCATGAAATCGCTTTATTCTTAGGGTTTTCATTAGTCTCTTAAAGAACAATTATTCACACGTAAGATCTTCAAATAAAAAACAGAGAAAATACATTAATAGTAAAAACCAAACGCCGAGTAGCCACTCTCTTATTTTGCTCTTGTTACAATGTGAGCTAAATTTAAGTTCTTTTGGTAATAAATTAAAAATTCTAGGTATTTAATATTTGAGAGTTCTATTTCCATACTTATTACATATTTTTGGTACTACCAAGCCATCATTAGCCGTGAAGCGTGTATTATGGTTATGATTGAGAGGAAACTTGAATGTATTACTATTAAATTGTTCCAAAATGATGTAAAGCCACAGTAGTCCTAGAACAGGCAGAGTTTTGATTGTTTTGTACAGGAGATAATTATTACTTCTTTGTTTGTAAATCTCTGCAGATACAATTCGCTTAACTAAAGAGTACTGTAGACCCTGGATCATTTAAATATTAGTTTTAGTCGAATGTCCCCATGACTTTATACCATATCCTATTATTGATTCTACTAAAGAAAAATAAGTAATTTTAATAGTGATTTTAGGTAAAATAAAAGATAACTTATAAAAAGTACTCACAAGAGTCCGCAATCGATCACAAAGTTTAAATATATCACGATCTCATTTAAAATTATGATCAATAAAAATACCCAAATACTTATACTCCTCCACAAATTCTATGAGTTCACAATTACATATGTTAGAAATACCATCATGCAAGCAATTTCAATAAAACGATAATTTTCCATTTAAGGGTAAAAAAAATAATTCATTTTTCTTTGTGAAATAGATACACAACCGGACTAGTATTTTCAACTCGATAGCTACTTTCAGTTAAAAATTATACAAAAAAAATGCAATAATGAATACATCGTTTTATTTCAAGTTTCTGATTCGGCGCCGAAGCGTAAGAATGATCATCTTGCTTTCATGTATTTAACAAATAATTTATTGATACTCTGAAAATGAAATAACAACGCAGCGGCTTATGTATAGTATTGATGAGTAGGTTTTAACTAAAGCTATTAACCTAGTCGGACCGAAGGAGGGGATTTGAATCCCCCATAGACCGATTTAATTCGATAACTTGAGTATTTCTAAAGCTATTTGCCTATATTTTTTGTAATCGTGAAAATAACGGATAGAAGCATTTTCTCGTTTTTGTTTTGAAATTTTCAAATCGTTTAATATTAAAACAAAAAAGACGTAAATAATACATGGTTTGATTTCACTTTATGTACATAAGCATTCGGCAAACTAACAAAAATGAATAAAATACACGAATAAGTAAAATATGTGTACGTGAAAACATGAATAAATTATTGCACGATCATAAACAATTCCAACTTTTTATTCTCGTGACGATACAAGTAGGCGCTAAAGTCGTTTGATCTCCCTGTTTGGATCATGTGTAATTTTTGGATGGTTAGTGAGGAAAAGGTTGACTAGATAAATATTTTTTGGGAGTGTAAATTTTTCGTAATCTCGATACTAAACTTAACTTTTCGAAACTCACCATTCATTAGATCCTATAATCAATTAGTGTGTGCTTGTGATATCGAAAATAATGATTGACGAAAAACGGTATTTAGTCGTCAAATAATATCTGCGATTATCAATTAATTTTACTGCACTTTAATTTTTTGTAGAAATATTTACAAATATCGCAAATATCTTCGATGTTAGCTAGTAAAATAACATCAGAATGCGTAAAAGCCGAAACCTATCTTATGTCGAAACAGAACATTCCTCCCATCTAGCGGCGGTCGTTGAAACAAATTTAAGGGATGTAAAGCGCTATCACTCACGAATAACAGATGGCGGGGGGTACTGCGTCTTGGCTGTTTCAGATTTTAAAAATTGTTTTTGGGTTGGCTTAGATATTTTGCTAACATTAAAGCAGACAGTCTTTTCTTCTGAAATTAGTAAATCATTAATCAGATCTTTGATTATATTTGTGTAGTTGAAAATTAGTCACAACATGTTTATGTTTACCTTGAAGGCATTTTATATTTTACAAACTTTGTCTTATTTAAACATTGGGTTGCGTCGTTAAGAAAACAGAATGAAATAGGATAGAAAAAATAAAGCGTTGCCAGATTACAAAAGGTAGTTATTAATTTGATTATTTAGGATAATATGTTTTAAATTATGCGCTTATGATATTAATATTATTTATACTTGTATTAAATTGGTAATTTCAAGTTTACCAACTCCAAGAATCTCTACGCCGTTGAAATAAGACACAAAATATCTAAAATCATTATAAATTGACGCACATATTATTAAAAATACAACGTTCATAAAACGATTTAAAAATAATAATTGAATCATGTGAAAACACCATTCTGCCCATTATCATTTACGTTTATTCGGTAATTATAAATTGAACCAGTCATTGACAGCTTATACACCATGTTAATTCCTAGAATTCTGTGTTCCCTTCTCATAAATCTTTTGGTTTTGTACCTTAACTTAACACTCAAATGTTTCGTTTCTGTTTGTGTCACTAAAAACTATTTGTAAACTAAAAATAATATTTTTAATACTTAAAACCTTTTCACTAAATGAAATAACATTTCACGTTTATTAGTGCAAAAATTTGTAAAAACTACTTTGGGTCTCATACTCGTATACGTACAAGTCCTGATAATAAGGTCCTATGTGTATTTACTTATGAACAAATAAATTGTATTTACGTTTATTGAGACACAAGTCCCAACTTCATGGGACAAATCACCTGGGTTGTGTTGAGACGAAAAATATTTAAAAATAATACTCGATTAGTGAAAAAATTTTGCTTCTTGGGAAATTGGACATGAAAAATGTGTTCTTGCGTGTAGTAAAAATTATGACATTACCTCGAAGTTTCTTGAAAATGTATGAAAATGATAATAAAATGATTTTAATGAAAGCGAACTATTTTGCATGACGTCAATAGTTCTTCCGAAACAACCAATAATAAGAGAGTTCTGAAATGTTTCTGGTTTACGGTAAGTCAACTGACGCATAAGCAGAACTCATCAAAAAAGCGAAAATATAATTTGAAACGTCACCAGGCGAAGCAATTATAAAAATACAAAACTAGGATAACACGATGAATAAAATGTTTGGCTTTGTGTAATATTTTATTAACGAATTATAATATATTTAAAAAAAACCACTGAATTTTTTACATTTACGTACTATGTAATGATTTAATTTAAATTAAATAAAGAAAGTATCATTGTCATTAATAAATCTAAAGATTGTTAATTTTTAAAAGAATTTCCGGTTATTTTAAACAACTGTTTATTTTGTTTCTATTTATTTTTTCAAGAGTGGTTTTTCTTGAGTTTCTGCATGTATTTGTGTACAAAAATTCAATATATAATGAACAAAATACAAATTCTCCATAATGGATATATCGTGTAAACCAACATGACTCTTTGGAAATCAGATATCAACAACAAACCCAAGAATTTATAACGCTCACCTTCAAGCCAAGAGGTAAAAGGAAATCATGGCTAAGATCACAGACATACATACATATATATGCTCTTGGGAAATGATTTCACCCACCCATTTCGTTGGCTACCACCTAACACAATATAATATAACATATTGAATCGCACAAAGAGCAAGAATTACATTATTAATGGATTGAATGAGTAATGCGCTAAGAAAATGTACAATTGCGGTTTTGGTAAATTTATCAAGCGTTACGGTTAACCAATTATAGTTTGTTCATTATATTTAAACATATATTTTTAAATCATAGTTTACATACATACACCGGTGAATATCACCGTAAGGCCAGTTTCACCAAAAAAAAATTTAAAAAGTTTAATAATATTGGTGTTTTTATCAAAACGGACAAAATGAGTTGCGTGACAAAAAGTACAGCTAAAAACTAATTTTGCCAATTTAGACGAAAATGCAACAATTGTTTAGATGAATCATTTCTAAAAATAAAAACCGTATCCGTAAAGATCGTATCTATTTCACTTCACATTCTCCATCTTCACAATAACAACATGGCAAAAAGATTTGACTAATTAGCTTCATATGTATCGATGCAATATTTAGTAATCACTGTTAAAATAAAATAGGATAAAATTCATAGATTAATTATATCCTTATTAAGAAGCTTGTGTAGCTTTGAAACCGGTCGATAGAAAAAAAATGTTTAAAAAAAAAGTGGTTTTAAACTTATTCCATTAAACCCACCCTCACACCCATATACACTCACACACATTTTCACATACCTTCCTAAACCACACTCTACACCCACGCATCCTCACACACAAAAACTCGCACACATGCACTTCTTCATAATATATTAATATCTAAATGAATTAGATTTTTATAATTGTGTTTATGTGGAATACTTATTTGGCTTTATTTTATGATTTTTTAAAAAAATATTTGTATGTATTTTTTTGTATTGCTCTAGTTTTTCTGAATAAACAAAAATTACAATTATTTTTTAATTGACTTTTTTGTAATGCAACTGGCTCGGCGTCCATAACCCTAAAGATTTAATTTGTATTAATAAGTAACTTAATTCATAAACATGATGGGGTAAAAATGTTTAAATTCATCCATCATTGGTTAAAAAATACATTTTTTTTAAATAAAATAAAAACATTAGCGTTCCTATGATCTTAACATTTTTTTAAATTATGCGAGCCATTTTCAATGAGTTGTAAAAAACTCATTATTAGAAATGGAAAGCTAGTTGTGATAGAGTGCTATTCCAACCGCGAACCTCGCATTCGTGAGTCCGCAACACTAGCCACGGGATTACAATCCGATTCCAACTAATTTAATTGGAAATTTATTGGTAATTGGTAATTGACATGTTCTTTATCATTGGTGATATCATTGGTGATAAAGAACATGTCAATTATTGGGTAATGGATGTTCAGTCTTTTACAGTGACTATGACCCGCATCTTCTGTTTTAAGTGATAACTTTTTACAGTATTTAAAAAAAATATATATTAATAAAATATACAGTTTATATATTCATAAAAAAAGAAAAATATTGTATCAAGCAATATTAGTCTTAATAAACAATCATGTATAGTTTGTCTTCAACTGCTCAGATATTGGTGAAAATTAATATTTAAAAAAGAGACCACAGACATAATATTGTCAACATAAAAAATAATATTAAACATTAAGATAAAGAAATAAAATCAAATAAATATGCAATTAATATTATTCATATTTAAAGTATTAACTTTGTGGCCAAACATTTCACTAAATGTTATTAAATATTTGTTTGTAACTTGTAAAAATAAGAATATTTTTAATTATTTCTTAGTAGTAAAAATAAAAATAGTTTATTAAATAATTCAGGTGATTTCCAATTAAAATGCAATTCTTGTCCTTCAGTTTACGTTGGAAGAACATCAAGAAATTTTGATATTCGTGTTTAAAAACATATTATGAGGTGTAATCACAATGACAATTTATCTGAATTTGCAAATCACCTAATCAATTTGAATCATTACTTTAATAACAGGTTACAGGTACAGTTTTTATTTGTTGTATTATTTAATATGCTTGCTTTCACTTTCTATTTTGTTGTATTTCAACTCAACACATGGCTCTTGGCCTCATAGAGTTAGGGATACGTTATTCATTTGTTTAAATAAACATTTTTATTTGAATAAATAACTTTTAAAAATATAACAATACAATTAAAAGGATTAAAAGAAAATAATGTTTAAATAATGCATACTAGGAACGCTTTAAAAATAATATAAATTTGATCAATAATCAAACAACCTTTCAATACAGCCCAATACACGATGTTTTATTGTAATGGTCCCCTTTTACCTATGAAACTCACGCCCCTCCCATCAACTTCTTCCTCTTTTTCCAACTATTTCTCCCACAACATAAAATATTTTCATAACCTATTCAGTACATGTAGGGGTTTGCGTATTAAAATGCATGGCACGTTGGTTTCATATTTTTGTGCAAGTATGGTTAAGGTGTAAAGTGGGTTTGCATGTTGGTTTAGTTGGTGTCTAGACAAAAAGAAAGGCACGACTCGAAATCGGTAGACATAGTAAGGTAATCACATTTAATAACATTAACAAATAATTAATTCCTATAAAAAAAAAAAAAAAGTTAAAAAGCGAAAATAAAATGAGAAAATAATATATTTTTTTAAATTTAAATTATACAAACGAAGGATAAAAATATGATAGTGGAAGGTATACAAAAATCATTAATAAATATTGAAACATATAAACATTTTTAATTTGTATATGTAGGTAAAAATTGTTGGTTTTTGTGTAGAAGAAGAGAAACATAATTAATTAAAATTGTTGGTTTTTGTGTAGAAGAAGAGAAACATACATAGTTAATATAAGTGAGATTCGTTTATATAATAATTATATTTATTATTGTATCGGCACGTTTTTTTTTTAATCTCATGATTCAGGCATCAGTCCAAAAACTACGAAATAATATTTTAGATATTTTACGTCATCCTAATCGAGAATCTAACCCGAGACCTCGTGTATGGTAGGCAAAAGTGCAAACCACCATCATCATTATTATTCTCTTTTTGCACCTAAAGGTGCAAAGGGCACTGAATGGATACACCAATCTCGGCGTATCTTAATAATTTTAGGTTAATGAAAGAGAAAGATGACCAGTATTGATTACGCTTCAAGTGCCAGTCCAGGAACTATGAAATATTATAGTGCAAAATAAATATTTAATATCAACCATGTCGGAAATCGAACCCATGACCACTTGCGTGATACGCAAACGCGCTGATCATTACACTACGAGGCCGACTAAAAAGTGCGAACCATAAGTCTAGAAAAATAACAATTCTAAAATCGGATTATACGAGATAATTGATATTTAACAAAATTCGTTATTTTTCCATTAATTCTTATTTATAAACATAGCTCAAAACTAAATTTAAATTTATTTAGTGTTCTTAATTATTATTAAAAGCCAACTGTGTTTTTTGTGTTTTATTTTCGCAAAAACATAAAATCTCATTAGCAGTTTTCAGTATCTGAAAATATATTTTCATTAACATTTTTTTGTTTTCTTCCATTAGAAGGCAATAAAATTAGGCAGGTAAGATAAAAATCTTTTGATTAAAATTTACACAAATTACACAGCGAGCGGTGCTAAAAAACTTTAAATGTTTTATAATTTTTAATTTCCTCTTAATAATACTGATTTTCGAGCAAGAATGAGAATCTGCGTAAGTACCTTTACCATAATTTTATTAGCATAAATACAATTTGCGTGTAAGGCCGAAAAATTAAAAAAAATATTAAGTTCAAACCCTGTTTTATGGAATCATATTTTTTGTTTTTTTTTAATAAAGAATGTTTTGTTGTAAATATTTCATTTTTGTAGAATGGTTTATACTTATAAAACATTCTACAGAAATGAAATAATATTAACATGGGCCAGTCGAAAACATTTAAAGGCAAAAAAACGTAATTTCATAAAAAATGGTTTGGGCTTAACTGTTTTATTAAAATTTGAAAGAATATATTATAGAATTAATAATCTATCAAACATAGAATAAAAAAAAATTGAGGAAGTTGTGGGATAACAACGCTTTTTTTAAAACTAAAATTAATGTTGTTCTTAACTAAGTGTTTAATAACTATCCTGTTCATAATTTAACTACTTATTTATCTTATATTTTTATTTACTTATTTACTTTATTTTAATTTTCTTTTATTCAGAAAACATACGGTACGGTTAAATAGTTTTATATTTTACACAGTTAGACTTAACTCTAATGGACCAGTGAAATTTCCATATTTTAAAATGATTATATGTAAGGTTACCAAAGAAAGTTCAGAAAAGAGAAGGAAAAAAAACAATAATAGAAGTTGTTTAAAAATTTTAATAAAAGTAAAAAAAGTTATTTAAAAGTTTGTAGTTAGTATTAACAAATAGAAAAAATATTAAAAATGAAGAAAATTACGAGTATTTAGGCATAAATAGTCTTTAACAAATACATTTAACCAAAATGTGAAAAAAAAAAAAATGTAGGTACATATACACATATATATATTTGTATTTTTTTTCAGCCTCGTGGTGTATGGTCAGCGCGTTTGCCTACCAAGCAAGAGGTCTCGGTTTCGATTCCCGACATAGTTGATATGAAAGTTTTATTTTAAAGGGTGTTTTCGAACCAGAATATTTCGTAGTCCCTAGACTGGTACCTGAAGCGTAAGACTCATCAATCTTCTCTTTATGTAACAAAATATATTAAGATACGCGGCAATGGGTGTACCAATGCAGTGTCCTATGCACCATTAGTTGCGGAAAGGGAACGATGATTTTATATAAATACACATTAAATGATAAAATAGCATATCTGTAACAACAATAACAAGTAAATACACATAAGTATAAAAAACTATTTAAGAAATATATACATTAATATGAAAAAGTAAATAAAAATAACATTCTCAAACATAGGGAAAAGTTTAAGAATTATATTTCAAGAAGAAAAAAAAAAAGAAAACAGACTTGTTTTATAACTATTGAGTTCAGGGCCCCGATTACAATGGAGAGTTATCTTCGACTGTCTATATAAAACTGATACTTGAGTACGAAAATGAGTATATTTGAATTAACAGGTAAAATATCTTTGTCGGTAACCTATAATTAAACATGTTTAGAAGAAAAAATTGTATACATATTCTGGTTTTCATACACAAAACTTTATTTTACTTTGTAGGTAAAATTAAAAATAAATTTTAACTTTCCATTGTAATCGGGGCCCAGATTCAAATATATCAGATATATCATTATCTTCAGTGCATTAAAACAATACATTATCTTTTCATAAATATGTATAAGTAGATGCACTCAAGTTAAGTCTAAATTTTAAAAAGCGAAATCTGCCGGTCTAAAATTTATTTTACCTATTTTACACTTATAAATTTGGAACATATATTTTTTAAAGAGAAATACATTTAAAAATAATTGTTTCTATCCAAACTTTTTTAAGGGCACGATTTTGAAAAAAACAACTATACAGCCTTAACAATAAGTCTCAGAAACGACTTCTTCTTCTTGTGGTGCCTTATCAGGTCTCTTCGACGTTGGCGATCACTACAGCGAAAGCATTTTGATCCTGCCCTACACCGAGGTCACGACAACTGCTTGTTAGAAGTACTCGCCATATTGATTTCAGGGAGAAGATAACCAGAGCGGTTTTTCGTTGCCTTTTTTGATGGATTTTTCCGCCGGGGTTACATTCTCTTAGCGGGTTGGTTCTGGTTTGGAGGCACCAGAAACTTGGTTTTCATCCTCTCGTTATCTGCTGTAAACACACCGTTATGTGGAAGATCCCATTGCCCGGGGTTCGTAACGTGGACGCTAACGAGTTGGACTAGTCAGTAATGTGGCCGGTGGAATGCAACTAGGCATTTGCAAAATTTATTAGAATCACACCCTCCAGCAAGATGTGACTCTCAGCGACCCTACTGACGGTTTAAACCCCGTCAGTAGCGAGAAACGACTAGGCCATCTAAAATTCGGTTACATCTTCGATTCTCATAAAACAGAAATGTTTTAAATCAATTTATATGAAATAATAACAAATATAATATATTTATGCCATAAATCCATTAAAGTACGAGTACATAGTATCGTTCATTTGAAACGTTAAATTCAATTTTACAAATTGATTCACTTTAGTTCTGCAACAAACGCCAAATTGTTTTACTATTATATAATATTCATTTTACTGAATTGGGTTTAATTCTACAAGAGGGAGCCTCGTAGGGAACTGAACCCTGAATAAAAGGTCGATGTTTATTTTTTACCCATAATCCCACAGGCTTCAAGTATGAATTGGTTAAAGCATACATTTTTAATAACGGACCTTTACAGCCAGCTACAATTTTCTTGTTTTTCAATAGGAAGGGAAGAATAGTGTTATAAAACTTGTTTGGTTTCCATTTTTAAAAGCCACTGTGATAATGCGGTTGTAACTTTGAACACAGATTTTCTTTAAAGCTTTCAGTAATATTATTAGGAACAAAAACAAAACTAAAAGCCCCTTTTTTAAATAAGTTTACCATCGAAATTTTTAGCTAGTTATTTCAATTTAAATATTATGACAGACATAAAAAACTTTTTAGATAATTAAATAAATGCAATAACAGAGTTTGCGATTATTGACTGGTCAAAGTAGCCGCTTTACACGCAGCGCAACAATTACCATTCTGCCTTTGTTTAAACCTTGTGTTTAAACTTATGTTTAACGTTAAAGCTCTTTACTATACAAAAATTAACGGATGAAAAAATTGAAGAAACATCTATGTTTAAATATAAGCAAAATGGTGAATGTCGAATCACAAGCCCTGTAAATGCCTAGACTTCCATATTCCCTTCTCTAAAATGTTCTCCGTCTGTGGTTATACAATAGTTATCTTAAAATCTTCCAAGGGGGTAAAATCCAGTCCTTGTGTACAGAAATTTAGACAAACTAAAAATTTTGTTCAGTAATCAACATATTACAACAGAGATGAAGAACATTTTAGAATAGGTAATGTAGAAGTCTCGGCGTCTACAGGGCTTATGACCTGTCAATGGCTGGTTAAGTGGCCATTTTACTCACTGTGTAATATTCACCATTCTACCCACATTTGAACATGTGTATTCCTTAAATTCTTTAATCTGTTTATGTTTGTGAAATTAAAGAGCTGAAACCTTTATTTATGCGGGTGCGATTCATCTAATTGAATTGTTTTACCCACATACTAGGCAACGCCTGAAAATCTTATTTTTTTAATTTCTATACTTTTTCATGGACCAGGTGGATTTATCAACAATAATAATAATAATGTTTGGATGATTTATATAGCGCCATTTTTGTGAAAATCACCTCAGGGGCGCGTTTGTGAGTTTGTCCAAATTTTTGTAAACAAGGACTAGATAAAACTTATAATAAATAAACTTTTCAGCTCTTTAACTTCACAAACATCAACAGATGAAAGAATTTAATGAATATAAATGTTCAGATATGGGCAGAATGGTAAATGTTACACAGTGTGTAAAGTGGCCACTTAAACCAGCCATTGACAGGTCATAAGCCCTGTAGATGCCTAGACTTCTATATTACCTTCTCTTCAATGTTCTTTATCTCTGTTGTAATGTGTTAATATAAACAGCTGCCCAGGGAGTTGAATCCAGTCCTTGTCTACAAAAATTTGGACAAACTCAAAACATTGTTGTTTAATATTTTTTATTTAAATAAAGGTAAAGAGGTACCAAAGACGAAGAAAGACGAAAAGTAAATCATTTTAAACTTTTTAATTATACTTGCGTGACTGGTTCCATTGCAGCACTCAGTCCTTGATCAGGGCAACTGCCAACAAAGTAAAAATTGCTGCCATGGTTTCCAACCTCCATCGAGGAGAGGGGGGTTAAGAAGAAGAAGATTTAAATATCATCATTATGATTTCTCTATCACACCTAGTGGTGTATAGGGCACTGCATTAGTACTTCAATTGCAGCGTGTCGAGATAATTTTTGTTTCATGGATTGTGACGTGACCAGTCTTACACTTCGGGTACAATCAAATGTTTTACGTTGGTACTGTCTAGAACCAAACCCAAAAAGCATAAACAAAGCCGACTTTTTTTAACTAACCCAGACATTTTTTTTTAAATGCCATGTTTCTTAAAAGTTAGATTAAAATGTAACCACGTATTTTTTTTACATCAAAGCGTAAAGCTCAGGTCATTTATCACAAAAACGGCACTAAAAATAAACCTTTTTATAAAACCACCTTTTCATTTCAATCGCCCATACGCTTGCGCTTGCCTCAAATGCAAAAGTTCCTGGTTCGATTTACAGTGAGGTCACAATATTTTTTCCTTATACTGTGTTTGCCATGCTTTAATTTAAAAAGACTGTCGTAATTGCGTTTTTTGCACATTTAACAAAATAATGAGAACATTAAAAAATCCTTTTAAATGGCAGTATATGTTTAATAAACGGACTTTCAATAAACAATATTATTTTTAATGTGGATAAAAAGTTTTTGAGTATAAAAACAAATAGTATTTGAAAATAAATGTGCTAAAAAAATCAGCGCGTTCCGATGCTTTGTGGTATATACAAAAATACAAAGTACATACGAAAATGGGGGATTTGCAATCTGATAAAATGGAACATTAATAGACTACGAGGAACTTCAGAAATAAGGGAAATTGGAAAAATGTTTTCTTGCGCGAGGTAAAAAATATAGCATTTAATAGTACTGCAAAGTTTCTTGAAAATATACGAAAAAATATTTTTGTAAAAACGTACTACTTTGTACGACGTCACTGGTTCATAGAAACCAAACTATGATATAACAGCTGTGGTGAGGAATATTCGGTTTGTTTATCGTAAATGAACCAATCGGGAGAACAGACAGAGAAAAAATTCTGTCGTCACACGCGAGTTATTTCAGAAATACAAAACATTAAAAATCAAAGCACTAATACGATATGTGTTGATAAATAATATTTATTTTCAGCTTAGTTTAATGATTTATTAACAAATAATAATAAATCAAATAAAAAACCACTGAAGTTCCTCATTGCTTTAATTAAATATATTTGAACTCATATGATATAATATTTGAAATATGATCACTAAAAACATGAAACCACCATTAGTTAATGCTCACAACACGAGCAAACGGACCACCCTTATCGGAGCTTTAAGAGCAACTAGTTTACGACGGCAGTGGTTTAAGATGGCCTGCATCACGCGTGGAATTCTATGTTTCACTCGCGAATATATCTATAAGATAACACGAATATATACATAACAAGAGTGAGACGTAAATAATGTTTGAGACAATCGTATATTCAGAACTCTTACTAAATTACCGCGACAATGCGACACATCAGTAAACTTTGATTACATACGTGATTTATCTCCAATTTCTGATAAAATGCATTTTTTCTGTAAAATAAGTGTATATTATTTCATAAAAATATATTAAAATAAATTTTTAAATTTATAACGATGGATTACTGAAAATATTAACCCAATCTTTATTATATTTAAAGACATGTAAACGTTATTATATGCAATGCGTACTAGTTACACATCAGTGGGAAGAGAGAGTTAATAAACCTTGGAAGCATATGGTTGTTAACATGTTATGTAAATCGTAATTTATACTCTCAAAAATAAAATAATCGATAATTGGTTTTGGTTGTCATTAAAATTATTGCTTATTTTGAGACATCAGCGTCAGGTTGCTTGAGGTGGTTTTTAGTATAGTGATGATTGAATCATTAATTCCGTTTTTTTTTTTTGTTTAGAGGTAGGTGTTCTACGCCATGTTAATTACTTAAATGCGTCTAATTACCATTGTTGCTGAGTTCAAAAATGTGGCAAAATGTGTTAGAGATATTCCTCCCTCCTGTTTTTTGCTTTAGGATAATGGCTTAGCAAGCTGAACATTAAAATAACGGATATTTGACACTCTGTGAGGAGATATAATCGCATGGACAAAAGTCATCATTCCCTATTTTAAGCCTTCGTAGATTACTTCTCAAAGCTCCATGTCCGGTAAGGTTTGTGTCATCTCGAAGTTCGTTTGATGATGATGACGGAAATAGACTGCATCTGTCAGCGTTGTGAAAAAACATTTTTGTAATATTGCCACACACACTTACCAATACATCACGAGGCAGATCACCTTTCGAATTACTTTTGAAGGATTTTTACCTGAGAGAAGCCATTGAGTCAAAATCGTCTTTATCCCGTTTTTATTTCATACAAAGAACTTTATTCTCCTTTCCTCAACACGAGAAAATTAATCCCGCGCATGTACACCATATATTTTTACCTAAAGCTGTCTCAAAAGATTTAAGATAAATACATAACAAGATTTATTACAACAACAAAAAGCTGAGACATACATGACCCATAAAAATATTTATTCATAAACAATTTAGTTAATCAAAGTTACGAAAGTTTATATTTCTTTCCCAGGGTGGCCCCAATTTATCTTCTCACTAATAAAAGAAAACAACTAAAGTTCCTAACGAACAACTCCATCGTAAGAGATAGTCATGTGTTTACGTTGGGCGGACTGTTTGGAGGAAATATGTATCGCTCGCTACACTTTATGGGCTCGAATTTTGTCCTTAGAGAAACTTTGTGATGTACGGCCGAACTATCTTTCAGTACCTGTCTCGAGAAAATTGACTTTATTTAGGACGAAAATAAAGCGAAATCCTTCAGACATTCCTTTTACTGTATTAATTTAGACTCCGATTCAAAATAATGAAGACGTAAATACGTAAGTATTATTTTGCTTCGTTTAATTTAATTACAGACAAAACATAACATTAAAAAAAAAAAGTGTCGTTTGTCTCAAATTGTTATGATAAAAAATATGTTGACGTTCTCTCGTCAAATGTTTTTCGCATTTGATTTCAAGCGAGGAGAAAATGAAAACCTGATAATTAACTTAATTTTGATTAAAAAAATGTTATTTTGTTTAATTATTACATTAAGTGTTGTATGCTCCTGCTTATGTATGAGTGAAATTATTACAAGTGCCCCAACTCAACATGGATTTTCTAACAAGTCGGGGCAAATCCACAGGCATAGGTCGTTACTGCTTGTGTCACTATAAACTATGTTTCAATATTTAATGATTGTATGTATTGTGGTTCTATGTAGAAGTAGGTAAAAAGGATGAAACGCCACATCACTCTGTTTTTGCACACACCTCGCTTTCTCTGCATTCATACATCTTCTCATGCAAGCGTCTTTTTTGCTCAACATTTGCTTCGAAAACATTTTTATCGTTTTTTCGCTAAATATTCTTTTCATTTTACATTTCGCTGTACGATATAAATGTTTCTGTTTTGCAAATTCATTGTTCTACCACACATTCGCCTGCGAGGCCTTACGCTAGCGTTCAAGCTATTTCCATAATTTTTTTTACAATTCTATACTTCACTTCCATACATTAACATCGATACCGGGACTCCATTGCGAACTGCTGATTTCATCTCCTGCGACAAGCATTTAGTTTCCTAAAATTATTTTAGTCCACCGTTCACCCTGTTCCCGGCCTGCCTCATAATAATAATTCAGATGTCCCCCCACTTTTCCATCTGAGATATTGTTCCGATTCATGAGGGTACTGGACATTAGACATTTCTTTTTAAAGAGTGTTGGACGCGTTTCTGGTCATGCGGTTACAAGAGTAAATCCGAGCAGAACGCTCGTACGAGGTTTTTCTGTAATTTGAGTTATTTAATACCAAAAACACGTACCACTTTTGCTTAGAGGAATTTCTCTTTTGTGGCCCCAAGAGTGTTTAGTTTCCTGGATGAACATATAAAGTTCTCCAAAACAAAAGCCATTTTCAGAAAGAGTGTATAAGTCTGGATTTTGTCTAAGAGAAGAGACCATTGCAGGAGACAGCTGCGAGATATTGCATAGATTTAAATACTATTAAGCGTGTTGTCCAGATGTTTATTTAGATATTTTTATGGAATAACTTTAATTTTTGCTATTATTTAATTATGTACATGTTTCCACTTTCCATTATGTTGTATTCCAACTCAACACAGGACTCTTAGTCTCATAGAGTTTGGGATACGTTATTATTTATTTTTGTAATATATTTGTATTTGTATCTATTTATTTATTTATTTATTAACGGACATTGTCCATGTATACAATTTATAAAGTTTAAATATTACAATAAAAGAATAGTTCAAAACATTTTTAAAAAAAGAAAAGAAGCATTGACAAACATAAGGGACATCGAGACAAGATCTGGACTATTTATTTAGTGCTCGTTTAAATCGTTGTAAACTTTAACCAAAATAGTCCAGATCTTGTCTTGAGTTAACAATACGACAAAGGCGGGTCATTGGAGAATTTAGGCCATAGTTTGTTCTATAATAAATAAATAACCAAAATATCTAGAGGAGGCGAGGTCTGTATGTACATGGTGATAAAATGGTCCATCTCCTCGTTTCACGCCCACCTTGCAAGGAAACGAACCCAGGACCTTTAGCGTAGTAGTCGAACAGGCCAACCACCATACTATGAGGTAGATTTATCTCCTCGTGATTTCTTTATTTCTTTTTCATGATTTTTAATTCAAGTAGGCATCGAGCTAAAAACATTCGTAAAGGATTTTGGTTCACTTTTACATGCATAACTATGGTATTCATCCGTCTGAAGACAAAATCAATTACCCCTTTTCTTTTCTGGATTCTTTCTGTATACTTCCAAGCTTTTTATATTTTTCTTCATCTGATGGATATAAAAAAGTGTTTTAATTAATCCATACTTACATACTTATATTATAAATGCTAAAGTGTGTTTGTCTGTTTATTTATGTTTCTATGGGAATAGCCAGAGAGCTGACAAATATTGGAAGCTAATTTGTTTTTTTTTTAAATCACATCTTGGGAAAATCTTATGTGGAAAAATGAATTGATACTACGTCGCTGATATAATGGATCGTCATTCTTCTGCATAGCAATAATTGAAAGATTGGCAAACAATACAGGTTATTTTTTGTCCCGAAAAAATAAATCATTCCATCGCGAAAATTATTCTTGTCAAACGACAGAAAAAAAATATTTAGTTTTTTTTCCATAATACCACGCGAGTTCTATCAGCTCACAAAAAACAGCTGTAATTCAAAATGAAATATGTATTTTAAAGACTTTTTTTATTGCGTACAAATTTTGACTAGCCTATTTTTTCGGTTGGCTAGAAAATATCGCTTTTAGCAATAAGCCTGTCTAAATGCATGTTTTTTTTTTCTTAAAATATTGTTGACTTTCTTTATATGTATAATTATTCCATACGCGTGATGTCATTGAACTTCTCCTAAACGGTTTTACCGATTTACGTGCGGTTTTTAGCGAAATGTAGATCTTTGCACTAGGCGTGTTTGTAGAAATTAAAATTTTCAATCGAATTTTTAAAAAAAGTTAGTAACCATAAATCTTTTTTTCATCAACCTACCAGGGTTGTATTCGACGAGAATGCATATCCAAAAAAATGGAAGGATGTTTTTTTTTTATGTTTAAAAAAGTTTGTTTTAGAATGTTTACAATCAACATTCACTTTTTATGAATCTTGATATGATTTTTCTTTACATTCCTTATAATTTCTTCCCATTTATTTCTTTTTACTGGATTTTTGGTAAAACTTAAATGATGTAAACTGAGATTTAATTCATTTTTAAAAATCGCAATTATGAGAAGAGTGCACCCCTGTTGGCGAGAAGAGTCGAGTTTTACATTAGAAAAATTAATTCCATATTTAAAAATTAATTATTTTATGTTTTGGAATTCAACCATACATAAATACCTAGGTACCTACTTATCAATGAAAAGTCCTTTTCCAAGGCAATAGCAGGCGAGCCCACGTTTGGGCAGGACAACATCTGTCGGGTCCACTAGTTTACTTTATTATGTAGATAAATAAAAAAGAAATTGCCAAAATATTTTAAGTTCTATTCGCTCTACTACAAGTGTGAACTCACGAACAAAAAATAATGCGAAGAGAATGTTTTCCATTTACGTATACATTGTAAAAAAAATACCACTATCCTTACGTTGGCATTGCATGTAAGTTGTTTATTTTCTCATTTCTAATTTAAGATTAAAATAAAGCGAAATTCAGAACATTCGTCTGTGTCAGAAAGTAAATATATTATTTGCGGTTTCATTCTATTTTTTGGTAACTTAATATTAATCGCATGGCGTATCTGGCAACACACTACTCTCCCCCGCCCCCGCCCTCACCCCACCAACCACCCGCCACACCCCCTGTTAGGTCCCAAGACTCATAAAACACCACCCCTTTATCTTTAGGTAGTGAACCCTAAAAAGTATCACGCGTTATAAAATATCGGGAAATGGACCTGAGAATTTTTAGAAAAAAGTTCGTTTTACCTGACTTGTTCAGCTTATTTATCACTACTATTGTTAGGATAAGATCCATTAGAAGATTACTTATTCCGATATGAGATTAAATCAAAGCCGTTTTATTAAATTATTTAAGCGTGATTATTAAATGATTCGTAATGAAGATAACTTAACTGAGATGTTTCTTACTGACTTGACTTACATTTATAAGATATTTATTTATTTAATTTTACAATACGCCCAAGGGGCATTTACAAAAAATATACAGGTAAGTACAAACATAGTGCGTAAAAATTTAAAAGATAAACAATGCTTTTTTGTATACATTTAGAAACAATAAGAAGCATACTGCCATGCAAAATAAAAAGTGAGACTTCACATAGTAAAAAAGAAAAAAAAAATTAAATGGAAATAATAAAAGTAATTGAATTAAAAAGGAAATTGTAAATAACTTGTAAAGAATTCAATCAAAAAAATAAATACATTTTCATATGCTTATAAGTATAAAAAAACGGTATCTACAAATTATTATTAAAAACAAAAAATAAAATTAGTTAACAGTAAGTATATATGTGAAAATAATATAATATACGGTACACAAAAATATTTGATAAATTAATATCAGAAAGAGATAAGATAATAAACAAGATATGAAACATTTATAATAGAACATTTAAGTTTGTAAGTGAAAATTCTTTATGGAAGTTCATTGTAATTTATTATAACCCATAGTTTAATATTAGTTAACATTAGTTAACATTAGTAATATTAGTTAACCCAAAAAAAAAATTTTGATAATGATCCTTAAGATAAAAATAACTTTATTGAATTTACTTACATATAACTTTGAATTATCTATCCTTACCTCTGTTCTGTATAAATACATTTAACTCTTTAATAAAGATACTAGTCTCGAAGATGTCGCAAAATCAATGAAACCGGTCACTGGATATTCCAAATTTGTGGATTAAAGTATCACTCGTGTTTTATTTATATAATAAATTTATAATAGAGTTGTAAAAATTCAACGACGGGTATTTGCGAGGCGCTGTCGGTGTGGAAAAGAGAGCGATCTGTCTTGTGTTCTTTGTTTTTTTAAGTTTTGACAGCGCCTTTTGTTGGCCAGTCTTTCATATTGGGCGATGTTTAGTTACACTATCATAATTTCATCCTAGAATATCCTTCAATTGAACCCCCTAATCATGAACGCAAAAACTAATTCTTAGAGTTATGCTTCGGTGCCCTCCGACCTACCTATCTGAACCATTATTTCAATTGGTAAAAGTTCTTAATATTCGTCAAATCTATATCAATAATGAATTGACAATTTTCTGGTCAGGCGACTAAGGAAGGAGTTCCCAACAAAATGCCCGTACGAGGTTTTCGCGTAACCTAAATTTCTTAATACCGAGAACACGTACGATGATTTCTCGGAGACACTTTTCATATATAGCACCAAGAGTGTTCAACGTCTTGGATGAACATATTAATTTCTCCAAAACAACGTATATATTTAAGATGAAATTCCATAATTGGATTGTATCGAGGGGTAGAGACCACTGTATGAGATTGCTTCGGGAATAAATATATAACACCGCTGCTGTCTTCATTATTATCCATATACGTTTAAGTGCATATCATCAATGTCATACGTATTATTATACAAATTTTCTAAATTCCATTTTTTGAAATGTATAAATTTGAATTATTATGAAGTGTTACGAAGTGAATGCCGATTCAATTAAAAATATTATTGTATATATTTGAATTATTTATATCTTTCTTCTGTTATTTTGTAAATTATTTTGATTATTTTGCATATTGTTTTGATTACTTGTTTATTGTTTTAATACAAGTAAATAAATATTTTTGATTTATCTATCGAAGACCGCCGACTTAACACGGAATTTTCTAACAAGTCGGGACATAAAAAACATTTAATTGTGTCTATGTAAAATTGTGTATTTAGCTCATTAAATAAATAAATAAAATAAATAAATCTGGAAAGATTTCTAATTTAACATTTACTATGTAGTATGTATATTATATTATTTTTCCTACTGCTTATCCTTAATTATTTTTTATTTTATTTATTTACATAAGTTAGTTAATATTACATTGTATATTAACTAATATATTTACAATTATAACAAATACTTTATACAATAAACAAAACATTTTTTTTTTAAATCCGTAAGTTTTCTTTCATTCTTCATACTTTCAGGCATCTCATCATACAGTTTTAACCCTTTATACATTAAGCTATTTTGTGATTTTGTTTTTTTCTTAAGTGGTAGTTTTATCCTATTTCTATTTCTTGTCCTATATTTATGTACATTTCTATTTAATATAATTTCACTTATAAAATACTTTGGCATAAGATTATTAAACACTTTATATATAAATACAAATACATTATACAATGGTCTTTTCTTTATTCCTATCCAGTTCAATTGTTTTCTCATTTTTTCAACACTATTATATTTGCTTTTTTTCAGTATAATTCTCATTGCTCTATTTAATTAAAACTTGGTGCACGCCACTGGTACTTTTAGGGCAATATATTGGCATATATATCGTAGCGTATATAATCATCATTTTATTGGTATACAAGGAGAAGATGTCTATGTTATGCTGAACGTTACAGCGTAAAACCAGATTTCAATAAATATTATATATCAATATATGTAAATGCGCTCACCACTACAACACAAAATGTGGACCTAAAGCAGGCGTATGCAAAGGAGCTGAGTGCATTCGGAGTAACCTCGAGGCAATAATTAAGTAGATGCTTTAAATTATGATCATTCTGTGTCTGGGCCACTAAAAAACATAATTACTTTATAAGAAAGAAAAAAAAAATCAGAACCCTGAATCAAGTATAAAATGTCCGCTTTGTAGAGTCCCAGGCTTTCTTCTTATCAAAATTGACATAAAGTATTGGTTTTTTCACTGCAATAATTCATTTTTCATAGCTTAAGACTGATCATTTTGTGGTTGCAAATTATGTGAGTATGCATTGGTCAAGTATTGTCACATTTTCTACATCCTTTTATCCACAACTACTGCTCACTTCCCACCTCAGTATCCTTTGATCATCCGCCACATTAAGACCGCGTGTCGTACATCGCGCATTTATTTTGTTGTACGTGTGTGCCGCATTATTAAACTTTTTTTTCACCAGCCACCAGTGTTGAAATCCAGATCAGGGTCTGCTCTCGTGTTAGTGCCGCTACAAATATCAAGTTGGATCCGACAAGTCCATCAAAAACGTAAACCAGGTTTTCTGGGGTTATGACCGAATTAGTTACAGCATACGGCCACTGCTTCATCGAGGGTGCAATAAACATAAAAACACTTTTTTTATTCAGAAACATATTATTTGTGTTGAGCTATATCCGGGTGAAATAAAAATAAGGTTCTGAGAACAAAAAAAAAATTTTGGGAAAAATAAGAAAATTTGTTAATAAGGATTCATGCGAAATTATTTGCAACACAATTATTTGACCACATATTAACCACTGTAAGAGCGTATTATTTTTTTTAATCCAAGAAAAATTAAATAAATTAACCATATTACAAAACAAAGTTTAATTATTATTATGAAAAAACAGATACACAAGGGTAACGTCCATAATAAATTAATTAAATATACAGACAAAGTATATTTTGCAATTTCATAATACTTTGGTAAAAAATTATTAATTCTAAAAAAAACACAAAATTTCGGAAAAAAAATTGATCAAAGCCAACTTTAACATGATCATAATTCAAGAGAAAAGCTACAATTCTGACTCCCATTTAGATAAATAGCGTCAAAAAATTTAACTTTTTGTTAAGTAGTGAAAAAATATTATGATTGGGAAAAAAATATTTCCAGGAAAAAAAAAATTCAAACATAAAATCAAGACTAAACCGTTTATAAATGAACTTATTAATATCCATACAATATTATTATTAAACCACAAATAAGAATATATTTATGTTTGCCCTACTTGAAGATTTAAAAAAATAATAATAAAACATAACTAGAACCCTGAAAGAGTGCTTTCTCAGGTTAAAATCCTTTCAAAGTAATTCGAGTGGAGAAAAATAAGCCCACCCCATAGTGTAGTGGTTGTTGCGTTTGCCTACCATGCTATTCCTGGCAAGGTGACCAAAAAATATTTATTGGTGAAAGCTGGTTCTAAAATGTTATATAATTCCTGGACTGGCACCTGAAGCGAATGACTGATCATCTTATCATCTACGTAACAAAAAATATCAATATACCCTCTTATTGGAAAACTAATTCAGTATGCTGTGCATTACTGGATGCGGATAGGGCTGTGTGACGATTATTAAAGTAATCACGTTAACCAGCTAATAACAGGTCATCAATTAGGTTTTAACTGTCTACATTTTTACATTTCCATAGGTTACTTAGATTGGTCTCTTGATGTGAAAATTTGGAGACAGAAATATATTAGTGACTCCGAAATATTTTATTAAATCTAAACTTATTAAATTCTATTAATGATTGCATATAACCAATAACAATTCGATTTGTATGTGTCTAATGGTCTATAGTCAATTCAAATATTAAACCATGGTTAAACAATTATTTACTCACTTTTAATAAGATGTTTGACGAAAATGTTATAATTTTAAATATTAATAATAAATAAAATAATTATTTATTTTTAAATTTTAAAACGAAAACAACTGCACTTTGGCAGACTTATTATTAAAAGCTCTCTAACCAACCATTTTTTTTCTGCTTAGAGATTTACATAGAGTGATAGATCTTCGTGGATTATTTAGAGTACAAACGCGAAGAGGCCCTTTTTTCTTCAATGCGTATCCATTTCCATACATCTTCCAAAGGAATGTGATCAAAATGTAATTTGTATGGATCAAGAGATGCCGACTTTGTCAGAAGTCCTGGAAGAAATGTCTCAGTTTTATGTCCCAACATAAAACAAGATATGGTTATTCGATTCTGAACACGGTCGCGTATGAGAATGGTCAGCGTTTTCCTTCACGGATACAGGACCATACTCTAGATTTTTTATGTCTAAATCGGTTTATTGTCATCAACTTTCTATTTTCCGCCATAAAAAAAGCACATTATTTTTGAGGATAGTTGATCATGAAAATAATAAAAATATTGATAGGCGTTCTTTTTCGTGGTGCGCAGGTGAAGTATTATTTTCATTGTTTATTTATTTCCTTACGCAGGTTAATATGACCGTGTACATAAACTAAAATTAACAATTGTTTCATTTACTATTTACAAATTTTGTCTTTTTACTTTTTACAGTAAACATAATTACAAGATGTACGGCATCTGAATTTCTGAGAGTTCGTTACTCATTTTAATGCACAAATTCTTTGATTTTTATTATTAAACATTATCTTAATTTGTTGCAACAGACAAAAATCATTTTTGAGAAGAAAATACAAAAGTCTTGGTATTTTCATTTATTTATTTTATTTTGTTTTTATAATAAAAAATGTAAAACAAGTTGATTTAAGAGTCCTCTTCACTAAGATACTTTTTCTAAAGAGGACTGTTCTGCTATTATTTTTTTTCCCTTTCTTTTTTTTACTGTATTTTATTCAATTATATATATGCCTAGTTAACATTTATAAACACAATATATTATGGATTGCATGCTAGAAAAAAATCATTAAATAAAACCATTGGTATTGCATATTAGACTAGATCGGAAAGAAATAGATTGAATTTGATCCACTGATTGCATGAAACAAGACAACTTATCAAAAAAAATCCAGATTAATATATTTGTTGGTAGTCGGAAAGAAAGAGATCGAATTTAATCCACTGATTGCATGAAAGAATACAACTTATCAAAAAAATCCAGATTAATATATTTGTTGGTAGGCCTTAGAGTTCTAGGCAAGGCGGAGTGAAAACCATAATAAACTCAATGATTTTCAATAAGAAAAGTAAATTTTGTCTTAAATTTCCTGTTGGGATATGTAATTTTATAGAGCTCAGTAGTTCAGTCTCACCAAAGAGTGAATTAAGATTTTTTGTGAATTAAGGAAACGTCGCAGTATATATGTATTTAAAAAAAAAATCATTGTACGATTTAGCTGAGTTAAATTTTCACTATGTAAATTTATAGAAATCGGAATATTTGACAATATTTTACTTGAATCAGAATTGTCTTTCTATCTGCACCCAATGGTGCATTGATAACTACATGAGTACTCTAATTACAGTATTTCTGGATCATTTTTGTTATATGGGAGGTAAATATATATTTTTTTGTTTGTTTTATGTAGTTTTTTGTACAAAATACAAATTGGTAAATTAATGGACTTATTGCCAAATCCTAACTAACCAATACAATAAAAGTGTTATTTGTATAATTTAAGTCTCAAAACGCATTCAATAAAACATAATATGAAAAGCTAAAGACGTACAAAAATAGAAATTAAAATATTTATCTTTAAATTACTTTAAATCAAAACCAATTCTCAAAAGAAAATGTTAATAAAGAGGAAAGAGGAAAAAGGGACAGATTAAAGAAGAGAAAGGTGTTTCTTCGGAAGTTATTTAAACAGAGACACTGTTAAAACATCTGTGCTGGCGGATAGTAGATGGAAGATGATTCCACAGTCAAGCCTCATCGACACCATATAAATTAGTGAAGGAAGAGAATTATGGATGGGTGTGAGAAGCTGCTTTGATATTAAGAACAAAGGGGTAATCTTTGAACTTATAAACGTTGAAATTTTTCACGGAGGTATAAAGGAGCGTTAGGACTATTTAGCACGGTGAACAGAAGTAAGAGGGGGTGATAGTCTCGCCGCTCTATAATTTCAGTTCCCTGCGATAATCAGAAAAGTGGTCATATTTCCTATGACTAAAAATATTGCAGTTAAGGACCACCTTAAAAACCAATATTTCTCGTCCACCCTGCAAGCAATCGAACCTGGGACATCAAGCACTGTAGGCAAATGCAAAACCACTGTACAATACAGTGGGCCGATGATGTATGAAGTTTTTTATTTTATTAGACATGAAAGTGAAAGGGGTCTAAAAAGTTGCATTTTGGATCACATTGAACGTAAACATTATTTAAAAAAATATTCCATACCACTTTTGGCCCTCAACCGAGGTTTGAAGTTTATCACTGTCTGAACATTTTGTTAATTATCTACATTGATAAAATTATTATTTTGTTAGTAAAGATTTAATTTAATCACATTGCAAATTCAAACACGTTTTAAATTTACCGAAATGCAAAAAGTTTACACTCCGCGCAACTGATTCCGTTGAGCTCCCGGCAAATATTGACGAAAACAATGGCTCATTAAAACAATGCTACCCATTTATTACACAACAAAGTGCAACTCACACCCGTAGATGCTTATTTAATAAGGTTTAATGCACATAATAAAATTTAATTGGACTGCTTTTCTCACTTAAATACAAAACGACAGCCGGTTTAGTGCAAAAAATCGACTTTTTCAAAAACTTAAAGCTCTGGTTGAGGGCCAAAAGTAGTATGAATATTTTTTTTGATATTTTTGCATTGCAAATAATCCAAAAGGCAACTATTTAGACCCTTTTTATTTCAAAATTTGGAAAAAAAAATCGGCCTACCCTATTGTACAACGAGGCGAATTTATCTCCACTCGATTTCCCTATTAAAAAATTTAATCTAAAAGCAATATTGTGTCTAAAACAAAAATCTTTTATATATCTTGTTATATTTTATTATTCTACTGCCCAGACACGGAAAATGCACTTTATGTTTTAAATTTTATTTATTTAATTTCAACGTGATTTTAAGGATTTATAAAAATCTTAATTCCGGGCCTGCCGATTGAACTTTTTGCCCCAAAATAAAATATCTTCGAGACTAGGCCAAACGGAAAAGGAATTTCGATGATAACAGATACGTTTCCCAAAGGAAAACCAGAAATAGGAAATGATATGTTCTTCAGACTCCATTTGCAAATGGCGGTGCTCGCGGCAAATTGATAGATGTCGCAGAATACCTATTTATCACAAATAATATTAATTCATTTCAGAAAAAATACGAAACAAGAGTTCACAAATACAAACTCGAATTATTTTCCTGGCGTTGCCTAGTAGGTGATTTGGTTCAGCCGGATGAATCTCACCCACGTAATAAAGGTTTCAGCTCTTTCACTTCACAAAAGTCAACAGATGGAAGAGTTGAGGAAATGTGGATGTTCAAACATGGGCAGAATGGTGAATGTTACACAGTGTGTAAAGTGGCCACTTAAACCAGCCAATGACATGTCATAAGCCCTGTAAATGCCTAGACTTCCATATTCCCTTCTCGAAAACTTTTTTCCTCTCTGTTGAAATAAATTCAAATATGAACAACTCCCTAGGGAGGAAATCCAGCCAGTCTGCAAGCATTTGGACATAATCAAACATTGTTGAATTACTACCTGGTAAAAGAAGAAGTATAAAAATTGGAAAATTGTTTCCAGGCGTTGCCTAGTAGGTGATTTGGTTCAGCCGGATGAATCTCACCCACGTGATAAAGGTTTCAGCTCTTTCACTTCACAAAAGTCAACAGATGGAAGAGTTGAGGAAATGTGGATGTTCAAACATGGGCAGAATGGTGAATGTTACACAGTGTGTAAAATGGCCACTTAAACCAGCCAATGACAGGTCATAAGCCCTGTAAATGCCTAGACTTCCATATTCCCTTCTCGAAAACTTTTCCCCTCTCTGTTGAAATAAATTTAAATATTTCAAAACCTTTTAATATTGTATAACTGTTTAGCTTGTTAATACAAGTAGGTATTAATGCTATTGTTTATTTTTGCATAAAAATGTCTGCCTTAAAACAGGTTGTACCTAGTTAGGCAGACTAGACATGATCAAGAGAAATCTATTACCTAAGTGTTTATGTGGTAGATAAAGTTATTGTTATTTTTGTTAATAAACTTTGATAATTATTATTATTATTATTTTTATTATTATCTTTGCTGAAAAGGGAACCACATAAAATACTTCACGAGTAAAATTCATTTAAAGGTCATTTTATAAAATATTTTTACTACTAAATCAAGTTGAAAATGATTTCGTGTTTTTTTTGTGTTGTAGAAAACAAAATCTATTTTTTTGCAAGTCACGATTTCGTTTAACCTTAAATTTGTTAATAAGTATTAGTGCTAACCTAAACCTAACCATTCCCTTTCCGTAGCTAATAATAATTATTAGTTTGCCCTTGGATTATGTAGATTATTTTATGACATTATTTAAATTATTTGCGTGACTGATGCTTCGTAATTAAATAATATCTTGCTAATCCTTTGATGGCTGAATAATTATCATAATTATTGTACACAGCCGTTTAAATCATAGTCAAATTTGAGTACGCAAGGAAAACCAAGGAAATTCGTGCGTTTATTATAATTTTATATAACTTAACGAATTTCACATAAATATATCTACTACGTCATACAGTGTTTTCTCGGTAATCCGGCAGTTATTGGACCAGAGCACTGCCGGATTACTGGATATCACCAGTAAAGCGCGACATGCAGCCACTCGTCTCCAATTCAGGCTCGAAATTACCGAGCTACCCGCTTGGTAGCTGCCTGTGTAAAAACGCCGGATTACTGGGTCAGGGCCTGTGAAGTAATATGTCGAATTATAGAAAAAGTACTTAACTTAAAAAAAATGTTGAATTTTTAGTGAAATCTTAAAAGAATACATATTATATTAACTAAAAGTTTTATCTCAAATTTTACAATTTTTTTGGTTCCTATATTCTTACTCAAAAATACAAAAAAAAATGGCAAAAAATTTAAATTTATTTACTAAACCACACCTGGGCTGCTATTCTAAACGCTCTCAAGGCTGTATGAAAGTGTTTTCTACGGCCACGAGATCATTCAGTGTAGCAGCGCTGAGCGATAATAGGGCCACAAGTCCAAAACTATCATTTTAGAGTATGCAGAAATCTTCTTAAATATATATTACATTTAATACTTTTAAAAATAATATTTTTTTTTCAGTATAATTTTTCACGTGAAATTTACGAAATAATAGTGACACAATAATCATTGTGCTATTGTTATTTCTTAAAAGATTTGGAACTTGATAGTACAACGTCCAAATGAGTGAACATTAAGTTGTGCCGTTGTTTTTGCGAATAAATGTTGATTTCCTGATAGCGCGGGCGTGTGTGTACTCTCCTGTAAGTTTTTTTTAGTTGAGCCACTGTTATTTCCAGGGTGCGATATATGTATACTAATTATTCGTTATTTTCGTTGTTAATTTGAATGAATTATGTTGTACGTCAATAATTGAGACTGGTTGTGGTCCCGTGGGTAGTTTCGAAAACTAATGTGGTAGAATTTCGAACCCGATCTACCACAACTTGTTTCCTATTTTCTAACACGGTTAGTAATAACTAAATGGACATGACCCCAGAACTGTAATATTTAAGAAAATGACTAAAATATTTATTTGTTAAAAAAAACAAACTTGTAAAATCATCTTTAAGACCAGAATTCAATTTCTAGCAAGTCAGTTTTTAAAATCAATATGTTGTCCTTGTTACTTTATATTTTTTTTCGTTCAAAGCGCTCACAAAAATTCTCTAATGTTCTTTTTAAGGGGCATTTTAGCTCGCTGAAAATGACTGCATTAAAAAATGAGAAATAATTGTTGGAGAGTAGGATTCAAACTTTGGACTCGGACGGAAATCTGTGAACTGCCGAATTAATACAACTCAATCAAGAGCATACGTATGTAAACATATATCAAATTAAATCGGGTTGTGGTCCCGTGGCTAGTGTCTCGGATTCACGTCTCAAAGGTACGTGCTTCAAATCCTACTCTACCCCAACTTGATTACCATTTTTCAATAGTGAGTTATTTACAACTCGCTGAAAATGGCTTTCAAAATGAAATATTTCGGTTAATTAAAGGAACGCGAATATTTATTTAAAAATTTTTTTTTTTTTAATGATCTTGACGGTGACCTGAGCCATGTAGTTTTGGTTTCGGGAAATATTATTAAGTTGATAAGTTAACAAATAATACATCTTTCCGTCAAAGTACCGACATTTGTTCAACTTTAATATTAGTTTAAGAATAAATTTAGTTTCGAAAAAAGGAAATCTTGTAAAAAAAATATTTTTTTTAATGGTTTTTGTATTTTGTTAAACTCTTACAATAACCTTTTTTTTAATAACTCTGCGCTTTAAAAATAAAAAACGTTTATCACCAAAAAATCACTTCAAATTATTTATAGGTTTGCGAATATCTTAAGAAACGCACATCAAAGACAAACAAAATGAAAATACAGCAATAAATAAATCTTGTTTTCAGTACAAATACCGATTTAGAAAAAATATTATGGATAATTTGACTTTATTATTTGAAAAACAAGTAAAACTTTATCAAAGTGACAAATAAAAGTCAAAAATAAATTCAGCTATGTTGGCAAGATTCCAAATATATAAATTATATTAAATTACACCACTTTTTCTCGTTTTCACATGTTGAACTCTTAAAATACTGTGGTAAATAATTCCTTTGCGCGTGGTGATGTAACATCGTGTTACCACAAGCAAAAGAAGGAATATTCTAAAGTTCAGACGCTTGAAAATAAACCATGAATATATGTTATTCTTTTTTCTTAATTTGTAAAAATAAACATTTTATTTTGCCTTGTTTTAGAAAAATACATTTAAAATCATAAATACGCCGGTCTTATTACGCGCGTGCGTCCCCATCACTGTCATCAACTGACTGAAGACGGAATCTGTTTTACACAACACCCGCCACAGAACAGCGTCTCTGTTTTCCTTGTTAGTTCTATCTTCGTGCTCTCTCTTATACAGATGTGTTGCTGAATTCGCGGACATTCATTCTTCGCGTGGCATAGATTAATATGTTTTGTATTTACATCCAGTATAGTTATACAAATTTAACTTTCCAAATCCGGTGTGAAAGTGTCAATCTAAGATTACAAAAAATACGATTAATTTACTTTGAAAAATAAAAGAGGTATAATTAGGCTTGTGTCGTATGTAGACTAGTGTGACATCACAGCCACACAAGAGTTAATAATGACGTTGGATAAATAATAAACATTAAGACAACTTTTCATGTGTTTGCATATAATAATTATGTTTTTTTGTATTTTATGCATCCAAATTATTTTATTTTTAAAAAAATCTATCAATCAGCTGTTTCAATAGAATAAATGAATAAATTTAATTTACAATATAGGTACTCGTATTGACTTTAGACTTTGAAAAATAATTATAATGGCTTCGGGTGGAGTATAAGAAGGAAAAGTTAAAGTTAAATAAAGTTTTTTGTTGTTGTTACTTGTTACCTGAAAAGTTCTATCTCATTTTGTGATATCGAGATATTTCGAATTCCATTGGCTTCTTCGTACAAAGGTTCGGAATCTGATAGAAATTTGCTGCATAACCAAAGGCAACAAATATCTGATGAAGATATTAAAATTTATTGAATTAACTTTTTCAATACAGAAATTGATAATGGATTCATTCAAATGAATGAATTCAAAATAATGTTACCCTATTTACGAGAAAACATTTAATTATACTCGTAAACATTGTATTTTATTTCATTTGTTTTTTAAATTACTTTTTTTATTGAGTAAGTCTGTTAAGACTGTATAAAGGCAAGAACAGGGAATTAAAACTTTTTTTTGGGCCAATGAAACGCTGTAGAGTAAAAAAAAATTTTTTCCTGCTTATTATTAGCATAAAAAATATTTATAAATTTATAATTTTAAATTCCCACAAAAACGGTTCATTGCATTGGTCACGCCCCTAATATGTCACGATTTGGTTGAATTTCGACCTTTCTTTGTAAGCGTTTAAATTTAAAGAGAATGTCGTCACGAATTTTGACGTCACAGTGGTCAAGGCCAAACATGTTGCGTTTTTGTGGAGACGTATTTTTCAAATCTTTATTTGAAAATTATGAATGAAAATATTTTTCCAAAACATCGTTGATTTTGAAAATACAAATTTAAAAAAAAATCCGATTCACATGTTTTCATCGGTATTTGTAGTATTTGGTATTTACCTTTAACACTATTTTCATTTAAGTCATTGCGTATTTAACACACTTTATTATAAATAACATATAAAACTAACTACCCCGATAGCTCTATAATCCGTTTATATGTCAATTTTTTTGTTCCTTGAAATTCTGCAGCAAGCTGTTGAAGACTTTTGGTCCTCACACCCTCAGAAATTACTCTAATTGAATGAGTTTTTTTCCTAAAGACCTCGTTTTTGTTTGCAGATATGCAGGGTTTTAAAAAAATACTTTCAGAAACAGAGTGATTTTAGACAGGCTTTTCTTATGTTCATTTCATTGAACTTTGTTACTACTTCTTGTGAGGGTGTACAGATTGCCACTTTCAAGCGGATTTTTAAATTGGCTCTATGTGCAATATTCATTGCATAAAGTGCTGTCTTGTTTTTTGCTCTCCATGCTATGATGCCATATTCAATTTGCGAATGGCACAATGCGATGTTTTACATTTTTGCAATTGCTGGGTGTATGATGTCACTTAATCTTCCATATACATAACTATGTACGTTTATTTAGTCGGTTTTTAATTTGTATTATGCGTTCGTTGAATCAATATATAAACCCAAATATTTTATACTATACAGCCATTGAAAGATATGACATTTGCATGTGTGTTCCGCAGTTCCGCATATTAGTTATGAAGTTTGAGACTCAAATTAAATTGCGGTTGGCCCTTGATTGTCACACTAAAAGCGACGTGAGTTTATCAATTGAGTCTTATCCGAGTTTAATGTCAGGCGGTTTAAATCTAGCGATGATTTTATATTTTCTAATGTGTTTTTAGCTTTTTTGTATGCAGCATAGTATGTGTGAGGTGTGAATAATAAGTACGAGTATATATACTCATGTATTTTATAGGAATATCTTAAAATTAGCGAATGGGATACGTTACTTGTTTTTCTTAATTTTGTGCGAGTTAAGATTAACTTTGCGTTTGAAAAGAAATATCTTAAATTACAATTAACCCAATTTCAAAGAAATGTATTGCTAATTAAATCGATAAATTAACAGCAGATTGACATTTTCATTCACTTATTTGGATAGACCAATAACCGCTTTTATCGCTCTCGCAATATCAGGAGTGGTATTATGAATCTTCTCTATCCCATAGAGAGTGATTAATTTGGAAATTCTTATTTTTTGCATGCACCTAAACTTTGCTTCATTTACGGTCACACTGATGATTTAACTTCAAATAAATACGGACACGTGAAACCGCATATGAATATATTTAGTTAGAATATTATTGCGACCTTAACTATTACCTAAAACACTTAATTAGGTTGAATTTATCAAACCGTTTTTGTTTTCTTCAGTTTATGAAACTTTTGTATGTTTAATTTGACGTTTAATCATCAGTGCGGCCATTATATGAAGCAAAGCGTTGTTGCATTAAAAAAATAAAAATCCCCAAATAAACCACTCTCTAGGGGGTAAAGAAGATTCAAAATTCCACCCCTAGCCAGTATAACTTTTAAAAAGTTTAAACTCCCTACATTATTAGTGGTTTTGGCGTTTTTACACCACACAAAAATGACAAATGGAAGAGGAGACCAGTATGCAAAGTGGTCATTTAAACCAGCTTATTAACAACCTTAATATCTTACTATTTGTCAAATCATATACTATTATATTTCACTGGATTCTACTATGTTTCTATCAGCTTATACCTTCTTGGAATGTTCAATATATTTTTTTCCGTTTCATGCACTTTGAGAGTTTGTTTTTTTTTTTTTAGTTTCATCATTTTCGTAAGATTCTAATATTTTTCAACATTATTTCATTATATATTAGATTTCTACATTTAAATCATATCTCACATTACTAAGACTAAATTTGCAAACAGAAAATATTGTATAATCTTTATGTGTATATAATTTTTTTCTGTACGTGTGATGTCACTAAACTCCTAAACAGTTTAACTGATTTGCGTGAGATTTTTGCATAATAAAGAGATTCGCGGTGCGGATGTCTTTTAATCTTAAAATGTTCAATCTAAATGTTTTATTTATCGACCTACCAGGGTTGCATTTGACGAGAATGCATTTACAAAAAAAATGGTTGCATGGTGTTGTATGATCACAATCAGATTCTTTCCTAAAACTCCTTAAAATTTCTACCCATTTAATTCTTTTTTATAGATTTTTAGTAATGATAAAATAATATTACCTGACATTTCATATATTTTTGGAAATCGCATTCCTACACAAAGTGCACCCCTTATGGTAGTAGAGCAGAGTATGATATTTGCAAAAAGAATCCTTTTTCTTAAATGAATTATTTTTTGTTTTGGAATTCAACCATGAAAAAGTACCTAGGTACGTATTTAAATTCAATATTTTAATATTTAAAATTCATCATACATACAGAAGAATTATATATTGGTGGTGAAACTACATTTTTTTTTGCTTTAGGCAACAGTAAATCACACAATGACGAAACGAAAAGGTTGAAATGTCGAACTCAATGTCAAATGTCACTTAGTATATAGTTTATCGAAAATTCGAATATCAAACGTTTGGTGAACCAGCTAATAGCAGGCAAGACAATTTTTGGGCAGGACAACGTCTGGCAGATCTGCTAGTTTATTATAATAAACTCCTTTTCTCGGCACTGAACCAAACTGAACTAAATAATAGCTCAGAAGCCAATACGCACATTACATTCATTTTTGAAAATTAACTTATTGTAGGTTTTGTATAAATAAGTGTATTCATCTTGTTTTTCTTGTTGACTTTGTTATTGTTTAATTAATTTTGATTCTGGCTCAAATTATATTGTTTGTATTAATTACAAGATACCTAGGTACCATCCAGACGCGAAAACTTTTCCTAAGTTTCGGTAAGGCGCGGCGCCATGCGGTCGGGTCGGGAACTTCATCGATCGCTTCGTTCACTGATACCTTATTTTTGTTTTCAAAACTATCAAATGTGTAAACAACTTAAAGTACCAAGGAACACAAAACATGTTTACATTATCTAAGTACTTTAAAAGTACATTTAAAAAGTATTTTATTTATTGACATTACAATTATTACAATTCGCATTTGAAACATTAACTTTGTGGTCAAACATTTTAACAAAACCTTAGCAATTTTTTATGTATAATCACTTACATACGTTTTTATGTTCACTGATTTCGAAACATAACTACACACGTTTAATGTTAATGTAATGTTTTATTTTATAAAATAAGGCTAGTCTTTCCTCTCTAACTCATATAGTGTCCATGCGGCTCGACTGTGGAATCATCTCCCATCCACCATCAAAGATGTTACTACATTATCTCTGTTTAAATTACGTCTGAAGAAACATCTCCTTTCTCTTCCTTAATCTCTCTTCCTTTCCTTTTTCCTCTTTCCGCTTTTTTCATTTTTCCCATTGAGTAATAGTTTTGATTTAAGAGAATTTATAAACAAATACGTTTATTTCTATTTTTATATATTTTTCACTTTTTAATCTCTTTTTTTTTTTTTATTGAATATGTTCTGTAACTTGAATTATAAAAATAAAACTGTTATTTTATTGGTTGGTTGGAAGAAATTGCCATTTGGCAATAAGCCCGCCAATGTACAAATAACATTATGTACAAAAAGTTAAATAAATAAATAGTCTTCGAGGGCTTACTGGTAAAACTTGAGGATGTTAAAGAACTCACCCTATGTCGAATAGTTTATTTTCTTACAGATCTAGGTTTGGAGGAGAATATTAATTATAAGACCTCTCGTCTTTCACATAGTCGCCAGGTTCTTAAAAAATCTATGCTTGGAGGGCAAGAACTACGAGAGTAGGCTGAAAACTAATGCACACATGCTTGTAGATGCGAACGAAATGACTTTTAGAAGCGCGCCAGGTGGTATGTGGAAGTAACATTCCACCTTTTTACAAATGCGCTTGGTTTGAAAGCTTCTTGTTTATCCAGTGTATTTTGAGATGCGGAAGTATGAAGACGTGTTCTAGAACTATGTCTACTCGAGTTGAACAGTATGCTGTTATCAAAACTTTAATTGCTGAAAAAGTGACTCCTACTGAGATTTATGGTCGTTTAAAGACTGTTTATAGTGATGATTCTGTTAACAGATTTATTGTAAATCAATGAGTAGTAACATTTCATGGTTGCGAGCCTGGAAAAGTCATAATGGTTGATGAAACACGCAGCTGACGTCCGATCACTGCCTGAGATGATAAACATCAGAATTTTGTAGACAATTTGATTAAAAATGACCGACAAATCACTCAAATGCGTATCCCAAACCATTTTAGAATATCCAAAAAACATGTTGGCTTCATTTTTAACAATTTTGATACCATAAAATCTGTGCTCGGTGGGTACTACGCAGTTGCGCGTCGATCAAAATTCTGCAAGCAACTTTTGTAGCGCAACAAAAAAAACAGACCACTGAAAATTCACATCCGTCTTCTCATCAGCCGAAAAAGTTTGAAATACAACCATCCGCAAAAAAATATCTTTTGACTGTGTTTTGGGATGCTAACCGAGTTTATGTGATTGATTATCTGAATCGAAGGGCAACGATTAATTGTTCTCAGTGCATACAGACTCTAAAACACTTCCGACATCGAGTTTGTCGAGAGGTAGCCTAGCGCCAATAACCTTGCAACATGACTACGCTCGTCCGCATACTTCGCGCACGATTGAAGAGGCTCTGCGAAACGATTGTAAGATAATTTTTATTTCAGAATATTTTATCAAATGTAAATTGGAATTCCAATAAGTAGCACAACTTTAGTAACCAAATTTGGTTTTACTTCTGATTAATGAATTGCATAAATACCGTCAAACGTGTTATAAAAAAATTAAAGAAAGTTAAGCGAAGGAAAAATGCTAATCATTTCCGGGGTTTCTAGAAAAAACGATTTACGTTTCTTTAAATACGGCAAACTGGACTTTTGTTTGAGTTTCCGCAAATTAACCGATATCGCCCCCAAACACGCGATCTTTTCATACTTTTGTAAGTCTACCAATTGGCGATCGGTTGTTCATGTGAAATAATTTTCGAAGTAAGAAAAATACTTAAGATTCATATATTTTTATTTCACTTTTTTTAACTTAGAAAAATTTACATGGACAGTTTTGAAAGTATTTATAATTTTTTGTAGACAAATAAGTTAGTACTGGATTTTATCGCAGAAGAAGTTTTGTTTTAAGAGATTTTTTTAAAATCTTACCGCGGGGACCCTAGAGTGAGGGACGAGAATGTGTTATTATCCATGCCCGTAGTGCCCAATGAACTTTTACAAAGGAACGCAACACGTCATTCGCTCTTCTCTGTCTCCTCCAGTATTCAGATCTACTTCATAGTATTCTTTGTTTTATTTGTAAAACCACTGCATTTCTTTACCGTGTGTTCAACAAATCTAAATAATTGTAAGTAACTTAATGGTCCTTACTAAAAAAATTGGTATAAAGGTACGCCTAGGCACAATGGTAGAATACGGATAGGAATACCATTCTTATTCTACCACTATCCGCTCCTAAGTGGAACATGTGAGTCTACATAAGACGCAAGATTTTATATATTCCTCTTATTTATTTAAATTATGAAGTTGCATTTTTTGTAATCTTAAAACCTAAATTTTCACATTAGATTTGGAAAATAAATTAGTGAAAAAAAAAAAGCCAGATTTGAATATAAAAAATATTTATCCTTACTATACGAAGAATAATTATACCGATGAGAGTGATGCCAATATCGCAACATATCCATTTTACTGTTTAAGAAAAAGCACGAGAATAGAACTTATAACAAGGAAAACAGAAACGCTGTTATGTGGCTGGTGGTTGAGTGAAAGAGAGAAAAATAAAAGAAGAAGTTCGTTCAATCTGCGCCTGCGTGCAGTGGAGGGAGTAATCATTGTTCCCCAGAGATAGCCTGCTTGTTTATACCCGTATATTTTTTTGGAATAATGTTTTGTTTTATAAATTTCTGTTTGCACGTGGACAATGGTTGAGTCCTGGGATAAACCAATGTTGTAAACAGCCTAAAAGCCAGGTCCACCCCAAAAAACTCGCTTAGGAGGCTCATGCGTTCGTTTTCCAACTTAAATAATATGTTTTAAAATAGAGCTATCTTGTATTTATTATTAATCTCGAGCTCTTGTTCTCAAAACTTAGAAGTTTGATGTTTTTCCATTTCTATTTGATCGAGAAATATCGCTTATTTTTTTCTAAAAATTCAATCGATACCATTTGTATGTCAAAAAAGTGCTCAAAATAGGATTGATGCCATGAAAACTAAATGCAAATCATATTAAATTTCACATAAATAGTGTAAAATTTTAATTAAAACTTCCCATATTATAATTACTGTATAAACAAGTTTCCATTTTTCATAGTACGCTTTTCACCGTCTGAGGAAAATGTATTAAAGTACAGTTATTTTTCCCTTTGACGTTCATCTAGCACTGAATATTGCTTTATAAAAAGTATGGTGCAATTTCCCCTCTCAAAATGACAGTTCAAGTCGTGAAAATAATATAAACATAACTTTGGCATCCGAACAAAATATTAAAGATCTGTATAGATTTTTATGAACGTATGCTCTCTTGAATGCAAAATATATTCAAATCATATCCAACAAGTTACCAATCCCGCCAGGAAAAAAAATAGAATTGTTTTACAGATGTTTGAATATACTCAAAATATTGTGAATAAAATAATCTGGTTTAAATAATTAGGATAATACAAAATTCTTTGTTCTTGGAAAACTAATCCAATATAAATACTTTAGGTCTATAAAAACTTATCCCCAATCAACATACGAGATAGATGTTTGCGTTCAGCTGCGTACCGGCTGGGTGTAAAATTGTTTTCGTAGCTTAAAATTCGAAAATAATTTGGTTATTTTTGACAACAATGAGTTTGTTCTTTTAAGTAGCCAATACTTAGACAAATATTGAAAAAATAAGAACATTCAAGATTAAAATATTTAAGAATAATTATTGATGAATAATTTTAATGGACAAAACACATAGAATATAATTACACAAAAATTAGAAAACTCTTCCATGTTTCAACATAACATGTTATCCCCAATTAAACTCAAACGACTGTGTTATATTTTATGTAACTCGATTATAACTTATGGCATAATATAATGGAGAGGCACTCATAAATCAGTATTAAAACCTATCGAATCTGCTCAAAAATCGAACATTAAAATTATTCTAAAAAAGCTCTTCAGGTACCCCAGCTTAAAGTTGCTTAAAGAATTCAGGACCTCAGATATAAGGTTAATATATCTTCAGAATAATAATATTTGTGAATGCAAATTATTCTACCAAATCCCAAAAGGAACACTCCCACACTACCAGAAGCCAAACAAGAGGATGGGTCCGGGTCTACCACAAACTCTTAATTCGGGCAAGAAATTTCAGGTTTCTGGGCCCCAAAATATTCAATATTTTACCCGAACATTGCAAAACTTTGACTGGATTTAAACAAATAAATTTGTAAAAAATTGGTTACTGGGTTGACGTAGAGACAAATTGTAAAACGTAATTAAAACATTCTTAAATAATAAATATTATAATTAATTTTTGTATTACTCTTTAATAAATTTACTAGTAAGTAGTCATGTTTTTCTTTATTTTGCATAAAAATGTCGGCCTCAAAAAACCTAGTTAAGCAGGCTAGACATAATACAGAGAAACGTATTATTTAAAACATGTTTTAAATAAATAAACTGTAGTTTTTGTTAATAAACCGTAACAATTATAATTATAATAATTAGTTTTATAGCAATTTTTTAAACTTAATTCTGACCAAAATATGTAACAAATTATGAACAATGGAAACTTTAACAATAGTGCGCTTATTACTTTCAAATCATAAAAAAGTATGTGAACTGATTAAACCCGTTTAAGAATGAATTCATTTGGGACGCGAAAGTATCAAAATTTAACTATCTAGAGTTCTACCCCTCACAATAAATTACAACAGTGCTACTAAAAGTGAACTTATTGATAAATACAGTTTGTTTTAAAAACCTGCTTTCTAATAATTTCTGAGTTGGGTTGTGGTCCCGTGGCTAGTGTCTTGGACTCACGGGTCAAAGATCCGTGGTTTAAATCCAGCTCTACCCCAACTTGATTCCTATTTTCTAATAATGAGTCATTTATAACTCGTTGAAAATGGCACTTAAATTTAAAATTTGCATTAAATACAAGAATGCAAATATTTATTTTTCTTTTAAAAAATAAATAACATGCAAAATGATACATCAGTTATTTTATCACTCTCATACACGCGTCTGTCGCAAAAATAAAATTGAGCAGAAATATTGCGTACCCATCACTAAACGAAACAATACAGACCAAAATGGAAACCATTGGAACAATGGGCATCGCCCTTTCCCTCGGTAACTACACGTGGGCATCTACCATATTCCTGGAATAAGCAAGCAGTCTGTTAGCCACATGTGCAGCAGTAACTATCTACAATCTACGAAATGCACCCTTCGGATATTCTTATTTATTTTACTAGCCATAATGTTAAAACCGTGGTTTATTTGTTAAGATTTTTATTGTCTACATTTTAGCATTAACACTTGACAAATTTACTAATCTGCTCAATAATGTTTTTTGTAAATTTATTGATTTAATTTTATTTTGCTAGAATTCCACGCATCCATGCGCTTTGCGGCTGCAAGACCCTTGGTAATCTAGGTTCAATGGGTAAATGTTATCAACTATCAAATACATATCTAAATTGTGTAAATGGGGTTTTGAATTCCAACCGTACATGCGCTCAGTAGCTGCAAAAACTCTTCTTATCTAACTTCCATTTTCAAAATTTGTTTTTTTAAATATCATGAAAATATTTTTTTTTTAAATGTAAATAGGGGCTAGATTTATTACCGTCTATGCGCTCTGTAACTGCAAGATTTGCTGGAAAATTTATTTATTGTACAGCGCCCTTGAAGTGATTTTCACAAAAGTGGCGCTTAATAAATAACCCAAACGTAATAATAATAAAAACGTAGCTAATTTTCTCCATATTCTCATTCTTAATGAAAAAAATTTAAACAAACTAAACATTACGTCGTTCGCTTTGATAAAACACCACATAACTTTGTATGTACATACAGACCTCACTTCTTCTACATTCTTAGATCTCCTTATGCACGCACGCCAATTATTCCAAATTTCAACATGTCCATCATAATTGTACCTGTTAGATTTGTTCATGCTGTCTTTTTCGGTATTCTTAAATTTTTGAATCAGTAACATTTGCATAGTTAATATTTTCAGTCCTTTATCAGAAGTCCATTCGCTCTACATAACCGAACCAACACGATACTGCTTTCTTGATTTTATCGATAGTGCCTCAATGTGTCTTAATGCTAAAAATGTCGGTGTCAATACCTACTCGAATAGTATTTTTTTCATAAAATGACTTTATTTAAAAACATAAATATACATAATAAAACTACGGAAACGCCTAAGTTATTTATATATTTTAGTTTTATATCCAACAGGGTTTTTAAGTGAATAATTTAATTTCCTTATCCATACTTAGAACAGTGCATTGGTAAATTAATTGCAGCGCGCAAATTTTACGCATGAGGTGCCAGTTTAGAAAATAATATATTATCGTGTAAAAGCAGCTTTAAAAATTAAAAAAACAAATATTGATTGTGTCGAGAATCAAATTTAAAATATTTTTCATGCCGATATGAGCTGATTTTTTTGTAATCATAATTACAATTACTTTATTTAAAAATCGTAAACTTTGAACTCGTTTTTTGATTAACTCTTAATATACCCAATAAAACAATAATACTCGTAATTTAATACCTTAAGGGAGCGGTCCTTTATACCTTAATTGAATTTCTCTTTCCAATCAAATTACTCATTTATCGAATCTTAATGCTATCAGGAATCAAAATAGATTACAATAATTTATTTTAATAGATATACGATATAATTTAAAGGTATTGGGTATTTTTAATTGAGAAAATAGAATTTTAAAAAAAATATTATTGAGCCAGTTTTTTCTTAATTTGCTATAATTTTTCATCATATATTATGTATTTTTTTTAAGTACTTATTTATACCAGTCTTTCTCAAAGTGGACGATAACGCGCTGAAGGCCTGCAGGGGGCGGTGGAAGGCCCAGAAAAAAAAGGGTGTTGAGGCGGTCTGGGCGAAAGCAACTTTAAAAAATGCTTTCAAAAGGTATATAAAATGTACTAATTGGTCCCGGACCGGTATAGCATTTTGTATTTGTATCAAATATTGACTGCTTCCCCCCCAACAGCAACAACTGCTAAGTTTAAAAACCTAAAGTTTATAATAGGGTCACACCCAATGTTGTATTTTTATGTAAATAAGTATCTCTTTTATTCATAACATGGAAGTTAGGTGACTGATTTGATCTGACGTTTTCATTGCCAGTCCAAGAACAGTAAAATATTGCAGGGAAGATCCACAATGTTTTACTACATTTTTTCAAATCGACGCTGCCAAGAATCGAACCTAAGACCTCAAGCATGGTTGGTAAACTCGTTAACTACTACACATGCCATTTGATTTCTTTTTTCAAGATTTTTATCTGAGAGTAATCACCGAGTCGAAAACACTCGTCTAGGATACTAGTTCTATTCGACAAACATAACTGTATTCTTCATCCTCCTTTGCACGAAATATATTATGGTAATATATTAAGCTTCGAAAACAAATAATGGTTGAATTGTGTTCAAATATATTATAACCATCTATTAACAGGATGAGATTGTTATTCAACATTTGCGAAAATATGCAAACTACCACAATATGATATACAATGCCAAAAACCTGCCGTACTTATATTTAAACAAAAGAGGTTATTTTCTGAATTCATGCATCCATCACCACCTGTATTCCTGGACAACAACAGTTTAACGGTAACTGTTAAAGTGAAGTTTCTGGGGCACATACTGACTGTAAAGATGATCAGGACATAGAGAAACAGAGAACAGCCATCAATGTCAGGGCCTCTATGCTAGCAAGACGATTCTTTCAGTGCGGTGACAAAGTGAAGAAAATCATATTTACATCGTATTTGACATCCATGTATATAGCGGAACTATGGAACAATTAAACGCAAGCAGCATGGAATAAATTAAGGATAACGTATAATTATTCATACGGGCAAATATTTGGACTGCCTAGGTACTGCAGTGCCTCCGAAATTTTCACAGATGGACCTTCGCTGCCCAACTTCGCCAAAGAGCCTGAGTCTATCGGAACGCTCAAAAAGCTCCAAAAACGCGCTTCTCTAAGCCACTGCAAGGTGGATCCATTCACCCTTGTTCGAGCGATGGCGGGATATGTTGAGACCACCATAAGTGCTTCAAATATAAAATTTTGTTTTATACGGTAGAATTGGCTCTGCACTATGTAGCCATTTTACTAGAGTAAAAAATATTAAAAAAAACTAAGAAAACAACGTTTAATATTATAAACTATTTTTTCTTTATAGTGATTTGAATGTTTATTGTTAAATTTATTTGAAAGATTTATGAGTTTTATTTTTTCCTAGAATGTTTCAATTTTCAGACTATTTCCTAAGAGTAGTTTATAACTTGTGCGGGAAAAATTAAAATAAACTTGTAGTATAGTTGGATTTGAACCTCAAACCTTCGATCCGTGAGTCCACAACTCTTACATGGGATCACAATCAGACTAAAAATAATAATATTATAATCATCCCTCTATCATGTTTTGTATGTGATTTTCTATCAAGCATGAAAAAAATATTTGTTTAATTGTTTGATTTACTTAATGACGAGTTTATAAACAATCCATCAAATTTCCGCCAGCGTTACGAACCATTAACAGCTCGTAACGATAACTGACGGTTGTGTGTTTTATAAACCAATGTTGTTAGCTGACCAATTTTATTGCTAGTAGGCCAATGATGTAACGTTTGTTTGTTTGTATAAATCTTATACTACATATATAATATTTTCCTTTAACAACGCGGAGGATTTTTTTTTTTAAATGGTAGTCTTTACATATAAAATTCTTCTGTTCGTGTTATGTCACTGAACTCTCCCTAATCAGCTTAATCTATCTACGTTCGATTTTCGGCGAAATGTAGATCTTTGCGCTGCGCGTGTTAGTAGATATTAAAATTTTCATTTGAATCTGCAAAAAAAGTTAGAAGCAAAAATATTTTTTTCATCGACCAGTGTTGCATTCGACGACAATGCATATACACAAAAAAAATGGAAGGATGTTTTTTTTTGTGTTTAAAAATAGCTTTTTTTGTATGTTTACAAACAACATTCGCTTTTTATGGATCCCAATCAGATTTTTTCCTTATATTCTTTATAACTTCTTTCCACTGATTTCTTAAACTGGATTTTTGGTTACACCTCAATAATATAGACTGACGTTCAAAACATTTTTGGAAATCGCATTCCTGAATAAGGCGCACCCCTGTTGGTGAGAAGAGCCGAGTTTGACATTTGCAAAAAGAATTCTGTATTTTAAAATGAATTGTTTTATGTTTTGGAACTCAACCATAAACAAGTACCTAAGTACCTACTTATCAATGAAAAGTATTTTTCCAAGCTAAGAGCAGGCAAGCCAACGTTCGGGCAGGACAACGTCTGTCGGGTCCGCTAGTTAATATAGCTATTTTTATTTTATTTTTGTTCAATGTCAAATATCAATGCATCAAAACATCTTTCAATTAGGGGTAAATATTTTAATTTTTCATATATTTTCTTGTATTTAAATAATAAATTTATTTATTATTATTTGTATAAGCATGTTTATTCTGATCTTTCCGGCTGTTAATTTTTATCTGCTATTCATTGTTTTTATAAGTGTAAATAATATTATTAAGTAAGTATAAATATAATCTTCACCAACAAGCTACAAAAAGTGGCTTGGTGGGATTTTAGTTTTAGTAAAAATATAACAAGTGATTTTTTTTTAAATTGTAAAAATGTAAAAAAAAAATATTAAAAAAGTGTCAAATACGACAGCGGCGTTAAAGATGGCGAATCGAAATGCATTTATTCAGATGAACTCGGGTAGTTGCCATTTAAGCATCATTTAACCCACAAATCGTTACTTACGTTTACATCAAGCTTTAACCCTTTACTCGGTGGCGGAACAAATTTCTCCTGGTACAAAATAACACATGTATCTCTTATATGATAATGAATTTGAAATAAATAATCACTACGTACGTACGTACTTGGATTTTTTTAGTAGTTTCGGTCATTTTGAGGTTATTCATTTTAAAAAATGACTCTTGGGATCAGTTTTGCGTAGAGCTGTCACCCTTTTGGTTATGTAAAATTACTGCTTCTTTACAAAATTCTATAACATAATTATAAAAGCAAATAAGTTTTTTTTCTTCAGTATTTTTCTTTTTTGATAAAAATATTGTTTTTTTATTTATTTCAGAAAGAAAAAAACATTTTTTAAAAAGCAATTCTCTGACTTCATTTTTTTGTATAATGTGGAGTTTTAAAAAAACAAGCCAAATACTGAAATTTTCTCAAGCTTTAAAAAACATAATTCAAAAAGAAATACATAGTTTCAAACTACGTAAAGGAATCAAATAGTTAATCGGTATATAAATAAAATAATTTTTAAAAATGGTATGAAGCTTACTGGCGAATGTTTACAAAATCGGTCCTTAGGCATCAAAATTATCAAAAAGCGTTACGCATTTAAAAATTTAGAATGAAACATTATTTATTTAAATATAAATTCACAGGAATATTAAAATTCTCTTTCAAAGAACGTGCACGCTAGGCCACCCGGGCTATGTCTCTCCTTCTCAACGTAGTAATACATTAAAGTGTTTTTACAAACAGTAATACAAACAAACTGATAAGTTGGGAATTCATTGCGACCTTTCAACCCTCTACCCCTTCGTAATGAAATGCCACAAATTAAGTGTTGAATATATTAGCTTTGGGCTTATCTTTTCAAAGTCGTATTGCGGAACAGTGGAGGGCTATTATTACCAATTTACTCAACGCAGTTATGAATTTATGATTTCCAGTCAATTTTCCATTCAGGAAACTGCGGAAACTTAATTCTATGTCAAAGTGTAAAAAAACGCTACTGTGCATTTCGGGCCTTTATTTTTTTATGGCGCATGATTAAGATTAAAATAATCAATACCGTACAAGTATCAGGGTAGTTATCACAAGTCACAAAGTTTTCGTTCGTGTATAGCGGCTATGGGATACGATTTTGATTGAGTTCAATAACGATAGATATATGAAATACGGACGAACTAAGAAACTAAGGCATGATATTCTAAGGTGTCCAGTTTTTCTCGGGTCCTGTTTAAAAAAACATTGATTGTTATGCACGTAGGTACATATTACGTATCCGCTCATTATTTGTTTGGGTTTTTTAGCTGAATATTCAACGATAAAAAAAAAAGACCTCATATATTGTTTGATAACAACTGAATAATAATAAAACCATTTTAGGTTTTGACGACTTCCGTGGTGCAGTAGCTGAAACATATTTCTCACGCATATATCACGGCTCAATTCCTGGTGAGATCATAAAAATAAAAATTACAATTTTCAAGCCTGATTCTTCGGTGCTGTAATTTTCTACTGAAATTGGGACTCCTGGCTTGTTGTGGAAATGAATCAATAAATAATCAAATATTTGCAACAAATTATTAATACTCGTATTTATTGTAGGTTGTGTTGAAAAAATAGCAAGCCTTGAGAGTAAAAATAAAATAACGGTTGTTCAAAGCTTAAACTGAGCTTATAACATACAACATTTTTTTTTTTTATCTGCAGTAAAACGTCATATTTCACATGCGAAGTATCGAAGCGTTGTGGTATTGAAGTGTAGAAAAATGTAAGAAACAAAACTGTTTTTCTGCGGGTAAGCGAGAAAAAAAAAGGAAGTTATGAAAATAGCACTTCAACAAAATCAATTTGAAAAATATTGAAATTTATAGCAACAGAAAGGAAAAACATTTATGAGAAGAGAATATGGAAGTCTGGGCATTTACAAAGCTTGTGACCTGTCATTGGTTGGTTTTAGTGGCCACTTTACACACTGTGTAACATTCATCATTCAGCTTTTGTTTAAACATACACATTGCCTGAATTCTTCGATCTGTTGTCTTTTGTGAAAACAAACAGGTAAACCTTTGTTTGTTTTAGTTAGATTTATCTTGCTGAATTATTTAACCTATAAGGCAACGTCTAAAATCTTTTTTCTATTTCAATACTTATTTTTAGACCAGTTAGTTTGGTCAATTACATTTTAAGCATATTCAAATGTTTGTGGATAAGGCTGGAAAGCACTCTTTATATTTAAACTTATTGCAACTTTTTGAAGTAAGAGAGCTGAAACCTTTATTGATGTGTTTTAGATTCATCTGGCTGAATCATTTCACAAAATTTCATGCAGTAAATGTTAATAACTCCAGTCTCTAGGGAGTAAAATTTAAGATCGTTTACACACATTTTTACATACTCAAAATATTGTTACAAAAGTTACTTTCTTGGATTTTTTTGCAAACTGACGGAAATCAAACAAACAAATGTATTTAGTAAACATTTTGCCCAAAAAAAGGCCTTCAAAATAATTTTCATCCGAGCAATATTGCCTACGCAGATAATCGAAGTAATCGGCTTATTACACAGCGGCAATATAACTTTACTTCAAACGGAGGAGTTTGATGAAAAATAAATAATCCACGACTTTGATGCATAAGTACAAATTTGTTACGTATCTTATGTAATGTACTCGCATTTTAATCTAAACTCAAATTTCTCCCCCAAGCTTTGGATATCGTTTGAACTTTGTTCACGTGGTTCAGCATAATACAGTTTGTTATATCTTATGAATCTCAATTTATTTCCAAAAACATCTCGCTTTTTCTCTCCCATGATAAAAGCTCTATATTGACTGAACGGGACAAAAATTTAATCGGAGAAAAAACAAAATTACCCCAGTATGCTTCGTTCAGCAGAAACCAAAAAAAGATTTACAACAGCCAATAAAACATACTTTTCTTCGGTTCCAGTGTTCAAATTGCGTAACGTTTTCAGAAAAACAGATTTTTTTAAATAAAACAATTAAAGGAACTGAATTGGCATATGGGTGTGAGGCGTTAATACTGGCAGTGAGGATAGACGACTGTGTTGGACATTTTTGAAAGAAAAGTACACCGAAGAATTTGCGAAATAGCAAGAAAGGATAACAGTGGCGCGGAAAACGCGAAAAATTTTTTTTGAAGTTAAAATCTGTACAGCATATACCAGATACATGCTGTTCAGTTCATTTTTTATTATAAATTACATTATACTAGGCCTCAAGCATCTTGGCACATATGAAGTTGCTTAGATTAAGATGGGCCGGACATGTACGGCGAATGCCTGATTCACGCGTCCTAAAGATTGATGAGCGGACATTCGGGTGGAAGGTGATTAGTGGGAAGACTCAAGCTGAAATAGGAAGATGAAGTGAGAAAAGATGCAATGAAACAACTCCAGGTGACAAACTGAAAGATGGCGGCTGACGACAGACAGAATTGGAAGCGAAAGTTATGGGAGGCTAAAACTCAATCTTAGTTGTAGCTCCATAGGAGAGATACTTCGTTTTAAATCTTATTTGATTTTTTTATGGTCTAAATGCAAAAAAAGAAACGTCATAACAATAGTTTACGTAGAACATTTTTTTACAAAAAAGCCAAATTTATTTATAATTATTTTTGCGCACACAGTGCTATATGTTGGTATTAGCGGTTACCCGCGGCTTCGCTCGCGTGGAATTAGGAAGAACCAAGTTAGTTACAAGAAAAAAATAATTCAATGGCTCATATGGAACAAGGCTTTATTTTGATTATTATTTTATATTAACAGTCATTTATTTAAATTTTTGTAAAAAAAAATTGTGTAAAAAATACGTATGCTTTTAGTTCTTAATAATGTTTATATTAATTTTTAAATTTATAAAATTTCTACTGCGTTTTTCTTTGTAAAGGAAAAATAATAAACCTGTTGACAGGCCGGATTCGTGGTTTAGTGGGTTGCATTATTTTTCCTTTTATATTTTCTGTTCATGTTTCCCTTCTTAAATAAATATAAATACAAAAAAAATAGTTTTGTCGTTTAGCAAAAAATAATTTAGAAGGAATAATATACTTCGGGATAAAAAGTAGCTTGAGTTGGTCCTCCAACTATCGCGAAAAAAGAAATACGATGATCCGTTATATATTAGTCTATGGCGACAAAACATTGTTATTAGGAACCCTCTTCGTCGACGGGATTTTCGAATAACGTTTAGAGAACTTACTTACGAGGACTCAACTACAGACCAAGAAGACAAAATAGAACAGTGGCTTCTCGAAGAACTCAATGATAATTATCCTACATCGTCACCAGTGGCTAAGCGACAACAAGTCCTAAGGTGGTATTCTGGATCTTCTCTACCCCCTAGAGAGTGATTAATTTTAGGATTTATGTATTTTCATTTGCTTTATATAATGGCGACACTTACAACAAAATATGAAAGTTTTCATTTAGACCATTATTGCGACCTTAAACATTACCCAAAACACTTAATTAGGTTGAATTGTATTGTATGCCGTATTAGTTTTTTTTCGTTTTTGAAGCGGTTTTCATACACCATTTTTACGTTTAATCATTAGTGTGGCCATTTTATGAAGCAAAGAAAAAAATATAAAATCTTCAAATTAATCACTCTCTAGGGGTAGAAAAGATCCAGAATACCACCCCTGGAGCGTCGTAATAGAAAAAGATGTTTGTGTGTCCTTCTGGCTAGCGTGCAAAGACAATTTATTTATGTTTTAACTGTAAAAATCCCATTTGAAACACATGTTGTGTCAGAGTATGCAAAATCTGCTTCAATTAGTAAAACTAATGCGTATTTTACCCGTAGTTATTTTTGTGTTGTTTATGTTTTAAAATTGTTTCATTTTATCTTACTTAACAAACAAACAACAAAACATTTTTTCTATTGTAAGAATATGTGATCAATTTGAGAAAATAACCAGGTAGTTAATTCAACAATGTTTTGAGTATGTCCAAATGCTTGCAGACTGGCTGGATAAAGAAGACCTGGTAAAAGAAGAAGTATAAAAAGTTGAAAAATTGTTTTCAGGCGTTACCTAGCAGGTGAATTGGTTCAGCCGGATCAATCTCACCCACATGATAAAGATTTCATCTCTTTTTCTTCACAAAAGTCAACAGATGGAAGAGTTCAGGAAATGGGGATGTTCAAACATAGGTAAAATAGTGATTCAATTCAATTTAATTTCAATTCAATTCAATTCAATTTATTTATTTTAAATATAACATAAACATTACAAAAATATATTCAATACGTACATATTATAAAAAAGGAAAAAAAAAATACACGAAAGAGACTCATGTCAAAGGAGTCGAAGAATCCTGCTCCGGAAAACCCCTTCGGATACATGAAACAGATCAATATCCAGAGCGATGTTGTTCAACATAGCGGTAGCTCTTCCAACAGGCATAACCATAGGCAGGTTGGTCCTGAATATCGGAATATGAAACAATCTATGCTGACGCTGTCTTAGGTAATTACCAGGAACATACAAACCAATGCTCATCATAATTTTAGAATTATCGATCATACCGCGCAACAATCGATAAAAAAGTGTGGTCAAATACACATTCCTTCTAGTCTCAAAACTGTTGTAGCCAAGCATACCCTGGAGAAACTTGGTCGGGTAGAGCCAAGGATAATACCCGCACTCTCTCATGTAGAGATATCTCAGAAACTTCTTTTGTATTTTCTCTATCATAAGAGAGTACTTCAGTTCATGTGGCCCCCAAATCATCGAGCCACTCTCGAGTCTACCTCGCACCAAGGAGTTGTAAAGAGTTCTCAGTACGCGGGTATTTTCGAAAACCCTGGCAGTACGCAGAACAAATCCTAACATCTTCAATGCATTACCACTGATTGTCTCTATGTGTTCATGAAATGTCAGAGTGCTTACAAATCTAACGCCCAGATCCTTAACATTGTGATTGTTGCACAGTGTGTAAAGTGGCCACTTAAACCAGCCAATGACAGGGCATAAGCCCTGCCTAGACTCCCACATTCCCTTCACGAAAATGTTTTCCCTCTCTATTGCAACAAATTTCAATATTTCAGCTCTTTAGGTAAAACCTGGGTTGAGCTGAAATGAAAATATATATATTTGTGGATATTGTATTGGTAAAAACTAAGCTCAATTACACTTTGGAGTCGGTTTAAAAAAACACCGATCCATTTTATTATGAGGCAAGTATTGAAGAACAGTGAACATAACCTAAGAGGACCGTTATTGCCAATAAAAAATGTGTAAAATGTAAATAAAATTTTGTTCACGTTTGTTCCAAGTACGTAAAAAGGACCTGAAGCCATAAAATGAAGAAGTTATCGTGGTGCTATCGCCATACTAGAACTGAGAAACTCAGGGGAGTTACATTTAACGTCTGCGAAGGTGAAAGAGTACAAAACATATAAACAGTAAAAGTTAACAACTATCATGATCTGTAAATGCATTTTATTATAACAGTTTTCAATGGGCAGATACAGTGATTCGATAAGTGTACTCGGTAATCTACATTTAATTCCATATTTTAAGGTTAGCTACATATTATTTAAATTTGGCTTAAATTGTAAAAATTGGTTCATAATATCTGTCATATTTCAGTCAAAAATTTTCTTTCTTTTTCTTATTTTTCTATATCCGTACTCATTTTTTGCTGAATATTGGATTTGATCCATCACGCTTAATAATAAAAAGTTCATTTTAACCAATTTGGAGGATCCAGTTTTAGTCGTGCGCTTGAGAAACAAATTATTGTGCATCGTTATGTGCGTAACCGTGTTTTAAATAGTTTCTAAATATTTTTATGTAAATTTTGTTTTACTTTATGAACACCTCTTGCGGTGGAGCTATTTACATTTTAAGATAAAGGATTTAGAGTTACCGTGCGATTTCTTTCTTAAGCTTTTAGGCCACTAGATACGTATATTTTCTACAAATCTTTTATTATGAATACACTTTTTTAAATAATCGATAATTAATATTGAAAAAAACACATTGAAACATCGTAGTGTAAGTATCCAATATAAAAAACCTGTAAATTATTCATAGGATCAATATTATTGAAGACCAATAATTTTAATTTTAATAAGAGAAGTATTATTTACATTTCGCAAGAGCTCGCACCACGATTAGGAATTATTTTGAACATTATGCGTGTTTTTGGAAACTCTAGTCTATACTCGGTCAAAACGAAAATCCGATTATTCAACTCTTGTATAATGCCAGTTCTCCAATACGGGAGCGAATCTTGGCACCTTACCAAAACTCAGAACACCAAACTTCTAAGTTTTGAGAGTAAGTGCTTGAGAAGAATATTAGTTATGAGGTGGTTCGATTTTATGAATAACATTGAAGTCCAAGAACGGACGCAGCAGCCTCTTATAACGAACGTCTTGAGGATGCGGCAGTGGACCTTGCTTGAACACACACTGCGCATGCCCCAGAAAAACCCGAACCCAAGTTGCCTCTTCCTTAAACCCGCGGGCTCACGTTGTCCTGGAAAGCCGTCGATGACAATCTTTCTACTTCAATCGGTGGAGCTGTGGGTTGCAGGATTGACGTGGAAGGAGGCAAAAATGCTGGCTGGCAATTAAGTCTACTGAAGATAGCTGGTTTTGTCCAAATAGTCTACTTAGAAGCGGATGTAGAAAATAAGAAGTTACAGGTTGACCTAATAAAAAAAGTCATTTTTAAGAGGTAGGGTAATAAAATGTATATTATAATGTTGCTTGTATCTAGAAATTGACTCTTCAGATTAGAGGTGTTTTATTAAAACTCCTAATAAGGTATAACAACAAAGATTTTTATTCAAATTAATTATATATAATTGTATTTTGATAAAGAGTGTAAATAAATAAATAAAAAAATTAATGAAATAATTTGACAAAATAAATAACCTTTTTTTATTTGTTTGCTATGCGAACTGGGCGTAAGTATAGCCTGTGAGCTCGCCAATACATGACAGATGACAGTAAACATAACCATAGAAAAACATAGCAGTTGAGCTTTCAGAAGTAAAGCAACGTGAATGCAGCAATGCTTGAACTACAATATTATTTGGCCATACGGAACTTTAAAGCACACCTTGGTTTAATTACTAATAGTATTTTATCGGTTAGGTAGGTGTATTTAAAAAAAAAATGTTGCGTACCTGAAAAAAGCACAAATAATTATGTTTTTGTAAATGATGTCAGTAGCGACACTCAGAGAGTGGCTTTGTGACGTTTTGACATTTTTTATAAGAAATTCATGGCGTAGCCAAAATACTGTTATAAAAACGAGGATGTTTTTTGTTGATTGACGTCAGCAGGCGCTACCCAGGGGCGACTTTGTGACCTGAGAAATTATTTAAAAAAAGAGATTCATGGCGTAGCCGAAATATTGTAATTAAAACGAGGATGTTTTTGTTGATTGACGTTAGCAGGCGCTACCCAGGGGCGACTTCATGACGTGATGAAATTATTAATTTAAATATTTTTGTTCATTTTACATAGCGTAGCCGAGATAATAAATTGCGTGGTGTTTCGAAATTTAACCGTGTAGGTAGCCGCCTAGTTACAATATTATTTTTGTATTTGTATAATTCCTGTTTTATAATGTTTATGTATTTATCGCTATAATAATTCAACTAAAGATAGTTTTTACTTTTAATCGCTATCCGTTTTTTAAATTTTGTTTGTAACACTCAATAATATTTATTTTTCAAGTATTCAATGTTATTTTTGCATTTTAATCAATATTGTTAATATAAAGCGTATTTTTATTTATTTGAATTTACTAGACTGTTTTCATTACAAAAAATAAAAATGCATATTTCTCTTTGTATTTTTCTGTTATAAAAAATCTATTAAAATAATACACATCAAATTTCCATTGTCTGTTGATTTGATTTGCAATCTTCTTTTTTTTTCGATGGTTAAAACTCTAGGAAATTTAAAGACAATAAAACTTTTACTGTCATTTATTGGCGAGCTCACACGCTATACATAGCCCGCAAACTGCACACATGCCTTTAGAATATGTGGTAAAGAACCCAAACCACTGACCAACTGCCTGAACGTTAAGGAAATAGAAGTCTCTGATGTCTACCTTATGTAACAAATATATTGGACTCTAGGGGATAGGTTTGGTAAAATGTAACAAAGTATAGAAGAAAAGAAAGGTAAGATCTCTTATTGTTATGGAATTTATGTATTGTTATAGACAATGTAAAGAATTTTTTTTAATTTATTTCAATATATTCGTGGGTGCTTAAATAAATTGGTTACTTGAATTTCGCGTAGAAAATCTTATTTAAATATTCTTTTTTTTATCTCTACAGCATGCCATAAAGCCGAAATAAATAAATAATTTTATTTAGTTTCTGTGTTTGTTTATTTATTTTACAAATATAATTTTACTTTGAATTCATTTGACTCGTGTAAATAGATACCTTCATAATTGTTCAAACAAAATATTTTTACTCAAAGTACTTTTATTAAGATTTAAATTGTTAAATGCCTACTTAATAAAAAAAATCATGAATTTTTTTTATTTTTTTTATTGAATTAAATAAGAAGTATTTTATAAGCATCAAATTTGGCATTTTTTAAAAATTTCTATTTGTAACATGCATGTTTTCTAACAGTACAATAAAAACTACATAACATAAATCTTAAAGACAGTTTTTATTTTTCATTTAAAGTTGAACATCGGTGTCTTAAATATCTCAGTTATAATTTTAGAAAGAATTAAGAATATCTTGAAAGCTCATGGGTTAAATATTAGAAACGTTCTAAAATTGGTATGATCTACGGAAAACCATATGTGAAATAAAAATTTTGGAGCCGGGTAAGGTATAAAATCAGAATTATTGAGTTAAAATTATTATTTTGTTCACCGAAACCAAGGCATAAAATATTATTTTTACGACGCTTAATTGACCAGGGATAAAATGGGATATATTGTACTGATGCTTTGTACTAAGAAACAACCCCTAAAAGTTGAACTCTAACGATCTTCATTTAACCCCAATCACCGCAGGAAACAAAAACACTCGTTAAATAGATTCGTAGAAGTTTGCACGCATAACGGCCAAATAAGGCGTCGAGGCGCCTGTTCTCAAACTAAGCGTCGCGTCACGACACAATATCGCCTCTTTGCAAATAACACATTTTAGTTTTATTATTTTTACATTTACAAGATCCAAACTCAATTTATTTTTCGATAATTATTACAACGGTTAAATGGATCTGTTAAATAAAATAGTAACGTCTGTCCGAAACTCCATAATACCAAAAAAGCCCTGGAATGAATTGAGATGAAACATAATAGAAAGAGGAAGCAAACGTATTAAAAAAAAAAAATGTAAACATAATTAAATAAAAATTCTTTATCGCCTTGTGAAATACCACGTAGCACTATTTGGGAACCATATTATGATTCAAAATAAAATACAGTTGGATTGATCGATTGAAATGATTGTGTATTTTGTGTTCAGAGTTTAAATAATCAATCCCCATTAAAAATTAATGCAAAACGTATATTTTCGAGCATTGTTACGTAATGTACAAATTTGTTTCATTTCATATAAACGTTCACATATTCTGTTAAATTGAGCAATCGACTGAATCGGCCAATTTGTATCAATTGAAAAAACAAGTTTTATTTTATTTTTTTATACCCAGTCTTCTGTATTTGAATTGATATTTTAACTAAAAATAATGAAAGGGCATTAAAAGTGACAGATTTGTTTCCCGTGGGATAAAAAATAAGTAATGTTGCCTCAGCGCTTTCAGCCTTTCATTTAAATAAACATTATATATAATTCATTTACTCTCTACCTACCAAAATCTGGGCTTTATTACTGGTATCCTTTAGTAACTCTATTTGTATTAACTTATCTTAGTAATCCGCACTACACCGTAACGTTTTTTCATTTTAATTAGGGCGCTGCGTTGGTTAGTTTATTTATTTTGGGGCGGACATGTATTTATACTAAGTTTTAAACATATTTTATTAAAATTGAACTCACTTAATTTATTAAACATAAACTGTAAGATTGTAATAAATATTTCAGCACTTTTCTTAATTTATTATCAGTTTAAGATCAAGCGTATCTTATAAATTAACTTTTAATTCAAAAATGAAAAAAAAAAAACTACGTACAGAATACAAAATATCTTTTACACCAACAGGAATTCATTTTGATCTGGATGGGTTAAAATACTCTCACTTTTAAGGGCATTCAGTGGTTGCTTCATTGTGAACCAATATATGTGTATATATTTTATGATTTATCTTTATTTTCAGAATCCCGTTTCCAAAATAATGCAAAAAAACTTTTTCATAAAAAAATTACATTAAAAAAAAATATTTTGAAAATGAAATGCAACTGTAATTAACATACGTTTTGAAAATTTTAAAGAAATATTAAATCACTCTTAATCAAATATTTTTGTAAATATTTCTAATACCTTTTTAGCTATGCCTAATGGAATTATAAATGTTACGTAAAAATGTGAGGTAAAGGAATATTGAAAAATTATAGATGTATTTTTAGTTTAAATTAAACAGTATTTTAAAATGCATAATAAGTTTTGAAAAGATCCTTATAAAATATATCATTTTTAGTTTTTAAACAATTACAGTAATTTGAAAATCAACGTAAATCATCCAAAAATGATTAATTATTAAATAAGGAGATCTTAATCCAACAGTAATAAATTGTTTACACTCGTAATATACAATATTTACTACGCAATATTTAAAAATCATCCAATTATTTTTTAGTATGAAAAAGCAATCCCCGCTTCTCTTGAGTCAGTGATTTTTATGATACAATAAACATTTCTTTCCTCCCACACTTTCCCAGATGCCTCGTACCTTTTATTACGTCATATTTTAAATTAATTCATCCCTTAACCTCCAAAAGCACTCAAATGTGACACTGAAATTTGATATATTTATTTAGGACATAAATTATCCATGAATTAAATGAAAAGTTTAAAATATTATTATTGCGTGTATTTCTCTAACATTAAGTGAATATTTGTCCGGCGTTTTTGTTTTGCACATCAACAAGCCAGGAAGCCCAATTACAGTGGTAAATTACAACACAAAATCCCAGGCTTGAGAAAAACTACATTGAATTTTTGTGTTCTCACCGGGAACCGATCCCGGACTTTTAACTTTTAATTTTTAACTACTACACCACGGAGGCCACCAAAGTTATAGAATAACAATATGCTCATATAATAAATCATCATAAAGGCTTTTTAGATATTCACTATTTTAAAAACGTTTGTTTGATTCATGTTGTAAATTAATTTTTCTGAGGTCTCGTGCCTTCACGCAACAAAAAGTTATCTAAAACTGGCGTACAAACGCATAGCTCAATGTACAATAAGATAGAAGCGAGAGAACGATAATTTGTACATTATGATCATTACATTTTATTTAATCTTTTATATTATTTTAAAAACACTTTTATTTATTCTTATACTTTGAGTTTGAAGACAAAAGACTGGATTATACCGCCTAGGGAGTCAATAAGATTAACAAATGACAACAGAGATAAAAAACATTTTAGATATGGAAATATGGAACTCTAGGCATTTATAGAGCATATGACCTGTTATTGGCTGGTTTTAGCGACCAGAGAAGAGATGGGTACGTCCTGAAACCGGTAGACATAGAAAAGTCTGTAAGTGGTGTAATATTTGATAACATTTTGTTATATGTTTAAAAGTTAATGCTTTAAATATTTAGAATATTTATTTATTTAAATATGCTCGTAAGCTTTATTTTTTAGGATTGGGTGAATTTTTTGTGCAATTTAATTTGTCCTGTAAGAAATAAAGTGTTAATGAAATTAAACAAACATTTGTGGATTTTCTTTGAAGCAGATAAAAGGTTCTTGCAAAGTTGCTAATGGAAAAAATTCGCAAACAGTAATATCATCATTACAAAAATGTCGTCCATTTAAAACAAAAAGTACAAATCTTGGTTGGCCAAATCTAAAGCGCTTTTGGCGCACGACGTCCAAGTTTGTCAGCAAGTAGTAGGTTGTAAATTATTCCGAATTCATTTTTATTTCATTTGCAAACGAAAATAACATAGCAAGTAAAATGCTATTTCTCTAACTAAAATGATGTTTCAGGAAATTTCATTAAAAACTTTACAATATGACGTTTATTTTTTACTTTAAGTAATTTATGACTTTATATGTGACTTTTTTGGGTGATCTCATCTATGTTGGGTTTGTTCCAACGTTTCGGCTACCGTTACAGAAGCCATTTTTAGGGTAATTTTTGTGTTTTTGTTGAAAAAAAAATTTTTTGTTCGGAAAAAACGGTTACGTTAACACCCAGTACATATGAGCCACGTAGTGGGTATGGGTAACTCAAGATTATTTTGTATATTTTGTAATATGGGAAATATGAATTGAACGCTGTTATGCAGAAATCAACCGTAGAAAAGTAAAACTGAGATAATATCACGTTTGCGAAAAGAGTGAATAATCAAACCTTCACAACGGTTGAAATGTTTTTGGAATTTGACAAATGATCAAAAATGAATCCGTTAGTTTTTTTTATAAAACAAACAAGAATCTAATTATGTATTTGACGGGGTTAAATTCTTTTGAAAGTACAGTAATATTTGTCTAGTGCAGTGAGTGTTTTTTGCAAATTGAGAAATGCCATTTTCGTGATTGACACTATTTTCAAAAGGTTATAATTACAGTTTTTTGTATGAAAGCGGCCTGTCTGTTTTAAGCAAAACGTAGAATTGACCTTACTGCACCCGATAACACCAATATATCATTATTTTAAAAATTGTGGACTGGCTGCTTTTTGCATACCTACGTTAAATTTACAGTTTACACAGGTCAATCTTCACCCGCGCTGATCAGACGCTATGCGAAATTATGTACTATGTATATTTAAATCATAATGGAAACTAAAAAAAGTGATGTCTGAATTTTTTTTTCAGAGTTAAATAACTTAAGAAGGAAAAGTATGTATTTCAGCCAATTTTTGGCTTTTTTATGAAATTCTGTCACATTCGTACATTTATAAACACAAATAAATCTATGGTTTACCGAACCAGCGCTAACGCGCTTAGTCAGCTGGTCTTATATTTGATTTTCTGTGAAGCGTCGCGCACACGTACGATTCGAACGAAAATCACAATGTACCGCTGTGAGCCTCCTATTAGAAATTTGAGCTGCAGCTAAACACTTTGAAGCGTTTAAACCGTCTTTTTGAACCGTTTCAAAATTGTGTTACCCATGCTGAGCACCTAGTATTTTTTTGAATCGCAAGTTGAATTAGCATTTGCTAATGCTGTTTTAATTTCGTACATATTTTAATATGCTATTGCTAATTATTTCACTTTCAAGTAAGTAGTCGTCCTGTCGTCGCCCTCCTTATCGTCTTTGTTCCGTGTAATTCTCAAACTTCCCCAGTGTGCGGGCCGTGCGTGCGCAATAATTGTACCTTGGCAGTTTATCAATGCTTAGCGGGCTTGTTTTACTGAACAATATTACAATTAACGATATTGATTGCTCTAAATATGTAATTAGGGCAAACGAATGCCATGAGCGCAGTACAAAAACGTTTTCCCTAGCTAACTTGCCATTGTCTATGTCCAGACGGAAGAAGAATACAGTTACTGCTACGTATGAAATAGAATGAGAATATTGGACAAGTGCAGGTAAAAATCCTAAAAACAATCAATCGCGTAGAGAAAGATTCTTGGGAGGGTCAACATGAAATTATTCAATTTAATTCAATTCAATTCAATTAATAAATTAAAAATAATACATACATTAGAAACTAAAATCTTGAGACGTTCATTTTATAAAAAGTTCCATTGAAATATTGCGTATTGTATCTTTTTCAACTTATTTTTAAATGTACCTGCACTTTAGTTTTATATAAATTATCCTAACACTGTATAATATTCACCAGTCTGAAGATGTCCATTAGAGGGTGAAAGCGCTAATTGGTCAAAATAAATTAGTGGAAGTGTACCAAGTGTTTTTTAAATTAATAACTTATATGTAAATAATATAAGTTATTACACCATTATAATAAAAAGACAAAAATACATAAAGAGACTCTTGTCAAAATAGTAGGAGAATCCTGCTCCGGAAAACTCCTTCGGATACATGGAACCGATAAACATCCAAAACGATGTTGTTCAGCATAGCGGTAGCCCTTCCAACAGGCATAACCATCGGTAGTTTGGTCCTGTAAATCGGAATATGAAACAAACCATGCTGACGGTGTCGAAGGTAATTATCATAATCTCAGAATTATCTTTCATACCGCGCAACAATCGATAAAAATGTGTAGTCCTTTCCACATTCCTTCTAGTCTTTAAACTGTTGTAGCCATGCATACCCTGGAGAAACTCTGTCGGGTAGAGCCAAGGAGCCAAGCCCGCAGTCTCTCATGTAGAGATATCTCACTTACATAAGAGAGTACTTCAGTTCATGTGGCCCCCAAATCATCGAGCTACTCTCGAGTCTACTTTGCACCAAGGAGTTGTAAAAAGTTCTCAGTACGCGGTTATATTCAAAAACCCTGGTAGTACGCAGAACAAATTCTAACATATTTAATGCATTACCACAATATTAGTGTTCATGAAATGTGAGATCTCACAAATCTAACGCCCAAATCCTTAACATTCGATGTTTGTATCAGATTCTGGTATGGTTCGTATAATAAAGGCTATTCACTATCCTATATTTCACTATCCTTGGAACAAATCCTTTACAACACCTTTAAAACAGATTCGGGTAAGTGAGCGGGGCTTTCAATGCCCTTGGAAAACTGATGACATTACCTTCCTGTAACACATGCGTAGGATTCATTGAATCACGTCGGGATCACAAATGTAGGATTTTTGGTTGTTGATGGAAGGAGCTCCTAAATCAGTTGGAGTTAACAAAAGACAAATATGTTTATGCACTCCATGTTAATATTAGATGTTGAATGAAATAAATAATTTGGTTATGAAGCGCGATAGTAACAGCGAAAACTTAATCAAACTGATCTAAACCACTTCATGTCTAAACTGAACTCTTCTGAACTACCCTATTAATAGAACCTATGAGTGCTACTGCTTTTACAGTAATTGTCCATAGTGTTTTTTTTTACTTCTGAGTCTGGTCATCTTCTATTTCCCTTACCGTTAGCAATTGGATATTAGCTCTAAGTTATCAGTATTTTAGATGTTTTGAATATGTTGTGTCCAACAGACTATTTTAAATGAAATGTCGTTTTAAAAAATCCTTCATTTAAAAAATTCAAAGTTTTTTAACGTGTTTTGTCTAAAATTGCGGTAATTATATATGCCTTTTTCGTAAAAAAAAAAACTTCTTTATTTCTACAGATTTGTGTTTCAATCTGTCGGACAAAAACGAACTAAAGGGACGAATTGGTATAATAATTGTCAAGTCATGCTATAAATCTGCTTCGTGGCGTTTGACAAACAACAATCGCTACGGGTTTTTAAAAAAAACTTTTAATAATTGTAGCACTTTCGAAATTTGAAGTGTCCTTGTAAGGACGGAAAAAAAATATAGTTATGTGTGTCAAATAGAACCAGAACCATTGATACAAATTTTCGGCTCGATGGAATAGCTGTACTTAAGAATCAGGAAAAAATTAAATTTAATGGAAATTAATCTGCCTCGTGGTTTAATCATAAACCCGTCTGCCTACCATAAATGAGTTCCTAGAAATATTTGCGTTCTTATGATTTACCCCAATATTTCATTTAAATTACAAATACCGATTAAATCTATGAATTGGATTTAGAATAACTAATTGTATTTTCAAAATCAATATGGATATTGTAGAAAAATGTTTTCATACATAAAAGTAAAAAATAAATTTAATAAAAATACGTTGCAAGAAAAACGCGACGTGTTAGGCCTTAGTTGTTGTGGCGTCAAGATCCGTGATAAAACAGTACCTAATCAATAGCCCAAAAATTGTTAGAAGCATTTCATATCGAGTCTTTGTCCGTAGAACTCGTCATTCTGTACTTTTCGACATTGCTCACAGACTAATTATATGAAGAATAGAACTCTTCGAAGAATACAGACTACCTATAATGACGGTTTTAGTGACATCGACATATTACTCTGTAAATACTTAGGTCGACATACCCACCACAGATCTCCTTTTTGTTCTGCAAGTTCTAGGACCAACTATCACATGCACTCGCCTATCCCTAGGCCCCACAGATATGGCAATCAGTATGAGGACAAGGCTGATATATTTGGTTCTGGACTTGATAGTTATAAAACGAGTCTGATTTCTTTTTTTCTCTCGCAATATTATTCTTAAACTTTTTTTCATAAATAAAATGTTTTGTTTTTTTGTTTTTTTCATATTTATGTATTTATTTCGTTAATATTTTTGGCTGCTTATGTGTATTAATCTACTTGTAACTTTTTTTATAGCTATGCAATTTTATAATTTTTTGTTAAAGTATTTTTTTTTCATATTTATGTTCAATATATGTTAAAGGCAATGAATGCCGTTTATGTAAAAATTAATAGATAAACAAATCTGTTGGAGACATTAAAAATTTATCTCCTGCTTAACTTTGAACTTTTTCTTTTACATTCATCTACTACCTGTATCTTATGAATTAGTTTTGGTTGTGAATTTTTTTTAGTAATAAATATTAATGTTCATTGAAGCAGAGAGAGAGGGGAGGAAAGAAGAATTGGAACTAAACCGTTTCTTCTCCCTTTTATGTACCTACTTTTTATGTAATTTTTATATTATTTTTTTTTAGTATAGATTTTTTCTCCTCTTCTTCTGTGTTCATAATAAATTATTGTGGAATCTGTAGTTGTTCTTACTTTTTAAAATCGTTTTCTCGTTCCTTGATTTAGTTTAAAAGACGAAACGATTTCCATAATAAATAAATAAATAATGTTTTAAACAAATTTCAATGGCCGGGATCAAATAAACATGAATCGTGACGTATAAGAGGCGTGGTCAATGGAATGACTATTTTTGCGGGAATTCAAAAGTACAAATTTAAATTAATTTTTTTATGCTACAAATAATTAGCCAAAAATTTTTTTTACTGAGAGTATTTCATAGTCTTCTATTAATTTAAAAATGTTAAACAAAAATCGTGATATTTTCCTATTTCCGGTGGCTACTATATTCACAATTTACTGCGGATAAGAGGATGAATCTGATGATAATGAAAAAGCGCAAATAAAAAAAAACACTTAACTTCCTAATTAGCGATATCGATTGTTCATTTGTAATGAGGGCGAACGAATGCCACGAAAGCAGAAGGGAAACTTTTTACGGGGGGAATTTGCCATTTGTGGGACCCCCTTTCAACTTATGAGAATGTTGTGTAAACTAGCTCTAAGTGTTTTTGTTTACTGCCATTGAGCATTAGGGTTTGACGTATATTTAACATGCTACGTTCGTTTAAGGCACGTAGAAAACTGTGTAGTATATATACAAGGTACTTTTAAATGTGAATAAATCGAGGGTTTTAAATCAATGATGTGTTACTTCTAAGCGGAAATAGTTTTACTAAACTAAATTTACTAAATTTTGAACTCATTTGTGTTTTCCTAAGAAAAATATTGAGCAATTTCCTAATTTCTCGAGAAAGTTGCTTTAGCACCTTTTCATTAAAATAATACCATACTAGTCTGACGATCTCGCGAGAGCGATGAAGCCGCTTATTAGTCAATCGAACATTAAATTTGCTTCTTGACGGTACAAATTTGTCAAGGTGTAAAATAATTCATATACCTCTTTTATGATGATGCATTGGATGTAACTAATCATTGTAGGTACATATTTGGATATTTTCTTTTAGTTTCGGCCATTTTGAAGTAATTAGTTCCAAAACTGACTCCTGGGGATCAGTTTTTCCGTAGAGCTATCACCCGTTTAGTTACATAAAACCACGTCTCCTTTACAAACCTCGATATTGAAATTATTATATCAAGTAAATTTTTTTTCAAATGCTTTTGTGATTTGATTATAATGTGGGGTTTCCATTTATTTTTGTAAAAATATCGTAGTGAAAATAAACGAATTTGTATATGGCAATTCCTCAACATTACAGTTTTGTGCTACAATTTTATTTATTCAAAGAGTTTTCAATATAAAAACAAAAAATATTAATATGTAATAATTTTCAAGCTATAAATAACATAATTCAAAAACCAAATGTTTAAAAAATCTATAAAATCTATGTTCAGGGAATAAAGGGTTAAAGTGTCACCCTGCTTTTAATTTAATAAAAAATATTTTATGAATTCCATTAAAAAAAATTGTAAAATTACTCTCTCTCTCATCGATCCGTGCCTAATGTCTGAGGATGGTAATTACCAGTGGCGAATGCTCCTTATAATCGATTACATGCAGATTACCATATTTTTTGACATCGTAAGTAATGTTTTATAATACTGTAGTATTATTAGGAAAAAACACATCACCAAAAAAATATATTACTTTTCTTGGGTAAGTAAATTTATATATTCCTTTATTCCATACAGCGACCAATTGCGCCTCTATTGGTCAAAATTATAACTACTGGATTACACGAAATTACTCTGCTCACTTTAAAATCACTAATTCAAATACATCTTTAACCTAAAACTTTAGAATCTCGTTCGAAAAATTACACTTGCGATTACAGTAAAATCTTGCAGCTTTCATTAATGCAATTTAGTCTTTCAATACTTTTTCATAAGGGCTAGTATTCTTTAAAATACATCAATTTGACTTACGACAGTCTAAGGGAGGTGACAATATACGCACTCGTTATGTGTAAGAAAGAGATAACGAATATATTTTGTATGTCGTAAGTAATTTAGCATACTTATGTTTCGGCGGGTTGAAATTAAATTTGAAAATAAATATTTTGATATTTTAATCGAAACGAATTGATATTTTGATCCATAATATAGTATAAATCCTTTAGTGGGTTTTAAAAAACAAAGATTCGCATATTGTTTTTTAATTGTAATTCGTTTTTGTGGATACGATGACAGTTGAATATTGTAGGTTATTCTTCAGTATCCATTTAAACTTTTAAAATTTAGTTAGAGTTATGATAAAAACGTTACTAGTGTATAGTGTTAAGAATAAATATATATGAAGAATTATAATATGTATAACTTATGTCGTTTTGTGAATAATAATGTGATATAAAAGTCGATAAAACAATTATTCTTAAAACGTTATTCATGTTTTGTTTGGTGAACTATCGTACTCGGTAAGGAATACTTTTAAATTATTATCATTTATTAAGAAATAGTGTTTTATTTCAAGACAAGTTATAATAGTTTGACTCCACCGAAGATGTGCTAATGAATTATTTAGTTTATTTATTACTTTTTAGACACCTAGCGCAAAACATGAAATAGCTGCGCGGATAGACCGTTGCTTTCTAATGACATAGGCGGGGGTTCGAATCAATAGGTGTTCCAATTTTTTTTTTGCAAATATGTTTTTTTTTATTGTATTTTTTAAATCAAATTTTTATGCTAAATTAGAAATTATTTTTGCTGAAACTATTAAGCGCTGGAGCCATTTATTAGGAATTATTTATTAAACATACAATAGGCTTGTTTTTTATATGCCATACTACCGCTATGGACATTTTATCAGAATTTTCATAGCTTACCAATTTAAAAAATAACCGCTCGCCACTGGTAATTACGCCTGACTCCATGCATGGCTCGTCTGTGGACAGTTTCTCTTTATCTGGAATGGTATTTTGCTCTTCTATAGGCATTCGTCAGTGATAATTCTGATAACTCAGTGACTATGTTGCTTCACCTTATCGGTTAACATTCACGTGACCTTTTCCTTTCGACACTTCTCAGATAATAGTTTTCTCCGATTTATCAGAGTTCTCCTAGGAAATATGTCCAAAAAACTGCAGGATTCTTTTCTCAAACATGGATGTAAGTTTTTCTCCTATGTCAAGTTTCTGGAGTATAGATACATTTGTACTGAATCCGGCTGTCCACGGGATCCGCAGCATATGCCGCCATCACCACATTTCGAAAGCTTTGATTTTTTTATTTTCCTTTTCTGTCAGTGTCCAACATTCCACACCATACATGAACACTGAGAAAAGCAAGACCTTGACCAGTCTCTTTTGGTGTTGATGATTTTACTATAATTTTTCCAAATCTTCACCAGCCGACTCATAGCACTTTTGGCAGTACGTTGCCGTATTTCACCTTTACACCCACCATCTCTGATAAGAGAACCTAAATAAATGAAATTGTCAACTCTGTCTAAGTTATGCAACAAGGATAAAAGTGCTACTTTATTAGCTCGATCAATGATCATACGCTAGCTATTGCTTATATTCATGGAGAGTAGGTCTGAGATAGCAGCATCTATTGGCTCAATTAGTTCTTTCATTTCAATTTCTGACGGTGCAATAAGTATGGTGTTATCAGCATATTTGAGGTAAGATAACTTTTTTCCTCCAATTGTGCACCCTCTTTTCCAGCCGTTAAGTGCCTTAGTAAAGTCTTATATATTAAACAAGCCGGTGATAACATGCAACCCAGTCTAACGTCTTTTCGAACTAAGAAGTTATATGATAGTTCATTGTTAAAATTCACAATTGCTGAGCTTTTATTACGAAGTGATTTTATCAGGTAAATAGGGTGTGCTGGTACCCATCATCTCATTGAGAATAACCCATAATTTGCTCCAATTCACACAGTCAAAAGCTTTTTCATAATCATTGAAGTAAGTTTTTTCAATTGTCAGCTTTTCTCGATAATTTGCTTGACATAAAAAATCTGCTCACATGTCCCTTTTCATTAAACAAAACCTGTGAGAGTTTCCAATCAAGGAAGTATGTTAACCTCTTAAATGTAAAATATGCTGTAGAGCTTTACTGGCATGCGAGGTGAGTGCAATCAAATAAATTACTACCCACTTCTTATCATGAACACTTGACAAACTTACAATTTTGCTTAATGTTTATTTTTTGTAAATTTATTGAAATAATTGTTTGTGCTATTAGAATTCCATTCATTCATACGCTTTGTAACTGCAAGATGTTTCTAATCTAGCTTCCATATGTATATAAATGTTATCTACTACCAAAGACTTACATTTTGTAAGAATGGTATAGCATTCTAACCGTCCATACACTCTGTAGCTGCATGATTTATTGTAACTTACTCCTATTTATGTGAAAAATTTAAAATTCTACAAAGTCAATAAAAAAATAACATAATGGTGGGCTAGATTTCTTACCGTCCTTTCGGTTTGTAGCTGCAAGACGTTACGTAATCTAGTTCTTATCTGTTATTGTAACCGATCATAATTGTTGAAATTGATCGAAAATCTTTATGAAACCAACCAATCAACTAAGAAATTTCACCAACTAATTTTAAAGATTTTTCTGAACTTTGTGTGACATGTGTACTTTTTAATTATGAAGGGAATTGACGTTTACTTTTTCCCGTCCAAAAAAAATATTTTAAAAATTGTATGATGTTATTCATCGTGACTTTCAAAAATATTCTACGCCACAAAATAAGTTAAAATGCCTAAAATGTAACATATTCGAGGATGAAAAAAATGCTGGTGGTGTGACATTTTGGGAATTTGCTGAATGAATTTATGTCCGCGCTCTATACACCTGGCACTTGGTAATAAAGTCCTATTTTTTCAAGAGCCACAGCTATTGTTTCCGATTCCCATGAGTGATCTCTGTACATGCTCAAAAATTTATTGCTCGCACACCAGTCGGATTGCCGCTCAATTTATAGTCTTTTTATCCGTGTTTCAAACAAGCATAAAATTTGCTCATTTATTGCACGCGCTGAATTTTGAAGGGTTCATATTTTTTATCGTCGAAGAACGATTATCGAAATAAAACATAGCGACAAAAGTATACAAAAAATGCACAAAATGTACATGAATTTACAAAGTGATTCTGCAATTACAAAATAATAAAAATACGCAGGGGTAATTGAAATATTAAAATATACCTATTTTGAAATAGAGATATCTCATAATTTCTCTACGTTAGAGAAACGATGGACTTGAAATGCATATTCAAAACACTTAAGGCTATAAATAATGTCCTATCTCCGTTACAATTAATGTATTTTCACGTTTCCAATCATATCACCAGAAATCAATATCTGCTATTTATCAAATCTTTTAAGAGCATGCCCTAATGTCCAGAAAATGTAAATTAGTTAATACTTCACAAAACTTGGAATTCTTTGGTATAGATCGTCCAACTTTTCTTAGATCTCTTCACCACTAAAACAGTGCGGTATGAAGACAAGTTGGCATTGTTTGGCTTGAAGTCCTATATGTTGATCGTGTTTATGAAAATATTGTGTACCATTATGGCCCTTGTTTATTTTTGCTACAAAGTATTATGTTATTATTGTTTAGTTTTTTGTACACATGTTTCTAAATAATGTAAAATAATTGTTTAAGACTCGATAGCTGCTCTCAGGTAAAAATAGGAAAAATGAAATTGAGTGGGGATAAGTCGACCTCGGAGTGCAGTCGGCGTATTCACCTACAATTATTTGGGTTCCCGGTCTCGATTCCTGACAGGATCGACGCGAAATACCTTACCTCACCTTACCTACACGTACGTACAATTTACAAACGCTACATTTGGCATTCGAATGTAGTGTCCTATTCACCCATTTGGTTTGGAAGGTGATGATTTTGATAATTGTGTTGATTTAACCGTGTTAAGTTTAATTTGAGCCCGTGATAATTTAAGTTTTTTTTCCTTCAATTCATCACCGCTTAAAATCTCCTTGGGTTATCCCTGATCACTGGCTATGCAGTTTTTATCAGGTCGTGGTTAATTGAATGAAAAATTATTTGTTTTCAATATTGTTTATGCTGCCGATATCCTAATCAATCTTCTGAATACATCTTATGGTCTTGTCTCTCTCCCTCTTTCAAGGATTAACGAATGGAGCTTTTTGCTACTATCTGTGGCTTTGTTATAGGTCCTGGTAGATATACATACCTGCTAACTTCCAAAAAAAAATTTAAGGCTTTTAAAAAAAATTCTACTCATTTTGGCGAATATATCATGTCCAATCAATTAAATCCCAATTAGTGAAGAATCTATTTCCTTCTTTTTTTAAAAACAAATAAAACGCATCGTATCTACTTCCGGATTAGTTTCTTTCAGTACAAATGTACTAAGGCTACTAGATTACAGAAAGCTCCTTCCAGCAACTATTTTCGTTTGGCAACGAGCAACTTTTCCGTATATGTGGTGTAGCCGACGTCATAGTCCTTTATTTTATTATTGTATGTTCGTATAAATGTTTCAATTATTATTTTACTTGTATTTAATATATAACCTAGTATGTATGAGTCTGCGAGGCTAATTCCGTGCCTAACCGGCCGCTGCCGTATAAAGGACGAATTGAGCGGGAGCGTGTCAAGCTAGCGGCCCTTTCACGTCCGCTCTAGTCGGCGCTCGATTGTGCAATGAAGGGACGGAGGCGGGGGTCGGGGCTTATACGTTGGCTAGGGGGCGCCTATTTACGTTGGCCGCTCGGGAGAATACTTGACAGGAGTGGGGGGCCGGCACCATTCCCATACCTAAGTTAACCGTAGGGTCAGATTTTGTAATCTTGTATAAATATGTGCACATGTGAGAAATAAAGACATCGATCGAAAACAGTAAACACTCTCTTTTAACTCTACTCTGCCCGATTACTTCGCCACTTCGTCTTCAGATCTTCACTGCATCTTTCCTGGACTCAGCCGAATCCAGAAGCGGATTTACAACCTGCTAGCCGCCACTGTCAGCCGACAGTTTTTGGAATAAATATTCATACCTACGGGCTACTGATACCTATCGCAGCTCGCAGTAGAATACCAGCGCCTTGCCGAGATTTTTACAGTCTCACAATTCTTTATACGAGGCGGAAACGCGTCTCGTACAAAGTGGTCCTTCACTGCCGAATCTTCTACTGAATATCACAGCCGCCCAAGATGACTCCTGTATTGCGATCGGGGAAGAACGCCGCCGAACGGGTGGACCCCGCCATATCTGAAAGAGAATCATCCGACGACGATGCTTCTGACAACGCTTCTCAAGCATCAGCCAACACCATCAGATTCCTGAAGGCACAGAACAAGGAGCTTCGCACCCAACTGAAGCGCCAGAGTAGAAGAGAGAGCCGCCCACAGCCGTTGGACGGAGAACAGAGACCGTCTATACTCCCGCCATTGGAAGGATCTGAGGAGAGCGCTGCTGGACTCACAGAGACGTGGGTCAACCGCTCCGCAGATCCCATGGCGCAGATGGCCACCGCTATTGCTGAGATGGCCTCAGCAATAAGAACCTCGTCGATAGGGAGCCCCAGGCCGCCTAACGTGGAAGACGACAGCAGAGTTGGGGCCATGATGGCCCGACAGTCCAGCGCAAAGGACCTGCCCGTCTACACAGGAGAGCCGCTGGAGTGGCCCACCTTTAGCTCTCAGTATCATCAATCAACTGAGATGTGCCGCCTATCAGAGCCGGAGAACCTCCTACGTCTGCAGCGCGCCCTGAGGGGGCGAGCGAGAGAGGCGGTCTCAGCGCTACTCGTAGAGCCGCGTAACGTCGGACAAATCATCCGAACTTTGGAGCTGCGCTTTGGCCAAAAAGAAGTCATCGTCGCAGCCATGCTGGATAGAGTAAGGAGACTCCAATGTCTTCAGGGTACTGGTTCGACGGAGTCACTGATCGAGCTATCTGGTGCCATCAGCAACGTGATCGCCACTCTGGAAGGCTTCGGTGGTGAATATCTTACTACCCCGCAGTTACTAAGCGAGCTAGTAGCGAAACTACCGCTATGTATGCGTACATCATGGTGGGGGGCCAGACGAGGTGATAATAACAGAGCCACTGTTAAAGATTTTTCTGTCTGGCTAGAAGAAATATCGAGCGCCGCAATGTTGTGCGGAGGTATCGAACCGAACATTTATAGTGGAAAAGGCAATCGAAAACGCGAGTTAGTAAATACCGCGGTAGTGCCTCAAATACCTACAGGTGAGAAGAACAAGTGTGCATTGTGTAATCGATCTCACCCTATTCAGTCGTGCCGGGACTATTTAAAGTTATCAGTGGCCGAGCGATGGCAAATAGTTAAAAGTAAAAACTTATGCTTTTCGTGCTTAGGGGAATCGCATAGGGTTACGCAATGTAAATATTCGCGTGAGTGCAGCGTTGATAGGTGCCGTTCATTGCACCATAAAACGCTTCACGAATCTAACCGCGGAGAAGTGCGCGAATATCGACCTACCGCCGAGGTCGGAGCCTCGAGCTCATCGTTTTCGCGACAAAACAATTCCTTGAACGGAAATCAATCCGCAAGGAGAGAATCAAGTGAGAATTTAGTGAGTGAAAGTGAAAACCGCTATGACAATGAAAACCCACGAAATAGAACAGTTGTAAACACGTGGTCAACGAACGGACCGATTCTTTTAAAATTATTACCGGTGGAAATAAGTGGACCAGCGGGAACAGTGACTTCGTACGCCTTGTTGGATGAAGGGTCTACAATCACCCTCATCGACAGTGAAGTGGCGGACCGTGCAGGTGCGTCAGGGAAAATACGAGGACTAAAAATTCACGGGGCCGGTGGCATGAATGTGACGGATGAGTCATCACGTCGCATAACAGTAAATATCCGCGGTGATAACAGTGAAATATACAAAATGCGAGCTAACACGATGCAATATTTAAATTTACCGCCTCAAGCCGTAATGGACGCCGGACAAATTAAAACAGTGCGCCCGCAAATTTTAATTGGCCAAGATAATGCTCCCTTGATTATAACGAGGGAAGCAAGGAAAAGCGGGAGATATATTATCTCCGTTACTGCATTAGGAGAGGCAATTCACGGCGGTACAAATACAATACCGTTTCAAACAATCGCCGCAATACAAGACAACGCCCGATTAGAAAATCTTGTGAAGGAAAATTATGCCGTTGACTCGTTAGGTATTTTGCCGACAATTAGAATATCTTGCAGTGAAAAAAGAGCAATTGATATTCTTCAAAACACTACTCGACCTCTGATATCGGGACAATGGGAAACAGGACTTTTGTGGAAAGACGACGTCATAAGCCTCCCAAATAATCGGCAAACGGCGCTACGAAGACTAGAACTAATTGAAAAGAAATTTCGCAAAAACGAATCCTTTGCTATCGCGTACAAATCGAAAATAAATGAGTATATCAGTAAGGGATATGCCCGAGAGCTCACATGCATTGAGAAAAATACATTGACGAATAGAACGTACTACCTACCGCACTTCGCAGTTAGTCATGTGAATAAATCCGGAAAGCTACGTATTGTCTTCGACGCCGCAAGTAAATATCGCGGTGTTTCGTTGAACGATTGCTTACTAAGTGGACCAGATATGCTAACTTCACTTCTAGGGAACGTGATACGATTTCGAGAGGGAAAAATCGCCCTCGCGGCGGATATTAAAGAAATGTTTCTGAGAATCCGAATACGCGACGAAGATCAACAGTCACAAAGATTTCTTTGGCGTGATAATGAAGACGAACATATCCGCGAGATGGTCATGAGCTCAATGACGTTCGGAGCTACATGCTCACCGAGCAGCGCTCAGTTTGTTAAAAATAAAATAGCGGAGGAACAATCACTTGGAATGATGAAAGCAAAGATGGCCATTTTAAATAATTTTTATGTAGACGATTTTCTAATAGGAATCGACTCGGTAAAAGAAAGCATTCAATTGCGAAGCGATATTACCACAGTGCTCGGACGAGGTGGTTTTGAGTTAACAAATTGGGCCTCAAATAATCCAGAGGTAGTACGAGCAATACCGGAAAGTCTGCGTGCGAATACATCTATAAATATAATAAGTGGACAAGATGTAACCGAAAGAGTGCTCGGGATAAAGTGGAATCCAGTTAGTGACAATTTTTTGTTTAAATTCAAAGAAACTCCAGCGGTGTCCGAACTCTATATACCTACCAAGCGCGAAATGCTTAGTGAAGTAATGAGCATTTTTGATCCCCTTGGATTCATTGGGTGTTTAACAATCCGACCTCGTATCTTACTACAAGAGGTATGGCGTTCGAAAACTAATTGGGACACTGAAGTAGATGGAAAATACGCGGTAAAGTGGCATAAATGGTTGAAAATCTTACAAGAAACAAATTGCGCGATTCCGAGGCAATGCACAAGCTATAAAGAAGCACCGGTAGAATTACATGTGTTTTGTGACGCTTCGGAGCAAGCAAGCTGTGCGGTGGCATATTTCGTCGAAAGGACAATGGACAAAAGTTTAATCACATTCATAGGCAGTAAATGCAAGGTGAGCCCATTGCGTGCCTTATCGATACCGCGGCTCGAACTGCAAGCCGCTCTTATAGCAGCGCGTCTAGCGGCTACTATTAAAAAGGAATGTGATAGCCGTATTATAAAAACTATTTACTGGACGGACTCGACAACTGTCTTAATTTGGGTACAGAGTGATGCGCGAACATACTCACCATTTGTCGCACACAGATTGGGTGAGATAGACGAACTTACTAACTCAACGGAATGGAGATGGGTGCCCACAAAGCAGAATCCAGCAGATTTAGGTACCCGAGATGGAGAGATACCTGACCTTACGATGAAAGGAATGTGGTTCGGAGGTCCTGAATTCCTTAAATATTCTGAAGATATGTGGCCACCTGTCAAAGGTTTAAATACAAATCGAAACCTGGCTAACACAGAGTTGCGGACCGAAACAATATGTTTGAACAGTGCAATAATGCTGAATGCTCTCCCGGATCAGAACAGGTTTTCGTCGTGGCAACGTTTAATTAGAACTACGGCGTGGATTTTTCGATTCGTCAACAGGTGTCGCAAAAGAGAGCGAATCATTAGCGCTACACTAACTGCTCAAGAAATATCAGCATCGGAACTTACATGGATTAAGATTGCGCAATCCGATAGCTACAACAAAGAGATAGAAATCCTTTCACGGGGGGAGTCTCTCCCGAAAGCCAGTAAAATTTCGTGTCTAAATCCATACCTGGATAAGGATAATGTTTTGAAAATGGGTACTAGATTAATGGCAACAGACAACATGGCCGCCGAAATAAAGTCGCCTATAATTTTAGACGGAACTCATGCTTATACACGCCTGCTTGTAAGAAATTTCCACGAAAAAGCTAATCACGCAAGTACAGAGAAGACGATGAGTGATCTAAGGCAGCGTTTCTTCATCACAAAATTAAGATCAAATATTCGACAAATAATACACCGTTGCCAATTTTGTCGAAACGAAAGGAGTCATCCGATTGCGCCATTAATGGGACAATTACCGGTAGCACGCCTAGATCATCACGTTCGTCCGTTTACACACTGCGGAGTCGATATGTTTGGACCTTTATATGTAACTGTTGGGCGACATAAAGAAAAGCGCTACGGGGCCTTATTTACATGTATGACGACACGTGCGATTCATATCGAAATAACTCACTCTTTAAGTGCGGACGCGACCATCCAAGCTCTTCGAAGGATGGCCGCGCGACGCGGACACCCTAACACGATGTATTCCGATAACGGAACTAACTTCAAAGGAGCGGATAAAGAAATATCGGAAGCAGTACGACAACTCGCAGACAATCCTGAGCTTCAGAATGCAGCCACCGTGCGGGGAATTCGATGGAAATTCAACTCTCCGGCAAGCCCATTTATGGGGGGTAGCTGGGAAAGGTTGATCCGAAGTGCAAAGCGCGCGTTAATGGCAATATTAAAAGAACAGGCCCCAAAAGAGGAAGTTTTATTGACAGCCATTGCAGAAGCAGAGTTTACTGTGAATACAAGACCTCTGACTCACCTGTCACTCGACGCGAGAGACGCTCCACCACTAACACCTATGCATTTCTTGATAGGTGATGACGGTAGCCAACCTCGCTTAGCGGACTACCGAGACACGCCCCCAGAAGTGTGCCTTAAAAAACAATGGCGAATCGCCCAAAGAATGGCCGATCAATTTTGGAAAAGATGGCTTCGTGAATACCTACCAACCCTCGCCCAGAGACAAAAATGGAGGGAGATTACAAAACCGCTAGAAGTAGGAGATGTAGTGATAATCACGGACCCAGCTCTACCTCGGAACGAGTGGCCACGTGGGATAATTATCGAGGTCAACCCGGGACGAGATGGTATCATCAGAACCGCAAGGGTCAAGACAGCGAAAGGCGAATTCACGCGACCAACGGCCAAACTCGCAGTACTTAATGTAAAACAAGATGACGTCTGATTACTAAGGAGTGTCTCTCGACAGGGGGGAGTGTAGCCGACGTCATAGTCCTTTATTTTATTATTGTATGTTCGTATAAATGTTTCAATTATTATTTTACTTGTATTTAATATATAACCTAGTATGTATGAGTCTGCGAGGCTAATTCCGTGCCTAACCGGCCGCTGCCGTATAAAGGACGAATTGAGCGGGAGCGTGTCAAGCTAGCGGCCCTTTCACGTCCGCTCTAGTCGGCGCTCGATTGTGCAATGAAGGGACGGAGGCGGGGGTCGGGGCTTATACGTTGGCTAGGGGGCGCCTATTTACGTTGGCCGCTCGGGAGAATACTTGACAGGAGTGGGGGGCCGGCACCATTCCCATACCTAAGTTAACCGTAGGGTCAGATTTTGTAATCTTGTATAAATATGTGCACATGTGAGAAATAAAGACATCGATCGAAAACAGTAAACACTCTCTTTTAACTCTACTCTGCCCGATTACTTCGCCACTTCGTCTTCAGATCTTCACTGCATCTTTCCTGGACTCAGCCGAATCCAGAAGCGGATTTACAACCTGCTAGCCGCCACTGTCAGCCGACAGTTTTTGGAATAAATATTCATACCTACGGGCTACTGATACCTATCGCAGCTCGCAGTAGAATACCAGCGCCTTGCCGAGATTTTTACAGTCTCACAATTCTTTATACGAGGCGGAAACGCGTCTCGTACATGTGGGCACCTCTAAGAAGACTTATGTCCTCAGATGCGGTATGCGGTATGTGGTGGGCAAACCGTTTACTAACACTACTTACAACAAACAATAAAATGACACCAAATCCAAACCTTCAATGCATTTGAAAACGACTTAACTCAAAAAAACTTTCAAATGAGTTAAGATCATAAAACGACTTCAATGACCATTATCCATCTTTTTGCATTTAAAAAAAATGCAACGTTTGGGTGGGAATATTTAACTTCAAATTTGGTGCCTTCTTTGAAAAAATGGAAACAATCGACGAAAGAATACGAAGGTGTCACAATTTACATGCTTCTTTTGCAGTTTTCAAAAACATTGATTATTTAGTTGAGTCGTTTTCGTCCTAAAGGTGCGAAATGAACCTACTGCCGACTGCGACCCGGAGCAAACTACTAGTACACATCATTTCGTTTAAACAACGCATAATCAACAAACAAAACCTACTCGGGATAACCCAAAAAATACCATTCATATTACCAAAAATATTTTCTAGGAATATGTGTAGTATTTTTTCTTTATCTTCTTTCCTTATATTTCTGACATTTAGAAACCAGACTTAAGTTATTTTTTATTGGTTTAGTCAAGTTAGAACATCATAATGCAGTGCCTCCTTTTTTTACATAATAGGGAAATATGTAATACTTTGGAGTAGAAAAAAAAATTCTTTTACTTATTCATCATCATCATCATTCCATGTTCGCGTCTCGTAGTTCTGACACAAACTGCCGACGAACAGTCAGCAGTGGACGTCCAGGGCGTCGAGAACCTAACGTCACTAAAGTTGATAAGAGTGGTTAAGTCTCTCAGGGGGCGTCCGCAGCACATGGCCAAACCAACTGGATTTCCTTCGCTTGATGACAGTTGTCACCGAATTTTTCTGCATCCGTTCTCTTATTACTTCATTTCTTACAAAGATCTGTTCTCAAAACTTAGAAGTTTGTCTGTTATGAGCCTCAGTGAGGTACCATGATTCGCATCCGTAGAGGAGAATAGGTGTTTTGCCGGCTTTATATGGACGGCATTTAGTTTTCACTTAGTAAATAACCATTTTCCAGACAGCTTTCATACTGTGGAATGTAGCGCTCGCCTTTTCTAGCACTTTCAGTTATTTTGAAAGCTGCTACTTATTAGAAGAATTAAAAAGTAAATTCCCATGAAAACGTGTCATTACATTGGCCACGCCTCTAATACGTCACGATTTGGTTCAATTTTATACTTTGTGATTGTTTGAATTTTAATAGAACATCCTCACAAATGTTGACGTGAAAATTGTCAAGGCCAAACATGTCGCTATTTTGTAAGGACGTATACTTTAAATAATTTTGTATGAAAACATTTCTCCACAATATCCATTTTTAAATACAATGAATTTTCCTCAAAACATTTATCATGTTTCATCGGTATGTGATATTTCCCTAGTGCGTTCAAAATACCTACGGTGATTGCGTTTGTTAATAACGCGGAAAAAACGCTTCCGATTCCCTTTTCATAAATTAAAGATTAATCATTTTCACCATCAAATTCATGTTCTAGTGAAAAAAAAACAAAAATGAACTAACCTTATTTATAAAAGTCCGTTGTTAAGCAAATACGTAATTAACCATCCATGTATCGGTTTCTGGCGTATTCTGAAACAAAAAATATTAACTTCAAACAAAACTATTTTTTAGTCTACATATATTTTATATTATTTTAGCATTAATCAGTCGATATCATTTGATAAAAATATCCTAAAAAAATAAATAAAATTAGTAATCTATTGTTATTTTTTTTTTATTTTGTTTTATTTGACCAACAAGCATTTTTGCCTAGTACGCATCTTCAAGATTAGTAAATTGTTTATAGGATTTAAAATTTATATGCATACTAGGCATGTATTTTTTTTTAGTATTTGAGATAAGAATATTAGGTGAGTATTTTTATTTTTTCTCTTAGTTTGAAAAACATTTCATTTTTCTGTTGGGAACATTTGTTATTAAGCTTTAATTGGAATTTAGTAATATTTATTATTAGAAAAGTAAGAAATGAACAAAATGATACGGAGAATACAACAAAGAGAGAAATAAATTTGTAACAGGTTTAATATTTATATCAAAAATACCATAACGGTGTTTTATCAAGAAAAATCAACAAAGATCGTGATTTATTAACATTTGATTACATCAAAGTTATTATCAGAATTCAATATTTAAACGTTTTTTTTTAAGAGTAAAATATGTTAAGGCTTTTTATTTATTAATTTTTATCTGGTAACTCATTTTACAATTTTAAACCCTTGTACAATCAGTTTTGAGAGTATTTTTTTCCGTTCTAATTGGATCTCTTTTTATATCTGTTATATCAAAAAGTACTTACACAAAACAGAAATACAATAATTGCGCAATATAACAAACTACCGCTATTATCAACATATTACCTTCTTTGTGTTTGACGTTACATCTTAAATATTTCATTAAAATAAAAGTCTATAAATACGCAGTTTATCAAATGATCGATACAAACTAAAGATATGAACTCTTTTTTCCATAGTATATTTTGTTGCCCTTTTAATAATAAGGAATATTTTTATGTTTTTAATAAAAAAATTACCTTTTTTAATTACAATATTAAAAAAATACAGTATTATTTTTTACAGAATATTTTATTTTCTCTTTCTTATGTTACACAAAAATATTATAACTGTCTTTTTATTATGTTGATGGATGCAGAAAACGAGGAAGACCGAGAAAGACATGGCACGATCAAGTCCATCAAATACTTGGAGATGGACATGTCAAAAGTAGGAATAATCGGCGTGCGTGCATAAGAAGATGTATGAATGTAGAGGAAGCGAGATCTGTATGCCAAGATAGAGTGTTATGGCGTTCTATCCTCTCTGCCTATCCCTACGGGGAAACGGCGTGATGGTTTGTTGTTGTTGTTGTTGTTGTCTTTTTATTATAAGAGCAAAAAATCATTGACATTTTCTTGTATACCCACGAACAGGCCATGCCTTTGTGGGTTTTTTTGTTTACTATTTTTACTATTTATATTTATTTCATTGTTGTGTAATAATCCTTTTTTTTCAATACCCTGTTTTACCTCTTATGTTTATTGTAAAAAAAAACAAAAAATTTCAATTTAAAAAAATTCTTTTGAAAAACTTTAAAAAAAAAATGTGTTTCAATCTGATCTCAATAAACCTAAAAAAGTCATTCCCTTGTCAATAATTTAATAAAACTGCAATTACCCTTTATATAATGTTGCCTCTTATCCGGCAGAGTTTAAGATTTGTTTAATTCAATTAAATCTTTTAAATATTGAATTTATATTAATTAACCCTGAGAAAACAAATCTGAGAAATCTGTAACATTTCAACTCCGTCGTATGTCACAAACTACGACATTCTTTATATAGTAGTTTGTGAAGACATGGGCACATTTTATGCTTAAATGTCTTATTACTTAGACCTGAAAGTTTATTAAATGGATAGAAATATTTTAAAGGTCGGATTGATCTCAATTAACCCTGAGATAGCCATGGGTAACATTTGAGTAGTGTCGTATGTCACAAACTACCGCTCCCTTGCCATACATTACTTCATTTGTGATGTTACAGGCCACAGCCCGTCGTGGGTATATTGCGTCTATATACTAAATACATATGTACATACATAGTTCCGTAAATGACTTCGGTACAATTCTGGGTCAACTTGGTACGGAAGGGGTCATAAACTGTCAACTTAGACACTGCCTTAATTACGGTGGGAAACTATTGCCTTTTGCCGTGGATTAAAATAAATTATTCGTAACGATGAACAATGGAAACGTATTTTTATTCATCCACACTTTTTTTGCTCTGTACTCGTAGTAAAAATATTTTTTTTTTCCTAATCCTGTTAATGGCGTCTTTGGAAAATAAAAAACATCAAATGTGTCAAATTAAATTCACCTAGCCATATGCATTTTATTATCTGATATCCGAAGTTATAAGAATCTTTTGGCTTGCTTACCATATACTTGTTAAGATTTAAAACGTGCTGAAAAAATATTTTTTTCTCCACGCAACATTATAAATATACATATCATATTTAACTCACTCAATGGGAATAAATATAAAAAAATTCATAAATATTTTTTTCTCCTTCCCCACAAGTATTTTTGAAACTTCCTCTTCTCAGAAAAGTTCTAAAAATAAAAAAATCTAGTGTAGATTTGTCAGCCTAGAAAAATAGTGATTCGCGCGTTTACTATCTAATTCTTATTTTCAAAGATGGGGGTCAGTGCTATCAAGCTCCTGACGTCACTGCGATCTGTGAAGATCTATTGTGATGGATCCCCGTGAATAGTTCTCACCCCCCAAGCCCATGTCTTTTAATAATCTGGCTATTTTTTTATATTTTTTTTATATAGGAGTTGCTTGATTTTTTACCTTTCTTATAATAAACAAGGTTTTTATTTTAAAAAAAAGGACTTTTGTGCTATTTAATAACTTTGATTTAAGCAAAACTGTTGGGGTCAAGAAAAGGATATTCTAATGTAGGTCAATCAGGAACTTCTCAGCATTTGCTCATGTGGAAAGGAAACCACTTAAAACTCTTTAGGAAAAGCCGGCCAGTTGACAGTAGTCAACAGGCCTTCCATTCGACTAGAAGAGTGTTCGGCATTTTGTTCTCTACTTTGGTTTATTTTACCAAAACCTGGCTATTTTATGGAAAGCGGGAGTTCTTATTTTGCTAAATCTCACCCCACCCAGATCTCTAAAAAATCGGGCTTTTATGTAAGGAATGAGACCTTTAACATCCTCAGATTCAACCAGTGGTCCCCCGAGGATGAAGCTTTTGTAAAGCATCACATTCACATAAAATGTGTAAAGGTGTTTTTTCATCTGAACTGTAGAAATTACATCTAGACGTTTTGGAAAGATTTTATAGGTTGTTCAATCTTTAGTACCCTGTAAGCGTTTATTATCATTTTTGGCTCATTTATCTCTCGTCGATATTATTTTTCAGGATTGACCTAAGTGAAACCATTAAATAAAAAATACTCTTCCAGGATTCAAATTCTATTTCATATACAGAACTTTACTCTACATTCGTCCGAAAACGGAATCCATTTGATAAAAATTATTTCTACTGAATAGGTTTGAAAATGATAAAATACCTTACTTTATTTTAAAATTTTAAAAAAACTTCCTTGTACTCGTAAATACATATGTATAAGCGTATCTTTTTCACTGAACCGTTGTCGACTAGCAAAGGGAAGTTTGCGTAATAATTCAGCCTTATCTGCGGAAAATATGCATCAGATTTAATATCCATGCTATGCCAGAGAATTCACCTCAAGTCTTAATTCTGTTTAAGGGGTTGCACGAGCGCTAACCACCCACCCACTGCACTTCCACAGAAAATATACTTCTGAATTATTTCATTATTCGTAACAAGCGTGTTATTATCATGTTCGATAATTGAATCGGTCATTTGAGAAACCCCGCAAGTCAGGTTTTTGATGGATTTGACATTTTTTAATTCTGTTGCTTTTCCTTTGCTACTTTGTGGCTGTGATGTCACACTTGTTTACATACAATACAAGGCTCGATGAATCTCTTTTTTTTTAAATGTATATTTTGTAATCTTCAAATTGGTATTAACACACGGGATTCGGAAAGTTAAATGTATATAACTATGCTGGTTCTTAATTTTAATATTAATAATATTTATCCTTGCTACACGAAGAATAAATGTGATGCGTGACGCCAACACAGCCATACATCTGTATAAGAGACAACACAAAGTTAGAACTCATACCAAAAAAGATAGAGACGCTGTTCTGTTGCCGGTGGGTGTGCAAAACAGATTCAGTCGGTTACTGACAGTGATGGGGGACACGCGATGATGATGACCGGCGTATTTATGGTTTTTAATTTATTTTGCTATAATAGGGCTAAATTATTTGTTTTTTTTTTATAAATTATGGAAAATGAATTATTAGACAGTATGTATTCATGTTTTTTTTTAAATGTCTGAACCTTAGAATATTCCGTTATTTGCTTTTAGTTACACGATGTTACATCAACGCGCGCAAAGGAATTATTTACCACAGTCTTTTGTGTCCGTCTGTAATCTGGTGTATTTGTTTTGGTTTTTGCTGAATGTTAAATAAATTACATATAAAATGTCAGATACTGACGACAATAAAAAATTGGGAGAGATATTTTGTTCTTCTTGTGTAAAAACAAAGTTTCAAAGTTTAACAAACGTTTCATGTCAACCGTTCCATTTATTTTTAAAAAAAATATTCATTCATTATTTCATGTCCGCTCCCTAGTTCGAGCATATGGTGTCCACAGAGATCTTCCAAGCATTTCTGTTAGCTGCCAGCTTCTGTGCATCCTCCCAAGTCAGGTTTGCGTCCCGTAGTTCTGACACGAACTGCCAACAAACAGTCAGCAGTGGACGTCCAGGACGCCGAGAACCTGATGCCTTGTTAAGTAGGCTAGCGCGGTTAAGGCTCTCAGGAGGCATCCGCAGCACATGGCCAAGCCAACCGTGTCGCCTCCGCTTGATGACACTTGTCACCGGAGCTTGCTGCGTCCGTTTTCTTATTACTTCATTCCTCACAAAGAAAAAAAAAAGTTCGTTATCTAAACAGACAGTCCTTGCTTCATTTTTTATTTATATTTCATTCAAATTTTAATAACAGTTTTTTTGTGATTTTCTAAAAAGTTTAGACGGACTGACATGCCAGGTTTCTCAAATAACCGATTCAATTACTTAGCTACATGTTTTTATTGCTAATTCACTTATTTCGAGAATAGTTTTAGTTGTTAAAATTTAATCGAGTGTTTAAATTTTGAGTTTGTTTGCAACCAGTCGCAAATATGCATTTCTGTATCCGAGCGGAAACAGCTCTGCATGTGACTATGTAGAACCAGAATTCTGGACGAGCGATTTTAACTCGATGGCTACTCTCAGGTAAAAATACTGAAAAAAGAAATCTAGTGGAGAGAAGTCTGCCTCGTAGTGTATTAGTTGGCTCGTTTGCCTACCATGCTAGAGGTCCTGGAATTGTTTCCTGGCAGGCTAGATATGAAGTATTGGTTTTTAAGTTGGTTTCATACTGCAGTATTTCATTGTTCTAGAACTGTCGTAAGACTTATCTTCTTATCTTCAATGTTTTATAAAAAAAAACATTCGTTTATTTTATTGTTCAAGTTGTTTGGTTAATGTTTTATTGTCATATATTTAGTTATAAAGATGTCAAATTTACTTTGTTTTTTGTTGTTGTTCTGAATATGAACTTTAAAAAATATTTTTTTGAGCCCCTCATAGAGTTGTTGTCACTTCTGAGAATGTAATTAATTTCTATTATACTTTGAAATATACTCATATGATGTACTGCTACAAAAAAAAACACAAAAAAACAAAAAATACAAAAATAAAAGATATGAGTATATCGTAGTTGAACAGATTTTAAATTTGATAAGTTGCTAGACAAAAAAATACTTTCTATGCTAAAAAACCAGTCAACATAAGGCATTTTTTTAATGATTTAATTTTTCTTTTACTTTTACTATTCTTACGTTATTTAAAATTGATATTTCAATTAATCCAAGGCTTAAATTGGTTATTTCATGCCTTTTTGAGGTTTATTTTTCCTTAATTTGATTCAGCTATTTATTCTAAAAGAACCGGATTGTTCTTCCCTTCCGATTTCGAAGCGCTCGGATTTTTTTATCTTTCGGGAAAAAGGGTAAGCAATCATTTCAACCCTTAGGAAGAAAAAAAATCCGCATTGTCTTTGATACCTGAGGTGTGACGCGGAAGCACTATTGTCACAGATAACAAAGAATATCTCCAACGGTGTCTATGCACCCCACTATTTAACAGCAATCACTCCTACCTTCCACCCTGTTTCCCAAAAGGACATTACAGGAAAAGAAAAAACATTTCTCGTTCATTTATTTACCATGTTTGAAAAATAAGGACTGTGAACTGTAATATAAAGATGTAAATATTGACATGTATTTAAATTAAAATGGAGAACCTTTTTTGAGTAGCTAATATTTATATCCATCTGATATATTTATTTATATTTGTATTTATTGTGGATCGTCTTCTGTGCCTATGGGTGCAATTCCCCATTAATATCACGAACATATATTTCGCATCTAACTAAGTACGGGTTTACCTACATAGATAGATGCAACAAAAACAAGCATGTGGAAACATCTCAACTACTTTATATTGGACTATTTAATATATATTTTTACTGTACATATTGTATACGAGTATTATAATATTGTACACAGTGTGAATTTAACATTTTTTATCTACAAAATAAAGATTATATTTGTTGATTGTTTAATTTTATTTTTGCACCACAACAGGCCAGGAGGCCCAATTACAGTGGTGAATTACATCACAGAATACCCAGGCTTGAGAAAAATCACATTCAATGTTTGTGTTCTCACCGGGAATCAAACCCGAAACCTTTCGTGTGTGAGTCAAGCGACTTGATCACTACACCACGAATGCCACTATTATTATTTTTTCAAAATTTATTTTATCATAGAGCACAATTATGATTTTTCATGTACCAGACCAAATTTTTTATGTGACAGACCTGCCAACACGGAGGCGCAACACGGCGCTAATTCAGACGTTCTCCGACCACCATTAGTTTCGGTTGCCTTCAAAACGACGTTGCTACGTTTATCGTTAAATTGTTCAAATTTGCAGGGCTAGGTTCAAACAGTATTGTACGGAATTTATTTGTAATTTTTTTATATAATCATAGTCAGTACAACTCAAGACAATGTGTGTAAGTTGACATGTTTTATTTAATACACGCTACCTTGCAGTAAAACATTGATGAAATAATAATTGTATACCATAACCACAAGAAACAGATTTTACTACAGTACTTATATAACTAGGCACTTAAAATAAATCATGTTAATGAATGCCTCGTCACATGTTATTCCCTGTAAGGCGTTCATACAGAAAATTTAAACATAATTTATTTACGGTTCTCAACATTCTGGACATCTGCTGCAAACTGTATGTCGGCAATTCATGTCAGAGCTTCGGAACGTAAAACTGATTTCGAAGGATGCACCGACCTAAAAGCTTTTTGTGGACACCGGGAAAAAGCATTAAGTAAAATTTTTCAGCAAATGCTCTGCAATCTACAAAAATGCACCGAAAAATGCACTACCAGCGAATCGTTTTCCATGATAAATGAATAGCATATAAATCTGTTCAGGAAATAAGAAAAAAAAATCCACACGTGTTTCAAAGTTGGTATGCCAGCATCCATTTAGTGTAGGCAACACGTAATTATATGAGAACAATGAAAATGAACAGTACTGTTTTCTTGTAAAATTACGTTATTTTATAAGTAAAATTGTTGTACCAAAAACATTTAAAAATAAATATTGTTTGTTTATTCTTTATTAAACCTACATTTAAAATATTTTTTAAAAAAATATTGTCATATAAAAATAATAAAACAAGTCACACACAGTGATATTATTATTTGGAAACTATAAATAAAAAAGAAACGTTATTTTAAATACTTGTTTATTGTAGTTACATTTTAATCAATTTTTCAATTCTTAACATTAACTTTATTAATTTCATTTTTAAGGTGTAACAAACTTTAAACATCAAACATTTCTAAACTTGTACCTATATACATAATGTGACTTCATGCTTTTTCGTAGAATGCCCGTGATATGAAGTAGGCAGATATGATAAAGACTTCAATCTAAAGATTCATTCGCCAATTTTGTTTCATCTACATTCATTTATCTTGTCATGCATGCGCGGCGATTATTTCGTCTTTTGACATGTCTATCATTAAGTATTTGTTGAATTTGTCTTTCTCGGTGTTTTTTTTATTTTCTACATTCCGTCAATCGCATCGTAAATATTTTGAGCCGTTTGGCCGTCCATTCGCATTATATGTCCAAACCAACACAAATTTCTAATCTTTATTTTGTTGGTATTGCTTGTCCTTAAATAATGCAAATAGTTCCAAGAATCTTTGATTTATTGAATTAGGTGACAAAGGAGTCTGAATAATTTTCAAAATTTAAATCTGATTAGAGTAATTGGTTTGCTCGAAATGGAATGGAACACTATGATAGAATGTGGAATAACAGGTGAACGGCCAATATATTTGTTAAAATGTAAAGTGTAATGAAAAATACAATAGGTAATATAATATATTAATCATATGTAGTATGACATCATTATACGGACCGGTGACAAAATACGGACTAGAAACCATGTCTGTAATACAAAAAAATAGGCAGAAATTAAAATGCACGCAACGATCCATGGAAAGACAGATGCTCGGTGTATGTTTAAGAGATAGAGTGAGAAATGAAGAAATAAGGCGCCGAACCACAGTCGTGGATATCATAAATCGGGCAGCGAAATTGAAATGGCAGTGAGCAAGACACTTGGCGGGGCAAAATGATGGCCGGTGGACACCTAGAATAACAGAACAAGTTTTGGAAGGCCACAGAAAAAATGGGTCGACGACATTGCCTCTTTTGCCAGTAATACCTGGATTATGAAAGCGAGTGATAGGAAGGAATGGAGACGTTTGGAAGAGGCCTTTATTCAGCAGTGGAGAGAACAAGGCTGAAGAAGAAGAAGTATGATATGTATAAACATAATATGTATGTATAAATAATAATATGTATAAATATGTGTGAATATATATTTATGTATGTGTGTATGTATGTGTATGTATGTTTATGTATGAATTGTAAGTGCCCCGACTCAACACGGATTTTCTAGCGAGTTAGGGCAAGTTCACAGGCATGGGTCATTCCTGATTGTGTCACTATAAACTATATCTGTCCCCATAAACGTATCAACAAGGGTACTTAAAATAAATTATACTAAAATCAATGCACAAAACTCTACATCTGACATATCGTACATATATCTCATTTTGACAGTTTTCTTTTTAGCTTGTTTTTCCGATTTAATACTTTGCCCCATACTTAAGGTTCGGCACCAAGGCTGTATTGTAAAATGCTTATTTCGCCTCCTTTGACGAACATTTATTTACAAGGTTGATTTAAGTGCACCGTTCGCCCTGTTCCCGGCACTCGTCTCAGTATCTTTCTTGGTATTCCACCCTTTGTAAACACACTCCCCAAATACACAAATTCTTCTACCGAATATGACAAAATAAATTGTATTACTCAAAATCCAAATTAAATTTTAAGTAAAATCAAAAACAATATCAATTAATCAGTTTGTTAACTCTTAACAGACTGTGGTAAATAACCCCTTTGCGCGCGGTGATGTAACATCGTATTACCACTAGTAAAAGACGGAATATTCTATTATTTAGACATTTGAAAAAAAAAACATGGAAACATACTGTTTAATAATTCCTTTTACATAATGTATGCAAATAAACATATAATTTACAAAATAAATTAAAAATCGTAAATACGCTGCTCATATTACGCGCGTGCGTATCAAACATTAATTGGCTTGCTGAGTCCTATAAAAAAAAAAATCAAATGTTCTAAAAAATAATAAAAATGTTATATTGTATGTAAATAATAAATAGTGAGATATATCAAGTTTTGTGTCTTGTGTCGACTAGTGTGACATCACAGCCACACAAGAGCTAAGCGCCCTAGAAAATAAATAGTTAATTGAAAGAGGAAAACACTATTTTTGTCAACGGGAATCGCAAGAGATACTCATTATTTGACAACCAGACACCTGACACGTACATGGAATGTAAGTACATAAAATCATTATGATGATTATTCGTTTATAATTGTCAGCTCATCTCAATTGAAGACCTTAACAACTTTCGATTTTTTCTACTTCGAAGTTTTATATTACTACCCCTTGGCTTGCTAGCGTCAAATAACGGTGAATTACCAAGCGGCAGGTCAGAAGATGAAAGCTTCTATTGAAAAGAATTATACAAAAAAAATGAATCTTTTGAATACATGTCACTATTGTGATAGCGACAGGGCCTTCAATGACAAGAGGAAAAATTATATTAATATGATATTAATTTAATGATCTCATTTAAATATTCATATGAGCAGATTTGTATTCACAGAAATACATCATGTGCATGATAAATTATGCTAATAGTTTCAGATCTACAATCTGAAATTCAAGTTTCTGTAGTGTCGAGGTCTCTGATCCTTAAGCCCTTAAAATTTGAGTGTAAAATGTATCAAATTGCGAAGCTCCGTCTAATTTAAGTAAGACGTAGGTTTATGAAAACTGTCGTATTCTAAGTATCTTGGAGAACTCATCTTAATGTAATATTCCCATGGAGATGGAGAGATGAGAGAAGGATTAGGGTTAATGGAGTTGAAGGAAGAGATGAAATACTAAGTGGTTCCGGAACCAGAGATGACCGGAAGAGCAAACGCTTTTCTAATTATAGGAAAGTTATGAAGAAGATGTTTATCGAAAGCATTTTTGTAATTAAACTTTTAAGTTGATACACTGAAAAGGGTAAAAATTAACTCACCTTGTAGGTCAAATGTTAAAAAAAGCATTTAATGCACAAAATGCACAATTTTATAAAGACACAATTATTTGTTTTTTATGTCCCGACTTGTTAGAAAATTCCGTGTTAAGTCGGGACTTTTCGATATATAAATCAAAAATATTTATTTACATATTAAAACAATATACAAGTAATCAAAACAATATGCAAAATAATCAAAACAATAAACAAAATAATAATAGAAAAATATAAATAGTAAAAATTTATACGTGTCGAAAAATGGAATGTAGAAAAGTAAATAATAATAAGTTTGACAGTGATGATATACACATATACGTATATGGATAATAATGAAAAAAGCTGCGATGTTATATATTTATTCCCGAAGCAATCTCATACAGTGGTCTCTATCCCTCGATATAATCCAATTATGGATCTTCATCTTAAATATAGACGTTGTTTTGGAGACTATAATATGTTCATCCAAGACGTTGAACGCTCTTGGAGCTACATATATATAAAAAGTGTCTCCGAGCAAGCATCTGACAAACATATGACCTATCATTGTCTGGTTTAAGTAGCCACTTTACACGTTGTGTTACATTCACCATTCTGCCTATTTTTGAACATTCATATTCCTTCAATAGTTACACGTGTTGATATTTGAATTAAGTTCAAGTAAACGCAGTTTTTGTACCATTTGTGTTAACAATATGGTCAAATGACATATGTTAACAATGTTAACAATATGACAAAATACATCTATATACATGTATGTAAATAAATAAAAAAATAGGTTAAAAGAGATACAATCTATTTTTTTAATGTACTTACTCTTAAGATGACATTTAGTTAAACATAAATTATGCTTACACTGTATAGTATTTATCAGTATGAAAGTGCCCATTAGAGAGTGAAAGCGCACATTGATCTAATAAACATTCTTATTTATTTATTATATATACGGCCTAAGCCAATTACAACAGTTACATAAAGAAACATAAATGCAAGAAACTGAACAAAAAGAACATAAAACTATTTAACAAAGACAAACAAGGGCAAAACAATGATTATATACAATATATCGCATTTTGTGATTACCTACTGTATTGTATAGGACTCGTCCCACATTATTCATTCGATGTGTATCAGTTAAATTTAAAAAATAAAATGCTTTTTTTTTCTTCAGAATACGGTTTTGAAATTTAACATACTTAAAAAAATATAAAAAAAACAATTTATATCATTTCGTCATTTGAATTTTAACAAAAAGGTTTCTAACTTTTCACTAAGCTCTTTATTGTACCATTTTTAATACAATTTACAAGTTTTAAGCAAATATATTATTTTCATACTTACGCACCCATACGAACGCACCCTCTCCCTCTTTCATTCACACACGCACATGTATCCTCTCCCTCATTCATTCACGCATACACACATTCACATACACATGAATACAAACGTCACACAAATACAATTACTAAACTTCTTTTCTTATATATTATGTGTCATTATATTTACAGTGGATTTTTTTAATTGGCTTTAGTATTTTTAAGATTTTTCTAATTATTTTGTTTATGTAATAGCTGTAAAAATCCCAAATAAAATGGAATAAAATAAAATAAAATAAAATAAAATAAATAAAATAAATAAATATTCATAAAAACGAAAGACCTAAGACTTCGAGCTAAACCATGCCAATCCATTTCGTCCCACACAGTTTAGTCGCGAAGAGATCTACGAAAAGCCAGAAGATCTATCCCAAAGAATTCCAAGTCGTGTGATGAATTGACTAATCTACACATTCTGGACATTGGGGTATAAAAACCAAAGTTGCTCTTAGAAGATTTTATAAATAGCAGATTTTGACTTCTGGTGACACGGTTTGGAACATGAAAAGAAATTGATTGCAACAGAGATGGGACATCACTTAAAGCATTGAGTATTTTGAAAATGCATATAAGATCCATCACAGTTATACGTCTCTCCAATGAAGACAGATTAAGAGATTGCTCTATTTCAAAATAGGAATAATTACCCCTTTGGAATCCGAGCAACCATGCCACTTTTCTTAGAAAACGGTGTTGGACAGACTCGATATGGTCAATATGAGTATTGTAGAATGGAGAACAAATAGGAGAAGCGTATTCTAGATGGGGTTGAACTAGTGAGCAATAAAGAGTTTTCAGCAATAAAATACTTTTTTATTAATATCCCTACAGAGATGAGGTAGAATTTTTTCAAATTCAGGATTATGGATATTCGAGCGTTTACAGGGCTTATGACCTGTCATTGGCTGGGTTAAGTGGCCACTTTACGTATTTACAACATTCCCAATAAAATACTTCATCAATAGATATTTCACACTTAGTAAAATCTACAGTATCTATATAATTCAAGGAAGAATTATTTAAAGCATAGGAAATTTACCAAGTATTTTGAATTAGTAACTTATGTATAAATAAAAGTTATTATACCATAACAATGGAATTCCTTCAAGAATTATTAATAAATAACTTTATTTTTAAATTTAAAGAGTATTTTACTGTATGTTGCTAATGACTACCTTAGACATTGAAATTGGCGGCTTTAGCTGTTTTATTTTCTTGCTTGCCAACCCAGCTTGCCAATGGTAATGCCAGTAGGAAGAGCAATGTCTTTACTTAACCGTATATCTTCGAATCTTGAATCAAAGTTCAGAGGATAGCTTCTTTTAACTCAAATGACTGGGTATTTCCATTTTACTATTTTTTAAAACATTTAAATCGTGTTGCAAATTTTTTTCGTGTTGTGAATGCCTTGAATTTATTTTTTGTAATGTTAAAAAATCAAGACACGCGGCATATGATTTAACGTTAGGTGCAGATAAGTGTTTGATAATAATGATAATGAGGATATAGAAGTTGAAAAAGAAAAAAAATATTACGCAGATATGTGTCAATCTGAAACATAATATTATTTGTGATTTTGTGTATCGATTTGTTATTAATCAAAACGAATACCGCCAGAATTCAGTAGAGTAAATAATAGAAATGAGTTTATTTTTTCTGTGGGGATGTGAGGGAAATACTAATGATATTTACCAATTCCAAATAAACGTTCACCCTTTATTGGGGGACGATCGATTCTGTGACATTAACTCTGGAATCGTGAAGCAATCAATTTGCAATGGGAAACTGTCAACGAAATTACAAAAAAGTAGAGCGACAGAGTAGAAAGATTTATCGTATTGTGTATTCTCGTCTTTCAATCCATTAAGATGATAAATCCCTTTTATTAGGGGCTTTTGATGGAGGATTGTGGTAGCATTTAATTTTAACGATTTGAATGTAGACTTTCCCCTGAAATGGATGCGATAAAAATACAAATTTAACAATAAATATTACTAAATATTTGTGCATAACCGCTTACTAACTTTTTTATATGATGGTTGGTAAAATAATTTATTTAAAAAATTCTTCAACATCCCATCATTAAATTATTTATGTAAAAAAAATAAAAATATGATAAAAACAAAACCCATTATAGAATTTATAGAATGGTTTCAATACGTCGGTAGAAATATAAATATATATATAAATCGTGTTTCAATTACATTATAATGATAACTTTTACTATAAAATAATGATATTTATGCTAAGTACTTGTTTTAGTATATCAGTGTTATTATTGTATATGTTAGTGAGGGTGAGTATATAAATACTATGTGAGGGTGTGTGTTATATGTGTATGGGTGTGTGAGTATAGTATGTATGGGATAATGTGTATTGAATATAAGTGGACTTATTGAACAATGATTATCAAAGATTATCTGGTTTTTTTCGAACCTTAATGTGGAAATTTTTCAACTACCTTATCGAACGATGTAAAGTTGTTAAAAAAATAGTTACTCATTTAATTATTTATGCTTTATTAAGCAAATAAATAACATCTTTAGAATAAATACCGGATTCCACTAAACACTTTCACCATTGTAGATAAACAAAAATAAAACATCAACGTGCTGATAGGACACATGCTATCAAATGGTAACACCAACGTGCAATTGTTGGAACAATATATTTTAGTATGGCCTTTTGTTATATATTTTATTATAATGGTCATCATATTACCAAAAATAAAATTTAAAAAATGCAGTATGTATCTATATTTGCATATATTGTCGGCCTCATGGTGTAATGGTCAGAGCATTTGCCTACCCTGCAAGAGGTCTTGGGTTCGAACCCCGACATGGTGCACAGACCTCTTGCAGGGTAGGCAAATGCTCTGACCATTACACCATGAGGCCGACAATATATGCAAATATAGATACATACTGCATTTTTTAAATTTTATTTTTGGTAATATGATGACCATTATAATAAAATATATAACAAAAGGCCATACTAAAATATATTGTTCCAACAATTGCACGTTGGTGTTACCATTTGATAGCATGTGTCCTATCAGCACGTTGATGTTTTATTTTTGTTTATCTACAATGGTGAAAGTGTTTAGTGGAATCCGGTATTTATTCTAAAGATGTTATTTATTTGCTTAATAAAGCATAAATAATTAAATGAGTAACTATTTTTTTAACAACTTTACATCGTTCGATAAGGTAGTTGAAAAATTTCCACATTAAGGTTCGAAAAAAACCAGATAATCTTTGATAATCATTGTTCAATAAGTCCACTTATATTCAATACACATTATCCCATACATACTATACTCACACACCCATACACATATAACACACACCCTCACATAGTATTTATATACTCACCCTCACTAACATATACAATAATAACACTGATATACTAAAACAAGTACTTAGCATAAATATCATTATTTTATAGTAAAAGTTATCATTATAATGTAATTGAAACACGATTTATATATATATTTATATTTCTACCGACGTATTGAAACCATTCTATAAATTCTATAATGGGTTTTGTTTTTATCATATTTTTATTTTTTTTACATAAATAATTTAATGATGGGATGTTGAAGAATTTTTTAAATAAATTATTTTACCAACCATCATATAAAAAAGTTAGTAAGCGGTTATGCACAAATATTTAGTAATATTTATTGTTAAATTTGTATTTTTATCGCATCCATTTCAGGGGAAAGTCTACATTCAAATCGTTAAAATTAAATGCTACCACAATCCTCCATCAAAAGCCCCTAATAAAAGGGATTTATCATCTTAATGGATTGAAAGACGAGAATACACAATACGATAAATCTTTCTACTCTGTCGCTCTACTTTTTTGTAATTTCGTTGACAGTTTCCCATTGCAAATTGATTGCTTCACGATTCCAGAGTTAATGTCACAGAATCGATCGTCCCCCAATAAAGGGTGAACGTTTATTTGGAATTGGTAAATATCATTAGTATTTCCCTCACATCCCCACAGAAAAAATAAACTCATTTCTATTATTTACTCTACTGAATTCTGGCGGTATTCGTTTTGATTAATAACAAATCGATACACAAAATCACAAATAATATTATGTTTCAGATTGACACATATCTGCGTAATATTTTTTTTCTTTTTCAACTTCTATATCCTCATTATCATTATTATCAAACACTTATCTGCACCTAACGTTAAATCATATGCCGCGTGTCTTGATTTTTTAACATTACAAAAAATAAATTCAAGGCATTCACAACACGAAAAAAATTTGCAACACGATTTAAATGTTTTAAAAAATAGTAAAATGGAAATACCCAGTCATTTGAGTTAAAAGAAGCTATCCTCTGAACTTTGATTCAAGATTCGAAGATATACGGTTAAGTAAAGACATTGCTCTTCCTACTGGCATTACCATTGGCAAGCTGGGTTGGCAAGCAAGAAAATAAAACAGCTAAAGCCGCCAATTTCAATGTCTAAGGTAGTCATTAGCAACATACAGTAAAATACTCTTTTGCACTTTAATTGATTGTGATACCACGGATCGATCGGAAAAAATACATAAGAAAATATGCGTTTCTTCTTTTCTCCGAACTACAGTAGCTAAGCATTTCCACTATGTAGTCTGACGGGTACAATCACGGACAGTATCCGTACTCTTTTAAGTAAAAACACCTCAGAAATTTCTTTTAAACCATCTCCAGCATCAAAGAGTACTTCAACTCGTATAACACCTAGATCAGAGATATACACTATATTCTACTTTGCATTACAGAATTTTAAAGAAGCCTAAAAACACAAGTATTCAGAACATCTTAGCTGTTCGGAAAACAAATCCCAACATTTTGCACGCATTGTCACAGACAGCGCCTATTATGTGAGTATGAAATTTTAATTTAGCTTTTAACATAATCTCGAACAGAAAGGTAAAGTTATCAGTCTTACTTTTCAGAAAAATGCCAAAATCAACATGAAAAGATAATGTTTCGTGTCAACCTTCTCGAATCCCGTCCCGTCAAATAGTCCCGGGTTTACAAGAACAAAAACCAAAACTGTAAGTCATCATCAGTATCTTTTCCCAATTCACACTCAATGATGCATGGGCCACTGAATTGATACTCCGACTGCAATGCATCTAAATCATCAATGTTACATGGAAAGTAAGGTAAAAATAAAACTATTCTAACACTCTACTGGTAGGGTAAGGAAAATATTCTAACCACCTTTCAAATAAAATATTTTACATTGACTGCCAGGAATTGAACCAGGTACTTCAAACATAGAAGGTGAACGCGCTAACCACTACACCACTTAGTGGACGTTTCTCCACTCGATTCCGTTTTTCAGAATTTTTACCTGAGAGCTACCACCGAGTCCAAAACATTCGTCTAGGATTCTGCAGGATTATTCTGTCACAATTATGTCTCTTACGTTTCGTCGTTTGTCATATCTCTATCTCACTCTAACGCAATCTAATTCGCTCATACGACACGAATGAATTTACGAAACGAATTAGTTACAGGAAAAGGCTACTGGTTCTGTTTTACACACAAAACTCTGTTTTAACACTGTAACAGACAACTGTCTTATATTTTTTTTAATGTAGTAATATTTGCGCCCTATTTAATTTCATAATATTTACTCCTCATCAAAAATTAAGTAAAATGACATATTTTACATACGAGCAAACGCGTTTAATATAACCGAATTTTCGAAAATATTTTGAGAACCCTAGAAAAGTAATGTGATCAAATAATCAAAACAGCCAATGACAGATCATTAGTTCTGTTAATATTTAGGGTTCTATATTTTCTAACAAATCATAGTTACATATTCAGTTTTTATGTGTTATTATGCCGTGTGTCATTTGCACCTATATGTTGCCAATGAAAGCAAACGGCATATGGTGCATAAACTAGTAAAAAACGATCTGATCTGTAAAAGAATTAAGAAATTTTAATTATTTTGAAATTTATATTTGAAGCAGTTTCTTTGTGCTAATTAATAATAAAACTGAACAAAAATACAAACATTTTTCTTGTAAATCATTTTCTAACTTTTTTATAAGTGGATTTCTGAGCTACCATAAGACTATTTATCAAGGTATCATTTACTTCAAAACATATTAATCTACTTTATTTTAATAGTGTACTACGTATTCAATCTAAACGTTTGGGGGAAATAAGTTACATATGTTTGTCAGGTAGTATTTTTTTTGTGAAGGTAGGATGTGCCGGGTAAGGGGTCTACAGGAGTGGACCACGGGATTTTTTTATTTTTTTTATTTAGCGCTTTTGATTTGTATGTTGTCTAATTTTAATATTTTGTTTTCAACTTTAAACAGTGTAGAGATTATTTTATCATAAAATATAAAAAAAACATATAACTTATAATAACTAACCTCAAATACTGTATCATACATAAATATGTAACTAAGAAGAAAAGAATCGCAAACATTGTCGATTATAATTAATACAAAAAAACAAATAGTAAGGAGATATATGAAAATATTATTTTGTAAAATTGATTCTAAAGGAGAGAATTGAAAGGATTTTTTTCCTTCCGAAAAATCATATCATGTTATTTGTTACAATTTGATTCACCCTGTAATAGGTAGGTTCTTACATTTTAATCCTGTATTTCCCTTAGCTAACCGAATCAATAATATCTACCCCTTGGGGTCCTAGGAGTTAAGAGCTTATTTAACGGAATTCATTAATAAGAAAATAATATAAATGTGGCATTTCGAGAAAATTTTACTGACATTGTTTTAGGTAGAAAAATCACTGATTTGACGAGATTTTCCTTATTTTTTCACCCTATTTTCCGAAAAAACGTCGCAATTTTGACGATAAATACATGGTTCGATATATTGGATCATTATGGTTTCAATATTATAAATTTCCTACAAAATTATTTCATTTAAGCTTTGTAACATTTTTACTATGTGAATTTTAAATGTGCTGTTATTTGATTTGTAATGCTAAACTATGTATGAATTTTTCAAGAAAGAGTTAACAACCTGTAGATTGCTGGTTTAAGTTATTAATTAACTCATTTTGTAACATTCACCCCTCTGCCAATAGTTAAACATCTTTATTTCATCAATAGTTTTTTGAAATGAAAAAATTATAACCTTTATTAATACTTGTGAGATTGATTTGAATTATTTCACCTGTTAACGAATGCCCGAAAATACTTTTTTTGATTTTTTTTCTTTATTTCAGACCTGGTTTGTTGTTTAAAAAAAAAAATTAATATTCAGCCTGTGTATGTGAATTAAAAAACAAATACTTAATACTAGCTTATTTTTTCGTTTTATTCGGATCTTGACTGATATTATAATTAAAACTTGAAGAAATCATTTAGCATGCCAATTATATTTTATTTATTATATTATATTAATTATATTATTTTTTAAAAACAGGTAAACATAAGGTCCGTAAAATTAATCACGGATAGAAGGAATGCAACTTAATTAATTTATTTTATTTTTTAAAATTATTTTCTTTTCAACACAACACGCCAGAAGGCCCCTATTACAGCGGCGAATTACATGACAAAACACAAGGGCTTGAGATTTTTTTAAATGCTTTTTCACCGGTTATTGAACCCTTTACCTTCCATGGATGAGTCAAGCGTTTTTACCACTACAGTACAAAGACCGCATTGTTATTTTTGGTAAGGACGCTTAAAAGATCGCACAAAAACAAAAAAAAGCTTTAATAATGCATACCTAAAACATATTTTGAAAAAAACAAAAGACATTTTTTTTTAAAAGTTAAAAACTTAAGCAGGATACTTAAAAACATCAAATAATATAAGCATTTATGACAAAAAATGTATGTCTTATAGTCAATGGTTCCACCTTTCATGAAAAAGGTATTGGGTTTGATTCCCAAAATAGTTGACATTGTACATTTTTTTTTTACTATTTCATATCCTAGCACTTGGAGCTTAAGACTGATCATCTTTGCTTAGTGTTATGAACAAAATATGAACGAGATACGTTGCAGTTGGTGTACCAATACAGTGTTTTATGCATCATCGAGTTTTGATAAGAAAATGATGATTATAATAAATATTCAATTGAGTTTTTTTATCAAACATTTCAGATGTCTCTAACAATGATTAATATTTTCAAATTTTTTCTCTCTGTGTCCGGAAGAACCTCTCAAAATCCTGGACAAATACATATTTTCGACTCAATAGCTCCACTTGGGTAAAAATCCTAAATAAGGAAACCGAATGTGGATAATTCGGCGTGATTGGTGGTTCCACGTTGCAATATATTATGTTCCGGGAAGGGCGCTTAAAGCTTATAACCATATCTTCTTGTACCAGATGATCAATATACGCTACATTTAGTGTACTAATGCTGTGCTCTATTTGCCATCTAGTGTGGATAATGAAAAAAAAAATACTGAAAATTCAATAAATGCTTCAATATGGTGAGTAATTAACGAAATAAAAATATATAAAAAAATAGTTTGAAAACGCACCCTGCTATTTTGGTATTTTTTTAATTAAAAAAATACGGAAAAACAAAAAAAAAATTCAATTGATACGGGTATCAAAATATGTTCAGTCAACGTGAGATAATTCAGAGAATCTCTGGGTCAAAATTGTCTGCATTTTGACGTTTCTGATTTAATTTGCAGTTAAATTACCCGCCGTTTTTCCTCTCGTAATTTTGCGCGGGAAAAAATTTACCCCGGGGATAAATTTAACTCCATGCAGGGAAAATTAATGTCACGAAAAGTGCGGCAGGGGCGGAAGGAGGGGGAACATAGGCCATAAGTTCCAGGACGTTGATTATAATGATATACTACAAGAGTTTTATCGATGTTAGTCGATATAGACAGTGTTCGTATTTTTAACCTGATTTTTTTTAGTAAGTGATGCGAATAAACCATCACCACCTTTCATAAAGGTTTTAAATACTGTGCATACTTTTTATAATTATGCGTTTTTTCTATAGATAATAATAATTACTGGCTCAATAATATTTTGTTTTAAATACTTTGTTAAAGGCATAACCCGTTGCATACACTTTGGGACATTTTTAAAAATATATATTAACCCTATTGGATATAACAAAACATGGTTTCTTCACAAAAAATACAATTTTTTTATCTAAAACATACATTACTAGGTAATAAATTTCTCTGGAAATTACCAGTCTACCTATTAAGCACAACCTGTTTTAGGGCAGACATTTTTATGCAAAATAAATAATAACATGACAACCTACTAGTTTATCTATTATACAGTTATACAATATTTAATTATACCATTTATTATTAAAAAATGTTTTTGAGTAAGTTTTTCAATTTTTCTGTGCCTAAATCCAGTAACCATTTTTTTACAAATTTATTTAATTAAATCCGGGTCGTGGTTTTGCAATGATCGGGTAATACAAACAATATTTTGGGGCTCAAAAACCTGAAATTTCTTTGCCCGAATTCAAAGTTTGTAGTAGACCTTACATCCTTTAATTTGAATTCTAGTAGTGTGGGAGTGTTTGTTTTGGGATTTGGTAAAACAATTTGCTTTCACTAACTTTATTATTTTAGAGATATATAATTGTCCTATATCTAAGATCTCGAATTCATCAAACAACTTTACGCTGGAGTACCTGAAGGACTTATTAAAAATTATTTAATTAATCGATTTTTGAGCTGATTTGAGAGGTTTATATATTCATTTATCAGTGCCTTCCCATCCTACTATATAATATAATTGTTTGAGTTTAATTGTAACATGGGCAGAATACTTCAATGTTATGAAGGGCGCTTGGAGTATTTTAAAATTGAAAAGTTAGAAACTAGGAGACAAATTATAGATATGATGTACTTGTATAATATAATTCACAATAATGTTGATTCAGTGTTTTGTGTTCAAAGTGTGTCATTGTACGTTCCCCGTAGGCGCCTTAGATCACCTAATACATTTTACCTTCCAATTTTTACAAACAATATGGCACATTTTAACCCTCTTGCAAGTATGTTAAGACTCTATAACAAAATGGAAAAAAAAGTTAACATTGACATTTATCATGATAGAGCAAATGGTTATAAAAAAAACATTACTATGTATCTTATATCAAATGCCTAATCCTTAGTTTTGTGTATGTAAATTAATTTTAGTCTTTTTTATTATATCTTATATGTTTTTAATTTCTCTTTTCTTTTCTTTAAAAAAAAAAAAAAATCTTTCTTAATTTTTACCTTTCACTAAACTTAATCTTTACCATTACTTAAATTGAATTTACACTCTTATTTTATATAATTTATGAAAGATGTTGAAGTTCTATAATTGAGAATATATGTAAAGAACGTTAGTTATGCTCACTTAAAAAATGTATGTATTGTATGTATTCTTGTTGAACTTCCAAATAAATTAAAAAAAAAAAATAAAAAATTTAGGGATCAAATGTTACGCATGTGTTTTTCTAGTTCATTTAAAATATTTATCAATAATTATCTCTACATACTTCATATGGTGTTTATTTATGATTCACGTTATTATTATTATTTCTTTGTTATTTACGTCTTTTAAATACATTTTTTTAATTTCCCTGGCGTCTATGAACTTGGGTGTAAGATATCCGGCACATTTTAAAATGCTCATTACTTATTGAATTGACAACGTCGCGTCTCTTTTTATCCAGTAGCTGGAGTAATAAGACTGAGATATTGATAGCTTACTTTGTTTTAGTAATGCGTTGTGCGCACCCCTCACATCCAGGTTCATACTTTGTGTATCAATTTCGGACATATGTGCAATACAGAAAGATATCCCTCAGTTTTTTTTATGCCACGCCTAAAATCTTGTTGATTTTCGTTGTTATAATTCGGGGGTTAAGGGTCATAAGGGCGAAACTACAAAAACACAGTTTTGAGATAAATCATAAAACAGTTTTCAAAAAATAATACTGTCTTTTAAGGGTAACAAATAAAGAAAATAAAAAATACAGTTAATAGAGCATAAAATGTTTTAGAGACAAAAATATGAAACTACGCTTTCGTCTATATGACCCTAACTTGCGCTTACATTAGTAAATTAACAAAATGATGTAAAAGGTGTTTTATTCTTCTGACTTTAAACAAAACGCTTCATTTGTAGTTTCACACAAATTTATCTAGGTAACTACTTATCGGATGAGTTTCATCTTTTTGTCACTAACGGGATATTTTGTTTGGATATCAGATTAGTACTTAACACAAAACAGCATTTTTTGTAGTTTCGCCCTTATGACCCTTAGCCCCCGAATTGAATCTCCGTTTATTTCGGTATCTTTTTTATTGTTTTTCGTAGAATGTTTAAATTTTTCTTTTTACATATGTAGCTTCACAATTTATCGAATAAATCATTTATCATATTTTTAAAAATCGTTCCAATAAAAAAATATATATATTTCAGCTCTTGGTCTCGGGCAATGGTTAATGAGAGTTCATTTATTTACCTGTCATACCTAAACAATACCATTAACCCGGCTCTTGGAGGACTGAGTCACCTTCTCAGTTCTCACTGTAGTAATTCTCATTCAGCGCATCCACGTCGCGGAGGTGGGCACTATTCACTTCAGTAGACCGAAGTGTTTAGGTGGCTAAGTTTGAGTGAGAACCCAGTATTGGGGGGTATAACGCGTTCTTTATACAGATTTTTCTAAGGCATTTGACAAAGTAGATCATAAAATTCTCATGTATAAATTACATGCCTTGGGAATAAGAGATCCATTACTATCATTTATTAAATCGTATCTAACTAGTAGGACACAAAATGTTCGGATAAATAACTATTTATCAACCAGTATTGATGTTACATCGGGTGTACCTCAGGGTGCTCATTTGGCACCCCTGCTTTTCAATTTGTTTATTAATGATGTTGCTAAATCATTCTCTTACTCTCGTTTTTGGCTCTTTGCGGACAACAACAAAATTCTTAAAATAATTCAAACTTTACAAGACTGCTTTCTTCTTCAATCAGACATTAACTCTTTTAACCTATGGTGTAAAGTCAATAAATTAGAACTAAATATTAAAAAATGCAAAATAATGTCATTTCATAGAACAAAACAACAAATTTCCTTCGAGTACCTATTAGAAAACTCCAAAATTGATGTATTCAAGTCCATCAGAGATTTAGGAGTTGTTTTGGACTATAAACTGACATACAACGAGCATATAGATAATACAGTAAATAAATCACTGAAATTACTTGGCTTCATTAACAGAATATCCTCTGATTTTACTAATGTCCGTACAATCAAAACTCTTTATTGCTCAACTGTTCGCCCTCTTCTAGAATATGCCTCCTAGAATAGTGGTCTGGTCTCCATTCTATGTCAATCGCATAAATCACATTGAATCAGTCCAACATCGCTTGCTTCGAAAAATAGCGTGGATGCTTGGACTAGAGAGAGATAATTATTCTTATGCTGAAATAGAGTCAATGTTAAATATTTCTAGTCTACAAAAACGTAGAACTAATATTGACTCCATATATATGTTCGGCATACTAAATGGTATAATCGATGTTCCATCATTACTGGGACAAGTAAAATTCAATATTCCGACTCGTAGATTGAGAAACAATGAAGTACTGTTCATCGATCAGCATAGAACAAACTATGGCCTAAATTCTCCAATGACCCGCCTTTGTCGTATTGTTAACTCGAGACAAGATCATCTGGACTTGTTTGGTTTAAGTTTACAAGGATGTAAACGAGCACTAAATAAATAGTCCAGATCTTGTCTCGATGTCCCTTATATTTGTCAATGCTTCTTTCTTTTTCTTTAAATGTTTTAAACTATTCTTTTATTGTAATATTTAAACCTTATAAATTGTATACATGGACAATGTCCGTTAATAAATAAATAAATAAATAGATCCTTTGCCATGGGCTACGGGCGAAAACCTCAACGGCTGTGATGGCAAAGATAAAGTGCATCAGTACGGCGGAACAGGCGGAAGGAGCACAAGTCTTCTCTCAGGCCGCCGGACATACTTCGGGCTATGGACTGTCGGAAGACGACGGCGTCGGGCAGGACGTTGTGTTGAGGATGGCAGCGAAGAAATAATAGTCAACGGTGGAATCTTTAGCCCCAGTTAGCAAGATGGGCTACTGTCTTGGCGTCAGGTGGCAACCGGCCGTAAAACGGAAGCCAAACAAAAATCTCCTAGTTCGACGTATACACCGAGGACAAGAGGGGTGACACCAAGTAAATGGGACATACTGCCAATAGGAAGAAAAAGAATAAAATCTATATTGCAGTTTATCCATGAAAGAAATAAAAAGTATAGAAATATAAAACGATAAATAATACATTTTTAATTGCGGGTATCACACACCCGGCTCATTCCTCGCGTAGTGTTAAATGGGTTCATTGACGTCGGGTTAAGTAACAACTGAAATGTTGACAATTTTTTTTTTCCACTAGACATTTAAATTCCATTAATGAAAAATCACCTACATTGGTTTTAAATACTTATATTTTAAATTACCTGAAAACGAGACATTTTCCGTCCTATGGGAGAAACGGCACTTTTACGTGAACGAACCATACTCGTGCGCAACTTTTGTTAGAAGCGCACTCGGTAAACATAACGCTTGACGTTAAAGTGACGTGCCAGCTTGGAGCTCTTTTGCATGTGCTTGTTTTTAATCCCGTAAATAATGAATCAAAACTTTAATCATAGTAAAATCACATCATTAGAATTATAAACATCAACCAAATTATGACATTAAAAAAAAAATCCCGATTTTTAAAATTACTCTATTGTGTACAAATATGCATATTTTCGCATTGTCGATTTGAAATTACTATACCGAAAAATATCGGTAAATTTTCAACCATCTTATTGTAAATGGCTACGATTGTGTTGCCTTTAGCTTTACACAGTTAACCTGTCAAACAAATTTACCTAAATATTGCTTTTTAGAAGAAATTGATTCCTTAAATTTTTTAATGTGTCTTTCTTACACATTTCTTTTTGACACTTCCTTAAAATAAGTTTTTTGAAATTTAATTTTTGTTTTTAATTGAAATTATTTGGCGCAAGGAATTAAGTATATGAATATTATTTTGTATATTTTTAGATACCTTTTCTGAATTTTTAGTGTCCGGGCAGATGACAAATACAATTATGTGTGTAAAATAGAATTTGAATTCTGGACTCAACGCGTTGAATTACGAGGTGGACTTGCCTCTTATCGATTTACTTTATCACATTCCGAACTGCATTTTTTATCCACCCAGAAAAGAAAACATATTACACTATTTATTATTTAAATTTTATATTTTTTATGATTTAAATGACCTTTTTTTGTCTTTTGTGTAAAAAGTAACGTCAGTGTTTTAAAGCCTTAATTAAGAAGCCTTCATTTTAGTATTGACATTTAAAAAATGTTTATTTTTATTTTATTCAACACTTAAGCGCAGGAGCGTACGCAAGAAAGGGTATTTATTTTATTGATACAAGACATTTAAATTGTGTTTTATCAAAATGATTGACTATAGCGTTAAATCAAGTTATTCCAAAAACAATTTTTTTGTTATCAATTACTATTAATTGTAGTTAGATTTAGTTTTTAAGATACCTTCTAAGGCAAATGTGCTTGTTGATCAAAAAATAACACTAACTATGTCAATGAATTGATCGATATTTAAATTGGAAGTTATCAACTTTGGAGTATTACTATATATCTTTAGAACCCTAACCTCCCTTAATTTCTATGCATTTTTCAAAAAAATATTCTTCACCTTTCCTTGGTTTTGCTTTCTCTCTCCTTCCAAACTCACTTCCTGATGCCACATTACTCATCATGGAATATGTATAACATAATGTACATTTATTTTTTTAAAATTTTTTTTTTACACCACAACAGGCCAGGAGGCTTAATTACAGTGGTGAATTACATCACAGAGCACCCAGGCTTGAGAAAAATCACATTTTTTTCATTTTTGTTTTCTCACCGGGAATCGAACCCGGAACCTTCCGTGCGTGAGTCTAGCGTCTTGACCACTACACCACGGAGGCTGCCGAATGTACTTTTATTTAAGTTCATATGTGCAAGCCGTATCTCCCCATTAAAAAACAGTTGTTATTTTTAATTAATTTCGTTTTTTCGTATAAGTATCAATTGATATATATTTTGTTTTTTTAGTACAAATTTTTTACCGACTCTTTTTTTGACAATACTGTTTTTTGATTGACTGGAAGATATTAAGTTCCCCAAAGTTTTATTGTTCGTAATTGAAATATGTGAATGAATAAAACCAAAGCTCTGTATTTCTTTTTTAGAAGCATACGAGTATACGCCATAGACCAGTGAATATCTGTTTTAAGTGACTTAGACTATTGAATTTACTGTTTCTTTAATGAAAAAATTCCGAAACACAAATCTCTATTAACCACCAAAATAAAGCAATAAATTCCTACGGTTAGATCTTCCACCAAATTTGTTTAGCGAAAAGAGACGAGCCAAATGAGATAATGTTTATCTCTTCAGAAATATATTGTGACAGTACAAAAAGGCCTTAAAACTAATATCAACCCTTTCTACGGCGTTCTTCGGGAAAATAGGGGTCTGAGCTTGGTTTAAGTGCTGGCCAAAGAGCCCACGTACATGTTTACCAACTTAAGAAGAAAAGAGAAAAAAACCTGACCGTAAAGTTTAGTGTATCCGCTAAGCCTAACAGGTAAATAGACGTAATCCAAGCCTTTATAAGAAACGGATTTCGAGTAATGGCGAACTCTCACTTTTGATTACTTTCATGTGAGAAGCCATGATTCTTTGAGCAGAAGTTTACAACCAATAAAAGCATAAAGCTTAGTGCGTGTTTTTTAGATTATCGCCGTTCGATTAAAAATGTCCGAAGTAATTCAGTTGAGTTAATCATAATTAAGATTATGTAATACGTGTGTTAGCAAATATTTGAGTAAGCAAACAAATATCGTTACATAACCATAACATGATAAATATGCGTCATATATTTTATCTTATTTGTTTTATTAACAAACACGTCGCAATTCTCTTTCACGAAACTTATTATTTGAACATACTTGGTTTAATTTTTTTTTTTTACACATTTATTTTCACTCAAGAAGAAGCAATGAAAATTTTACTAAAAAAATATTTTACAACCCATTCAGTAGATTAATATATTAAAGAGAGATGAAGAATATTTAAGATAAGGTTATATAGAAGTCTAGGCATCTACAGGGCTTATGACCTGTCAATTGCTGGTTTAAGTGGCCACTTGACACACTGTGTAACATTTACCATTCTGCCTATATTTAAACATCTTTATTTCTTCAATTCTTTCATCTGTTGATGTTAGTGAAGTTAAAGAGCTGAAACCTTTATTTATGCGTGTGAGATTCATCTAATTGTATTATTTCACTTGCATACTAGGCAACGCCTGAAAATGTATTTTTTTTCAATTTCTACACTTCTTCATGGACCAGGTGGATTTATAAACAATATTTTGAGTTTGTCCAAATTTTTGTAGATAAAGACTGGATTCAACTCTTTGGGGAGCTGTTTATATTAACATATTACAACAGAGATGAAGAACATTTAAGATAAGGGACATTTAAGATAAAGACTCCCCGGGAAGTCGAATTCAGTTCCTGTCTACAAAAATTTGGACAAACTCAAAATATTGTTCATTCAGGTTAAAATGATTTAAAAATAAAATAATAATTTTAATAATGGTTTAACTGCGATTCACTATCTTTTAAAAAGTTCAAAAGGTTTGTTCTATGGGAACAATACACGACATTAAATATACCTAATACGTGGGAATAACGTTTGTCGAATTCATGGGGTATATTTCATATGTTATTTCCAGTAAACAGAGTCCGTTAATTGCTGCTAAAAAAAGGTGGCATCTGTCTAGTCATTCTTCAGGGCACCCTGATGTTGATGCGTGATGACAGTTCTAGGCAAAGGCAATCCCATAAAGAATTTAAAAAAATCTTTAAATTTAATAGGTTATCATAAATTTATTATCATCACTTATATTTTAGGTCAACCATCTTGAGAATCAATTGCGAGACTTTTTGCATGGTAGGTAAAAACGCTGAACATAAGACCACAAGGCGGACAAATCGTTCCTATATATCTAGTTCTTGTGATGCGAAATATATAAAAAAGGGTAAAATAAATACATTAACGTACAATATAATAAAAAAATAATTTGAAGAAACTGTTTTTTTTATCTTTGGACGAGTGAAAAAGCGCCCTTTGTGAAAGTACCTTAAGGCCTCAGCTCATTTGGATATAACATTTACATAATGACATTAGCGATGCTTCGCCAAAACGAATGCACAAGTTCTAGGGGGTCTTTTAATTTGACATTAAGCCTCAAGCAATTTTAAATATAAATACGTTTAAATTATCAAGATGGCGGGCGTTATTTTCCAACAAGAAGGTGTTTCTAATTTTGGATGACGAAAATATGTAGAATTATAGTATCAAAATTTATTGCAACAAAGAAGAAAAATATTTTTGAGGAGGGTATTATGGAAGTCTTGCCATTAATAGGGCTGAAAACCTGTAATTAGCTGGTTTAAATGGCCACATTACACACTGTGTAATAAAAACCATTATAAACATATTACAACAGAGGTGAAGAACTCTTAAGAGAAGGGAATATAGAAGACTAGGCATCCGCAGAACTTGTGACCTGTCATTGAATGGTTTAAGAGGCCACTTTACACACTGTATAACATTCAACATTATTCCTATATTTAAACATCTATATTTCTTCGATTCTTCTACCTGTTGACATTTGAAAAGTTTGAGAGCTGACATCTTGACTTTATGACTAAAGAGTCCTTTATCTCTGTTGTAATATGTTAATATTAACAGCTCTCTAGGGGGTTGAATCCAGTACTTGTCAAAAAAATTTGGACAAACTCAAAACATTTTTGGTCCACGAAAAATTTTAGAAATTTAAAAATATTTTCAGGCGTTGCCTATTTATTAGGTGAAATAATTCAATCATATGAATCTCACCCGCAACAATAAAGGTTTAAACTCTCTAACTTGAGAAAAAGAAAAATCGAAGGAATATAGACTTTTAAATATAGGCAAAATGGTGAATGTTACACAGGGTGTAAAGTGGTTACTTTAACCAGCCAATGATAAGTCATGAGCCCTGTTGTTGCCTCGTCTTCTTTATTCCCTTCTCTAGAGAGATCTTCATCTCTGTAATATGTAAATATTAACAGCTCTTCAGGGGCTTGAATCCAGTCCTTGTTTACAAAAATTTGGACAAACTAAAAAAAATGTTGATTTACCACTAAGCCTTAATTTACATATCCACATTTATTTGAAACACTTCATAGTTTTTGGTTTTTTTTTTTTTTAAAGAAATATTTGCGTTCTTATGATTTACCCAAATAATTCATTTTTAGGGCCATTTTCAACGAGTTGTAAATAACTTACTATTAGAAAATAGGAATCGAGTTGGGGTACAGTGGGATTCGAACCACAGACCTTTGATCCGTAAGTCCGAGAAATTAGCCACAGGACCACACAGGACTTATTGGCAGCTACATTATTTTCTAATTTTAAACCGGTTGGTATATTAAATTTGCTTTACTCATTTTACGCAAACCAAGTTTGTCTAAAAGGTCCAATGTCGTAAATCATAATATTACAGGAGAGTAATTAGTAATTTTACAGCTATTTTGTGAGGTTATAATAAATTGTTTTAGGAGTTTGAAACGATTGTCAATAAAAAAAACACTACCACATATGTATCTGCATATAAATTTGTTAAATAAGTGTATTTTTAAATAGACATCGGCCCTATGTAAAATTTTGGGAAGGAAAAATAATAATCCGACATTGGCTCTTTTAGACCCGAGGCACAAAATACGAACTTATATCATTTAACATAAAAAATTACAAAACTTGTGCTCAAATATTAATTTTATTATAATGGAGTCTTTTGAGCGAACTCAATCGATCCAAAAGAATAAGAGAGTTTTCCGTATTTATGATAATTACAATTCATAACTTAATAATTATTATTTATTCAATCTCCTCATCACTTTCTCCCTTATTTACCCGTATTAATATTATTCCTTGGAGTTCCATGAAGGCCTCCTTAAGGTTGTTGAGCCCCGTATTTTAAATTTGAACTGCTATCATCCCCTCTCGACAAAGGGATGTTCGTTCCAGAGATTTCAGATCTTTTCAAATGTTTTGAAAACCCAAAGAAAACCTTGTGAATATCTTTATCAGCGATGTAAGAGAAGCAGAGTGAATTAATTTGTCTTGTCACTAACAACGCTCGGTAATTACGACAAATTAAATGTAAATTTCTGTATAAAATGGGTCTGAAAGTTTTATGTCAGTACTCCAATTTTGTAATTGGGTACAAATATACAACTAAAATAATTTACACTTTTAAATGCAAGTAAAATTTTATTATTTTAGTATCGAGAACATTACTTTTTTATCTATGCACAGCGTACGAGAATAAAAAAATATTTCTTTTGTTTCTTAAATAAATTTACAATATTTGAGTTTGTCCTAATGTTTGTAGACAAAAGACTGGATTTCATCCCCTCGGGAGTTGTTAAGGTTAACTTATTACAACAGGGATAGAAAATACCTTACGTAAGGGAATATGAAAGTCTAGGCATTTACAGAGTTTTGTAATAAAACCAACTGGTCCATGAAGATGTTTGAAAATCGAAAAATTGTTTTCAGACGTTGCCTAGTGTGTCAAATAATTCAATCAGAGGAATTTCTTCACAACAATAAATGTTTCAGCTCTTTAACTTCACTCAAATCAACAAATAGAAGAATTGAAGAAATATGTATTTTTCAACATAGGCAAAATGATGAATGTTTCACAGCGTGTAAAATGGCCACTTAAACCAGCCAAAAAATAGATCACAAGCCCTGTAAATGCCTAGATTTCCATATTCCCTTATTTAAGGTATTCTCCATCCCTGTTGTAATTTGTTAATCGTAAATAAATTATTGTCTCACATTAATTTAACTCTACTTAAGTTTTGGGTTGAAGTGTATTTATGAGGGGTTTAAATGCAAAACGGCCACTTTACATGATCACTATTAATGAGAAGATCAACAAAACCAGTAGCCAAATAAATTTTTCTTTTAAGTTCAGTGTGCACATTCAACTTAAAATAAATAATCATTTTGCTGCCTGCAATACCGCGCATAAGTTGCATACGCGGTTGCACAGTTGGTTACGCATGAATGTTTTCTGCCATTTATATGTTTTGAATGTCGGCTTTTCCTTGAGAAGTAGGAACCTGAGCAGCCTGGCAGTACCTACCGCATTTCAACAATATAAAAATTCCAAATTCAAATATAAAACACACAACTGTATTTTCCTGAAAATCAAAAGAAGATCTATTTTGTGATCCGCGTGATAGTTTTCGCAACAGTGTCAATAGCTCAGAGTAATAACGCGCCAAGCTATAGAAAGAGCCCAAACCTAGGAAAACCATTCTTTGACTATTGGGTATTAAGTTAGCTACAGTTCGCAGCAAAACAATGGGCCGTACTCAGGTCGATAATCGTCAAATGGATATCAATTTGCATTGTAAATATTTTTTAATATGTACCTATGTATTTATTATTGCAGCAGGGTTATTCTAATTTATTTTTTTATAATTCGCCTATATTTATTTTTGAAAACTGAAAGTACATTTGTATGTCAATTTTCATATTTATTTATTCACTTTATTCACAATATACTTATGTTACATTTATTGAGACATAAATCCCAACTCCATGGAACTAATGTCCTGTGTTGAATTTGTTTGCTTGTCCGCTACATCTCCGAAATGGTGAGTCGTAGCGGCCTGAAATTCGGACACGTCATTTTAGAAGCGATTTTAAGGTTAACTCTGCTATTTACACGTAAAATTTTAATCGACCTCTACTCGATAAAAACTCACACTTATATGGATGCCTAGTGCGGCCCTGATATATTATCAACTGTCATTATCAACAGTAAACATACTTTAATTCACAAATTTACCTCCCAAATTGAGAAAAAATTGTATCTGAAGTAAGTATGTTGATAAAAGGAAAGTTTTTAAGCAACCTAATTCACGTGTCGAGACAATAAATGCCAAATTTCAATGTTAATCATGGGAAAATATTCTAAATCAATTACCTGTAAAAACTGACTCCTTTAACGCCTTTGACGCTCCTACTGCCGCAACCAAATATATTGCAATTCACCATAGTCAATTTGCATTTATTATAACGTAATATCCAAGTTATTTATAAACAAAGCCAAGTACAGCTACAAAAGCATCCGATCAAACCGTTATGTTTATGTTGTCAAATAAAACAAAATGGCCACCAATTGGTTGCTAATTAACAAACCAACATCGCTTGCGTTCTATGAAACAATGTGATAGAGCTTCCCTCTTAGTTCACGCATTATAACTTTGAGATCAATAGCATTATTATCATCACTGCATTCAATATCCAATCTTGATACGCAGAGCTGAATCGAGAAAGAACTTAACATCCGCATCATTCCCGCATATAATATCTAGTGGACCGAGGGGGAACACTTCAAACAGGTGAGTCGATTTCCATTGTATATTAGGTGGTAGTAAACGTCCTTAATAACAAGTGCGTTGGCTGACCTTGGACCATCTTGGATTAGTTCGTGCGCTCTCTCTCGCGTCACCACTGAACATAAAAGAAATAGTATTTTTGCTGCTGGTTAAGTTGGTCTTTCCAAAAACAGTGATCATGCGCAGTGGCGGTTTTTCATTTAACCCCTTCATCTTTTATATAATCGTTGTTGAAACGTAGACAAAGAAAAAAATATGAATTTCTAGAAATTCACAGGGCTCGCATCCTATTATTGACTTGTTTAAATAACTTGCATGGGCTTAAAAATCAATATTTCAAAACCCATTTACCGTGTAAAAATTTGAGCCTTGATGCTAAAAATCTCCTAACTCTGTCAAACCAAATCATCGAAAAATCTAGAGTTTCAAATACCTGGGAGTATATGTTATAGGAAATTGCATCTTTCAAAAAGAACAGGGAAAGCGGCTAGAAGCAACATGCGCCACGTTTCCCAGAATGGAGGCTGTCTGGGGATTGGATATATTCACAGTAAAAACCAAATGCCGCCTATTTTACGCCTGCATAACACCTATTCTCCTCTACGGATGCAAATCGTGGCACCTCACAGGGTACAAAACAGCAAACTACTGAGTTTTGAGAATAGGTGTCTCAGAAGAATCTTGGGTGTGCGGTGTTTTGATTTTGTTAGGTATGAAATAATAAGGAAATCCATTCGATAACTTTTTTCCAATTTTTGTCTTCGAAAAAGTTATCGGCCTTGTGGTGTAGTAGTCAACGCATTTGTCTACCAAGCAAGGTCTCGGGTTCTATCTTCGACACAGTTGAGATGAAATATTTATTTTAAATGGTGTTTTAACGCTAGAATATTTTATAGTCCCTGGACTGACACCTGAACTGTAAGACAAATAAGACCTTTGTGAGACAATAATTATCAAGATAGCTGCAATTGGTGTACCAATTCAATGCCCTATGCACCATTAAGTGCTTAAAGGTAACGATGATGATGATGATCATTTTAAAATTAAATCCAACAAAAGTGTCTTTCGTGACTAGCAGTTAAGTAACGCATGATGTCGGCCCAATGTTATTCCACTTTGATTAACAATTTCGGTATTATTTTTTAAATAGTGCGTGTTATGTTGGCTCCGTATGCTTCAAAAGTTGTTGGTTTGTTTCCATAGACCATGGACTTTACCTACGTAGCTTCATAGGGAATAATCCAATGGCGTTAACTCTTAACTGGCGTCGTGGTAAAAAATTACGTTACTGGCGTTAGAGCCCTGTTGGACCCACCCTTTTTAAAAATATATATTTAAAAAGGGTCTTAGGTTCGATTTTGATTTTGAAATTCAGTAATATTTACATGGTTAATGTTCAGTTCATTGGTTAATAAAACATCTTTATTTTACACAAATAAATACTTGAAGCAGCCTTAAACAACAATATTGACCAAATGAAAAAATGTAAAAACAGTGTTTAGTAATGTGACCGATGTAACTTACTACATGTTTTTTTTCTCAAAATGATCACATAATCTTACAAATAAAGATGTTTTTAATTGTAAGATTATGACATTCTCTGACAGTGCATGTGTTACAAATGAGATGTTTACACTTAAATCATAAAATAATTTTCTTTACACGCTTGCCAAAAGGACACACAAAACATATTTTCGTACTATTGGAGCTCCACGATTTGTCGCTCAGCCACTTGTGATGATGTAAGACAGTTATCATGGAGTTTTTCGAGAATCCACTGTTCTACTTCGTCTTTTTGGTCCGTAGTACGAGCTCTGGTACCGCTTGGGCCGGCAACTTGCTTTTCCATGATGGATATATCACAAAACAAAAAGTTACGTAAATGGCGTCTTAGCCCCGCTGGACCCACTTACTTCATTAAAGTGCTATTTTTACTGGCCCGATCGACACGTCCTCTCATTAGCACATTTGCACCTCGACTAAAGGAAGGTACTGAGGAGAGGAGGTCACTTCGGCAAAAAAAAACGCGAGATTAGTGGAATAAACAAAAAACAACATGGGTCCAAAGGGGCAACAACGCCAGTTAAAAGTTAAATCAAGTGGAGGTCAATTTATTAACAGTACCATTTCAGGAGATAATATTGTCGCTTAACTTGTCATATAGTAAATTCATAGTTTCACGAAGAGTCAGATACGTTTGGCGAGTCAAATACTGGTTTTAAAGGTATATTTCTACAATTTGCAAGCGTTATTCGAGTGAAAGGCGTTCCATTATTATTTATTAAAAAAACAATGTTTTGAGTATCTTTAAATGTTTGTAGACAGGCTGGATTTTATTATGATTCCCTTTCCGCACCTAATAGTGTATAGATCACTGCATCGGTACACTAAACGCAGTGTATCTTGATCATTTTTTGTTACAAGAAGATAAAATGATCAATCTTACCCTTCAGGTACCAGTCCAGGGACTATGGATTATTTAAGAGTAATAACACCTTTTTAAATAAACATTTCATTAACCATGTCAGGAATCGAAACCGAAACCTCTTGCATGGTAGGCAAATGCGCTGACTGCTACACCACAAACGCGAAAAAAATATGTTTTTGCTATATGTGGATCTGAAAAGAGGCCACAAGATCTTTAAAACGAATCCGGGTAAATGTTCTAAACGAATCTGTTGTGGTGCAAAAAAATAAAATTTGAATAAAAAATGAACAAACTTTAATTATAATAAGAAACGAACAAACTAATCAAAAACGAATAACAAATCATTAAGAAAAATAAATAAATAATTAAAACCTACGTCGAAATACTGTTTCTATTTTCTGTCCTCCGCGCATCATTCACTCATTTATAACTCATTTATAATATAATAATTTGTCTCTGTTGCTATATTTGCTCTAAAAATACGCTGTTTTATATACAACTACTATTTATGGCTCTCCAGGAATATTCTTGAAAAGAAAATAACGAAACACGCTCCCTATTCTCATATTTGTCTTGACCTTTTACCTAGTCCACTGATACTTAAGAAGCCTCATAAATTGTTAAGAAGATTTTCCCTTCAGTAAGTCATAAAAAAATACTTTTTGATGATTCAAGTTTTGTCGTTTGAAATATTTTCTATTAAAGTTTGTTTTATACTAAAGAAACCATTAATTTATTTATGAAAAAGTGTTACAAGTTTTTTTATGACACATAATTTTACCTTTCATAAAAGTTATGTATTTCTTTTTAAAGCCTTTGTAACGTACGCGTTACCACGATGAAAGTTTCGCCGGTTCGTCACCCGCGTCTGCCGCAGTCAAGCTTCCCGGCGTAAGTGGGAAGCCGCCCTCCCAGACAGAGCCAAAGACAAAGTCGGAAGGTAGGAGCACAGCTGCGCCGACCGCAAGTCAACCTCAATAGCCCTGAAAAGGACTTTCCACCCGGTCCAAGTGGTGCAGAGAGGCGAAGGCAGTCAGCAGGCAGAGCGGAGCGAAGAGCGAAGTGCAGGAAGGCGAACAGGACGGAGAACGGAATAAAACACGTGTGAACTGTTCAGAGTTAGGAACTCAACTGATTTAATATTTCCATTTGACCGCCTTATAAAGCGGTGCGCGTCGGGCTCCGTGAGTCGGCCATCCCACCCGCGCCGGCTGCCTCGGAGTGGTGGGGGTAATCTTTCCCCGCCACTCGCTACATGCCGCCGGCCGCAGGTGGCGTAAATACGGGCGCTCAATGCCCGTACGGGCCATTTCGTCGGCAGCCGCGACGCGCGCAACATGACATTTACATAATATATTTTTATACATTTTATTCATTTTAACCTAGCTATTTTTCCCCGGTAATACTGAGGCCAGGCTCGAAAGTGACCATTTTATCTTTATTGAGAGCCCAGCCATCAGTTCTATACATTTACCGGGGATCCTTTCTAATTATTGTATTATTTTAATTTATTCGATTTTACGCGTCCGGAACACTCCCCCCGTGCAGCTAGTCTGTACTATTTTCCTGCTGGGCGCGTTGTTCCTCTTCCTTCATTAGTACGGCGATCTTCACCGCTGGTCTGGTGTAGGTGCCGTTGGTGGTCCGCACCTCGACGACTCGTACTTGTCCGTCAGCTGCTGGTTCTGCACGGGTGACTCTGCCGCGAGGCCAAGAATTCCGCGGCAGATTTGGGTCCATGATGAGCGCGAGGTCCCCGACCTGTATTGGAGGCGCGGGCTCGCGCCATTTCTTCCTGTGCGCCAAGGTGGGAAGGTACTCCTTCAGCCATCGGCGCCAAAACATGTCGGCCATTTTCTGGGCGATCCTCCATTGCTTATGAAGGCAGGCCCCTTCTTCCTTTTTGTTATAATATGCCAGAGTTGGCTGTGTATTGGCTGACCCGAGCAAGAAGTGGTTCGGGGTCAGCGGTGCTTCGTCGTTGGGCTTGGTTGACACATGCGTGAGCGGGTGATTGTTCACGGTGTACTCTGCTTCAGCCAATATGGTTTTGAGGGTCTCCTCTCTTGGAGCCTGCTCGTTGAGGGTTGCGTGGAGGGCTCGTTTTACAGATCTCACGAGTCTTTCCCACGCTCCCCCCATATGAGGTGATGAGGGCGGAATGAATTTCCACTCAATTTTGCGAACTGTAAGTTCGGCGAGCATTCTGGGGTCCGCCAGGAGCTCGTCTACGGCCTGTTTCAGCTCTTTGTCCGCTCCCTGAAGTTGGTAGCGTTGTCCGAGTATAACGCGTGTGGGCAGCCTCTGCGGGCGGCCATCCTTCTTATGGCCATTATGGCGGAGTCGCTTTCGAGGGACGACGCTAGCTCCAGGTGGATCGCGCGTGTGGTGAGGCAGGTGAACAGTGCCCCATAGCGCTTTTCTTTTCTTCGGCCGTTGGTGATCATCATCGGCCCGAAGAAGTCAAGCCCGCAGTGCGTGAACGGCGGCGTCCTGAAGGCCAGTCGGGCCTCAGGCAGTTGCCCCATCAGCGGGGGTTGGGGCGGCTGCGCAGCATTTTACACAGCGGGCACCATCGTGTTATCTTCCTCACAGCCCCGCGGAGTCGCAGGATGAGGTAGCTGGCTCTCAGGTCGGCGATCGTCCTCTCGACTCCCGGGTGGCCACCCTTCCGGTGGCTGTGCGTGATCAGCAGCCGGGTGTATGGGCAGGTCCCGTCCATGATAGGCGGCGCGCTGCAGTCCTCTGCGAAGCTCTGTGCCGCTTGGATGCGCGTTCCCTTCCGGATGACTCCCTCTTTGTCTAAGAAGGGTGCCGCTGCATGGAGGCGGCTGTGCGGCGGGATAGGCGCCTTTCGTCTCAGGAGCTCCAGCTCTTCTCCGAAAGCCGTCTCCTGGGACCGCTTCAGCAGCATGATTTCTGCGGCCCGTGTTTCTGAGGCGTGAAGTTCAAAGGTCCCCCCTGGGGACGGTAGGGACTCGTGGCGGCGGCATCGTGCGATGAATCGCAGCACCCATGCCGTCGCCCTGACGAGTCGGGTCCACGACGAGAAGCGCTGCACCTGGGGTAGGGCCTCCGTCCGTCTGATGTGGCCCACGAAGTGGCGGGGTTGTTTCCGCTCCAGCGTCTTCTCGTCCGGTTGTTGTAGTAACTTCTTCTCTTTCGGCCAGTCGGCTTCCCCTTTTCTCAGGAAGCCGGGGCCTCCGAACCATAGTCCCGACCTCGCAAGGTCGGGTGGGCCCTA